>NC_041051.1:3675068-4017245 GCF_900634775.1 Gouania willdenowi | reverse complement strand
AAAATAATTAATATAGATCTAGGCAGCAAAGGGGCCAATATTAAAAAAAAAAAAAAAAAAAATGATATAAAATCAAAGACAGAATGTCAAGACAAACAAACACTACGGTGTTGGATGGCACTCAGAAGGCGTAACTTTGAAAGAAACGCCACAATGCGCATGCGGGTCAGACTGGAGCCGCAAACTGTTTACACTGGAGTCTGATACAGGTCACATTTTAATGGTAATTTGAACTGACAAAACAAAAAATTGGAATCGAGCATTAAGGCTTGCAGTGTGAACATAGCCAGTGGTGTGCCACCCCGCGGAAGACAGGGGTGGGGAAGGGGGAGGTCTATGCAAATCCAGGGACACACCCCTCAAAACAGAGCACTCTCAGAACTTGTTGTTACAGACTCTTAAATCTCTTCTGTTGCTCAATTCATGTTATGTTTTGACCAAACACCAGAACAGATATGTCATTTAGACCACAGGGAACTGTTTTAAAAGGTGAAAAATGGGTATAATATGTCCTCTTTAGGCTAAGTTAGGCGCTCTCTGAGAAATTGTGAGAAGCTTTGTGAATACGCAGAAGAGATCTGGAGGTCTCTGTGGGTCGATAACATTATAAACAGGACTAGAAACAACTGGTTCTCATCACACTGCACGTTTATTGTATGCAGGGGAAGATCAAACACTGCTTTTATGTCGTTTCAGACGGGACGGTAACAGAAAAGTAACATTAAACTCCATCCATGCGCTCAGTACAAATCAGGTAGAAGGCAGGTCTGACTCAACTCTGACCTTACGTTACCATGGTTTCCTTAAAGGGACAGTCCTCAGAAGGCCATTATTACAGCGGGCACTGGTATTTATTTCACTCACACTATTACAGTACATTATTATTTTGGCAAAAAAGTTACTGAATTGTTTTGATTGAATAAATTAATAACCAACATCATTTATGAATCGAATCGCCAACAACATGAATCTTGATTCGAATCAAATTGTTGTTAAAATGAATTTTTACACCCTACTATAAGAAGACCCCTGCGACCATGAACAGGAACAAGCAGTTGATTTAATGAATTTACAATGTCAAATAAATTGGTAAGGTCATAAAGAGAATGTGTCACATATATTTAAAGGTGAGAACTCATACTGTCCTTTTCACACTTGGAAATCTCGCTTTACCATCAATAATAATGATACATTTTATTTATAAACCCTTTTAAAAAATGCAAATACACTTTTCAGTTGTTAAAACAACTACACAAATCAAAAATGAAACTAACAATAATAAAGGTAAATAGAGAAAATACTGTACTTAACAATCACAAGTTAAAAGCTTTGGAGAAGCTTGTGGAAGCAGATTAATACAGCTTCTCCCATCAGTTTTACTTAAGTGCTCGGATATGTGCATCATTCAAAATCATTGTAATTTAATTGTAATTTTAAAAAAAATGCTGGTCAGCACAAACATTATTGAATTGTAATTGAACATGGATAATTGAAGACCTAAATGTAAATGAAAAATGTAATTGACCCCAACCCTGGCTGCAAGTCATCCTTGAGTTTGTAATCACTCGTTGGTGAATTACCGCCACCCAGTGGTCGTCCAAGAAAATGTGAAACATACAATAAAAAAACAAATCGATTATGGGAAGGAGAATCGATTTTTAAAATCGGCACCCCAAAAATCGCAATAAATCGTTAAATCAATTTTTTTCTCCCATCCTTAATCTTTGTCCACATGATGAAAGCAGTGAAACTGTTGACTCTGAGTGCTCAGCCTCCTCACTTGTGTTTTTTTTACAGTTTTTTTTAGGCTTAACAAGTATTTGACTGACTGACTAATTTGGTCGTCATGGATACAGTACACGCACAAACTCCCACGCACATGCACACAGACAGCAATGTGACTCCAGGGGTTGATGCACCTCAAATAGAAACGCAGAGATGAGTCATCCACTGTGCTGCTGCAGTGAACACACACACACACACACACACACACATACACACATCTATAGCATTGGTTGTTAAATCTTTGAGATATGTTGTTGCCTGGTTGGTTTTACTTTAAATTGAAAGTGATAGTTTTACAATGAAATGCATGAAATCCAATCCTAAGAAGGCAATAACAAGGTGTTCCACTGTTTCACTATTTTCACCTCTTTTTTTTCTTACTAAGTTCTGCATCTCTAGTCTCTGCCGGTGAGTCACATTGATGCAGCGCTGAATGGGCATGGGGACACACATAGTGAAGAAGAGGGTAATGACGGTGATGTTGCAACTGCATTAAGATGGAGAGCCAACATGAAGCATCACCATCAGTCAGGTGTATCAGTATTGTTTACATAAAGCACCTTTTCTCCAAGTCTCATTAGCTTGTCGTAGTTAACACTTGTTATATTTCGCTCATCTTTTGAGCACTGAATGTAAGAAGCACTGAAACTATCAGGCACAGCATTCTATCAGTAATGGCCACGCTGACAGCCAAGTGAGCTGCTTTGGGTTAAAAAGCAGCCTTTTCATAATCCTGTTTGACATTTATAGGATGCAAGTCGATTTATATCTGATGGACTGATTAGAGTCAGCTAATGAAGCCTGTGGAGTAACACTCTGTATACGGATGAACTCTACAGTGACAATGACACTGTCAGTATCAGCAGAATCATGCTACAGTGAAACAATGTGCTCTCATCCTAGTGTGTGTGTGATAAATAGATCTACCTTTATAGAAGCACGTGTGTACTGCAATAAAGTGAAACTGATCAGAGCGCTGTTTATCATTCCATGGTTTTATATTGTATAATCTCACGGTTTTAATCATTTACAACCCCCGTCACTGCCAGTCATTTTAGAGCATTTTTAATGATATTTTAAGACCCACAGAACATTTTTTACTATGACTATGTAAAATCTGAGGAATAGACTCTCTACTTTCATCATTTAAAAAATTATGTTTCTATCTTGTTTCGTTCTTCCGTAATCAACAGTTGAATATAGGTAGGTTTCACAGAAAAGAAAGTGTCTATTTGTACAGTTGCCATACGGACAACCCCCGGTGCTATTGGTACGTTAATTGAAGTACACTTACATAGCGTCTTAGAGTTAGGGTTAGGTTTACGGTTAGGTTTAGTCTTAGTCACGTGACCTAAACTGGCCATTGAGGGGTGCTGCGTACGGATAGAATGTTGGTATATTGATTCGGCAACCGTACGGATAGCCACTGCCCACAGAAAATGCCAATTTTTGACCTGGAAGCTGAGAAATCAGGCTTTTTGTTAAAAGAAACTGTCCAGCAAAACATTGACTTTGAGGCTAATGTTTTTAGCTTTATTGACACTTCAAACATCTGAACATTGGTTTCCTTCCTTGGTGTTTGTTGTCATTTGCACAGTAAAGAAATATGTTTCGTTGCGGAATGAAATTCGGTGTTGTGAAATGCTTGGAGTTTCAGTGCTTGTTCACCGGTTATTGATCGCCTTCTAACACCATCGACACACTCCTAATAGTCCATCTAGACCGCTCAGAGTGTGCGCTGCTTTAAATCCACCGTCTTAGACTCATTTTTCTATTTTCTCCTTCATAAACTCTTCACCTCCTTCTGTGCTGTTTGTAACCATCGGCTAATCTCTCAACCCAAAGTGCGGTGCTGCTATCTACAGGGCAGGAGTTGGTCAGTACACCACAGTAGAAGTCTGTTATATAATAGGCGATCTTCGCCACAGTTTTTCCTAGCAACCTCCGTGAAAAAATACAATTGACGTACATATTCATCAATGGCAGTGAACGTTCGTATTTGAAATTATGTATATGTTCGTCAGTGGCAGTGAGTGAGTTAACAGTGTCGGCAGCTTCCTGCCTATGTTCTTTTCTTCGTGCTTTTTCTGCAGCAACAGTGTTGTTTTTGAACTGAATTATGGATTATAATTCTTCATATTTTTAAATTAGTATTCCTCAATTGTGACATTTTCTGTGTTTGGGATTGGTCTAACGCTACAATCTCCACCCCTGTCATAGGAGCACCTCCGTAGCCAGGCTGAAATCACCTGTCTTTAGTGAACATGTTTATGTCTTGCTTTGTAGGACAGGGGCTCTCTGACAGAGAATGTTTGATTAGTTGAAGCCCGCTAGCAGAGAGATATCAGGATATACTTATCCAACTTCGTATACCGGTACTGGGAGAAATGCAGTGTTCTTCTTATTGAATGTGTTTCAGTCCTTATGTTGACAGCTTGACTGTTACTAATTATAGTTCCTTTATTCAAATGTGGTAGCTGCTTCTTTTTCTTTAAAATTATTTTGACTATAATACGAATTTGTGTTCATGAAGAGTTTATATCCTTATATCAATGTTATTCTTTCATATATCAGCCCATTTATTGCCTTTTATAGCCCCCCAATATCTTTGTGGCATTGGCCCCAAAAATCCTGAATTGCTCAGGCTCTAATTAAAATAGAGTATTTCTCCTAATGAGGGTAAATTTGGGCAGTGGTGGCGTAACAGTTCATGAAGCTGGCTTGTAGTCAAAGGGGCACCAGTTTGAATTTAACCTAGTTCATCAATGTAGGATGTTGATCAAGTCACCTCACCTCACCTAACTGCTTGTGTTGAATGTCACTCTGGAAGTGTCGGATAAATTAAATCTATACTCAGAGGACTTGGTATATATTCGTATTCAGTGTTTATAAACATTTATTGTACATTTGATGGATTTGGCAAACATCAGATTTAGTAGATTACTCAGAACATAACTTTTTTGGTCTGACCATCTGGAGAGCACCTAGGGTTGTTGCCTGATGCTCACTTTTTTGATAACTCAACTCACAGCAGGTACAGAATGGAGGGCTGTGTGGATAACATTTTACTTTAATTTAAATTGATTGAATACAAGCAGCACAGCTATGTATCTGATGTTGTTTTTTTTTTTTTCAAAACTCAGAACATGAAACTTTCAAATGAAAACTAAATCTAAAAATATGTTTTTTTTAACATAGAAATCCAAATACAATGATGTTTTTTTATTTTAGGCTTTCACAATATTTACTAATTTAAAGTACTGAAAGGTTCGGCCATCTGCTTAAAAAAGAATAATAATAATAATAATAATAATTGGTTAAAAAATACTATTTGAAAAAGTCAAAAAACCTAGATACACAGTATTTATTATTTATAACATTTTATTTGTAAACTCAACATCAATGGGAGTGCTAGAATACAAAAGGCCCAGTTCAGCTCACTGTTCTCACATGTGTGTGTGTGTGTGCAGGTTGTCTGTTTAGCCTGTGTGACATGAACAGTTTACACTCTGCTCTTGAACTATCCATGACATTGAATGTGTCTAAATCTTTATTCCATTTTCTTTCACTTATTTACTTCACCTCCTCTGGTCAGTCTCTGAATAGCTTCTTTCACTCCTGTTTTTCCCTCCTTCCTGTTTGGTGTGCAGCCACCAGTCTGTGGCCTCTTCCCTCTCCAACTCTGAGATGCAGCTTTGTGTGGCTCATCTCCAAATCCCTTGTTCACTTCTATGTATTTGTTGTAGTGTACTTTGGTGATTTTGGTGGTGCAAGCACTACTGCTCAACCAGAATGAGCCAGGTGGAAGAGAATAAAGCCACTGTCTCTGCCTCCATTCTGTAATTGACAGGCCATCCCAAACAAGTGCAGTGCAAAAACATGTAAGCTCTAAATGCCAGCCCTCCACTCTCCCACCTTACCATCCTATCATCCTACCACCCTACCATCCTACCACCTTACCATCCTATCATCCTACCACCTTACCATCCTATCACCCTACCATCCTGCCATCCTACCATCCTACCACCTTACCATCCTACCATCCTACCAACCTACCACCTTACCATCCTACCACCCTACCACCCTACCACTCTACCACCCTACCACCTTACCACTCTACCACCCTACCACCTTACCACCCTACCACCTTACCACTCTACCACCTTACCACTCTACCACCCTACCACCTTACCACTCTACCACCTTATCACCCTACCACCTTACCACTTTACCACCCTACCACCTTACCACTCTACCACCCCACCACCTTACCACTCTACCACCTTACCATCCTACCACCCTACCACTCTACCACCCTACCACCTTACCACTCTACCACCTTACCACCCTACCACCTTACCACTCTACCACCTTACCACTCTACCACCCTACCATCTTACCACTCTACCATCTTACCACTCTACCACCTTACCACTCTACCACCCTACCACCTTACCACCCTACCACCCTACCACTTTACCACCTTATCACCCTACCACCATACCATCCTACCATCCTACCACCATACCACTTCACCACCTAACCACCCTACCACCTTACCACCATATTTTCCTAACACCTTGCCACCTTACCATCCTACCACCTTACCCCCCGCTCCCCCACCCACACACGCACAGACACACACACCTCTCTCTCCTTCTATTTTTATCTTAAGCTCCTCCTCCACCCTGCCAGCCTATTTTTAGCTCTAGTGTCTCCTTCCAATCCCATCTCCCCTGTTAGCAAATGCCTCTCCTCTCGGCTTTCTTGGATAGGCATTGATGCAGTGCCCTACTCGTCCACTTCATGCAGTTCATGCCAATAAACAAGCTGTTGTTGAATTGTCTCTTTAATTCCTTCAAGTAATCTATCTATTGTCCCCTGCTTTCCTTCTGTTCTCTTTCTGTTCTCTCTCTTCAACTCCCTCCTCCATAGTCACACAGTGTTAACCAGTGGATATTATGCGTGGGATCAGCAGCAGACCTGTACAGAGCTTCATTCTAGCACTGCCAGCTTTTTTTGTTGTGGGTGCAGACAGATCAGACGACAATAGTGCGATCCTTCACTTCCCCTTTGTTTGTCAACCCCTCCATCTCGACCTACTTTAGCTCTTGTCTCTCTTCCCTCTTTCTCACTGTCTTTGTCACTCTTTTGATGCTTCTTTCTAATTTTGGAAACATGGAACCTCGGGGAGTGCTCTCCCAACGCTATTTCTGTCCTCATATATCCTCCTTCTTATCTCTACCTCCTTCTCCTCATTCTATCCTCTCTCACTTATCAACAAGGAGAAGAGGATGAGGATCTTTTCATGCAATCCGAGCTCCAAGGAGTCATGCTTCTTCAAGTCTCCGCAATTTTGTTGAGGTTGTCAGCGGAAACTGCAGCATTGATGCCCTCATCTTTCTTCGCTCTTACAGGATAGATAAAGTGACCACTTGAATCCATCTGTACTGGATCTTTTAATTTTTGCCGGCTTGCAGCAGAGGAAACATTTACGAGTTACATCTTTGACTGCATATGCAAAAACATTAAGCCACGGGATTAACCAGTGCAAGAGTTGTTTTCTTTGCTAGAATTTACCTTTGATAAATACCTTTGGCCAATAAAAAAGAAAAATGAAGAATCCAGTTCAAGACTTTTGCATTAAATGTAGACTAATCTCAGCCTGACAAATCTTGGAAAGGATCTTAAAGCCAAAGCTGCATCCATGCACCATTGATGGATGCATCCAAACTATACCAGCCACTGGAGGAACTAGGAAAAATGTTTGACTGGATTTTTGATCACCTCCTTGGACCCACTGAAAAAAAGTTTTTGGAATCTCTTAAAAGTCTGAGTCTTGCCTAAATAAACTGTTGGCCAATCCTGATCCAGACAATTATTTCTTTCTAAAATAAAAAATTATAAAAGCACATAAATCCCAGCCGAGCTTAAAGGTATTCCAGTTTTAATTCCTTTATTGGCACAAGACTGACCCATGTTTTCCTTATCAACTGCTTTTTGGCTCTTGTCTTGGCATGCTTTTGCATTCCACTGTGCCGGGATTGTGCGCCATGTTACAAACCATCTATGAGACCGAGTCATGTTTCTCTTCATCCAGCACAGACAGCAGCCATCATCCACCACTGGAGCTTCTGAGCGGCAGCAACGGCTCCAAAGGTACTGCCATGCCCGCTGCTGGTGAGTCATTTAAGAGAGAGCATGGAAGGGGTGGAGTGAGGTTCATGAAAAGTGGGACTTGGAGCTGATTAAGGGATGCAGTGTGGAATACATATTAAAAGGTCTGGAGGTATGCAGAGATTGTCATCTAGTAAAACAATCATCCTGGTCGATAAATCTGTTAGTGTGCTTTAGAAACTTAAGCTCCTTATGATAAGTTGATGACAATAGCTGATAGAGGTTTAGTTAAGTGGTTTTAAATGAAAAAAAAGGCTTTACGTAAAGATTTTGTGATTTAAAAATGTATAATGAATCAGTTGACCAGATCTTGGTCGGGTGTGCAATAGTAATTCAAAAGTTTTGTAAGAAGAGTTATATATATGTATAAAACAATGTACCGTTATTAAGGAAATGTGTAATTTGTAGATGTTTGCTTTGGTTGCAATGATTGTTGGAATTAAATCTTACACCAGGCTCAAATGCAATCCTTAAAGGTACACATGGAAATTATCGAACAAGTCAAAGGTAGGCCTGGGCCGATTATCGATAAATCAATTAACCGGACAGTAAATAAAATGAACTTGGTAAGTTTGCCGACCTCTGTATATTGCCATATTCTTACGTATTTGGCTGTGCGCCTGTCGGCGGCAGAGGCTAGTGTTTGCAACAGATATTACACAGCAGATGACTCAGTCAGTTCTAATAATTTCTCAGTGAACCTGCAGCGTAATTACTCTAAAATAGTATTCCACCGCCAGGTAATCTTAGATTTAGGTTAATCAAACCATCATTGTCCGGTAGATGTGGCAACTCTGGACCTACTACGTAGCTTCGGATTGCTACGCCGGCTGCACCCAGTGGCCTGTGGAGCAGCGGCGCCTCTTACCCGCGGTGTCTAAGTATTTTGTTTTCCTCGTCTTTGGCCTCCAAACAGGCTGGATGACAAGTGGGTTCACCCTCAGCATCTGCATGTTTGTTCCATAGCGGAATGAACGCAGTAAACTAGAAGCTATTTGATCCATTCTGTATGGTTTTAAACTGAATGAAAACGAAACAGAATGAAACAGTGGGAGGCAGGGTCGCGAGCATTTTTGTTTACAAAGGATTGGAAGTGTTACCTGTTAATGAATGTACAGTTATATACTTCAGTGCCTCAATGTTTAATATTTATTGTCAGTGCAATTTTGTTTTTTGAGAGAGACTTGATAAACCATTTAATTTATTGCTTTGATTGTGTGTGGTTTTGCATTTGAGGTGGGTTTTTTTCTTAACAGAGACAGGGTCTTTTTTATTGTTTTTGTTTGTGATATTTATTAAAGTGCAATTTTTTGCTAAACAGACTGAAAGTCCATTTTATTTTAATTGTTTGTTTTGTTTGTTAAGATATTTAAAAGTTGTTGACATTCCAATTACAATGGTAAAAAATACTAATGAGAAATACAAGTTAATTGCATTTGAAAAGGTGTACTTGCATTTTTATGATATGTTATCATTACAAAAAAAATCAACAATAATATCGTTTAGCGGCAATAATAATTTGTGGGACAATATGTCGTCCAGCAAAATCTGTAATCGGCCCAGGCCTAGTCAAAGGTCCATTTATTATATTCGGCCAAGCTACAAGTCATGATAATGTTATTTTTGAAACAAAAAATAATTTTCATTCAAAAAAAAAAAAAAAACAAGAAAATACTAATACAATACTAAAATAGAATAAACTGCCATTTCATTTTTGACATAAATTCAAATGAATATTTAAATAAAACAAAACAATTTCTCTGAAAAACAAGTATATTATGAAAGGGGTTAAGGAATCCTTTTCTTTAAAAAAAGAAAAAAAAATGAAGTGAGAACATTTATTTATTTTCTCATTAATTCAAAAATTAACATGCTAAAACAAATCAAAATATCCCTCTCAGTTTAACACCAAATCCAGCCCTTCATAATTTTTGTGGTTGCCACAGCAGATCACCATCTAACAAGGTCTGATCACCGTTTATCTGTGTGTAAGACCAACACTATTCAGAGAAAACAAGCTGTGGACATTGAACGCATCACAAAAACGCTGCAAGTAAAAGCAAGATCAGAGAAGAGAGACTGTCTGAACGTTTAGTTTAAAAAAACTTAGGCTACAACTGTTTAATAAAAGGAATCAATTCCACACGAGCTACTGCATAGCATATACTGTAGATGTATGTCTCTTTGAATTACATGATGACAACACATGTGAAGGAATCGTCTGCAAATATGCGGCTTGGGGGCCGGATCTCAACTGGGCGACGCCTACTGAGTACCCCTGTCTTACACCATTGGAAAGGCTGATTATTTCTCTACGTGGCACTATACAGTATGTGTGCTGTTGAGCCTTGTTTGGTGGATAGGATTATTAAACTTGTGGGAAATATAAAGGATACCTGTGCTAGTCATGTGTATAACAAAATGTGTTTACAGTAAATTTGAAATATAAATATTCTAATCACTGAAATGCAATTTATTGGGATCAACGGCAGCCATGAGCGATCAGATATGATCTCAAGTTATTGATTCTGTTTCAGTTTTTACATAGGCTTCTACCTTCTTAGATTTTTATTTTTTGTTTTATGAGTAACTAAACCCGGGGGTTTACTACGAACAACGCAAGGATGTGTGTTGGAGCTACTGTGCAAGTGTAGGAACATGTTATTGTGCCTTTTGTTTATGTGAAAACTGGAACTCATTTAAACGCTCTGTGGAAGAGAATAACAGAGGAAGTGAACAGCGTTTCCGTATTGGAGCGGACTCAGGCTGAGGCTTGAATTAAATTCACAATAACTACAAATTATGGTTTAAATGAAATATTACTCATCCGCAGCCTAAAAGCATAAATCCCGGCTATTTGATCAAGATAATTCTTTACATTTAGACTAGTCAGGCTGGCGAGCGTCAGCCCGTGCATCCCCCGTCCTCCCTCCTCCCTCCTCTCCCCCGCCGTGTGCTCGCAGCACAGTGATCAAACCTCACATCAGGGCAGAGATCCTGGAGAGCAACAGAAATACTGTATGTTGTTTATTGGCCTCAGTCGTCGGAAGGAATAAATAAAATATGAAATGTCCTATGTATATAATGCTTTTTTTTTCTTCACCCATCTCTATTTGTTCTCAGAACCCAACAACACAGTATTTGTGGTTTATTTTCCCAAACTCGCCTGTTTTCTGGAGTTTTAGCCTCTGAAAAATCACTTTCTGAGCAGTTCTAAAAACAGGCTGTTTTTGGGCCTACTTATGCATATTCATGAGTGGGTGTGTCTATAGACGCTGACTTCATGTCTCGCAAGAGCATGGCAGATCAGTGATCACCAAGACTATTTTATTTTGCTATCCATACATTGTTATTGTTTTCAGCCCAAAAAACTGCACATTACAGTAAAACACATGGATATTTAAGAGGCTATTATGATTGTGAGTCTGTCTCAGCACTGCGTCAGGCTGTGGCTTTATCCTAGGCTATTAATGCAGCACTAATGACACATATGTCATTTCATAGGGGCATTGTCAAGGATGTGCAGTCGACCTTTATTAGAGCCAAAATGTCAAGGTCAAGGTTGCGTCAAGTGTCAAAAACCAAAATTTTCCATATCTCAGTGAAAATGTATCACAAGTTTGATGCTAACAATTCTGAAAAGCTCATCTCAAGTGGAGTATTTTATTTCATTGGTACAGAAGCTGTACGACCAGTGTTGTGCTAATTACTGAAAAAAAGTAACCGTTACTAGTTACTTCATTCACAAAGTAACTCAGTTACTATTTTGATTACTTACACCAAAAAGTAATGCGTTACAGGAAAAAGTAACTTTTGAGTTACTTAGAATTAAAGAATGTATTATTTTTTTGGGTCATTTGTGTCCATACAGCTTCATATCAGTGCTGTAATAATATAATAATTCACTGTTGATCAACTGTGCTCCTGTATTAACATTGTTTTGGATAAAAGCCTCTGATAAATGAAATGTTACTGTATCCAACCCTACAGTTTATAATCATTTACATTAACAGAACTAAACTCTGCTCAGTATTAATCTCACAAAACAACCTTAATATTATTCAAAATCATAGATAAAAAAAATTAAAGTGGCTTCAGCATCATAAAACAGTTGTGTTTAGCCTTAGAATGTTCCCTTACAGCTTAAGTACAAAAACTAGAATTATGTTCAACATAAACAAAAAAACCTTCTAAAGTAAATAAATGAAAGTAATCTGAAAAACAATACATTTTGACCAGCTCTGCTTTACAAAAACTGCTATAAAACAACCATAAATGATGTGCATATAAAGCACAAAACAGCTGGGTGCTGGCGGGGGGCCTTGGGGTTGGGGGTTGGGGTCGGTGGCAGGATGCGCTGGGTGCTCGGCTGCTTGGGGTGGCTGCCTCTCGGCCTGGGATCTTGGGGGCGTCTGGGGGGCTGCTCGGCCGTGGGGGGTGGCCTGGGGCTCCCTGGCCCCCGCTCTTTATGCTGGCCTGGCTGCATCTGCGGGCCCGGGGCAGTTCCTGGATTTGCGGTAGCGGTTTTTGCACTTATACTGGTCTACGATGCACTGGCACGCCTTGGGATGTGGGATAAAACTCATACTGGGCTTAACTTTAGACACGTTAATCCCAAATACCTGCTTTAGGTACTACCACTCACTCCTTCCCCCTGTCCACAGCCACCACCATTATAGCTAAGCTTCACACTTGTCACTATACTGGCTTGATTACAGAACATAATAAGCACAATATATTCTACAACTTCACATCGCACCCTCACTGTAAAATAATCTATTCTTCCCCACCCTTTCTATTTCCTACCTTGAGTCTCTCCTCAATTAAGCAGTAAAATAAATCAATTTATTTTATTTTATTTAAAAAAATAAATAAATAAATAAATTCATTTATTTTATTGCAATAACAAAACATGCATTGCTGTCTCATAATGATTGCACTTCTTGTAGTGTTGACCTTTGACAGCATGTGCAGACAATGTAATAAAAACAAAAAAAAACACCATTTAACTTTTGAAATGAGCACATTCTACTTAAAGACCTAAAAACCTAGTTCTCCAACAGTAATGATCTACTTTGTTGTATTTTTTATTCCACTACATTTTTTAATGATATCTAAGTGAAGTTGGTGCATTTTTCCTCCCATTATTAAAATGCGCTAAAAAGTAAAGACAGATTTAGACAACTTTTTCACTCATTTGGCTTCTTGTTGTTGTCTGGAAACAAGTATTTTTTTCCCCTCTCTCCCTCTCCTGTTTTCTCTGCATAGCAAAAAGAAAATAAGCATCATGACGTCAGCCCTGCAAAACACATGCTAAAAAGAACCTCCAGGAGTCAGAGGGAGAGAGAGGAAGAACAAACAGAGCAGTAGGAAGAGTGGGATAAAAATAGCATAATGCCTGTGTGTACTTCACACAAATTAGAAGCTAGGAGAGGGAGAGAAATATAGTAGACACGTATGTGTTGTACAGAGATCTCAGGGAGGGCAAATTACGATAGGCTGGCCGACTGTAGGTCATCAATAGTGTTGCCAAAATAGCAACTTTGTCGCTATACATACTAACTTTTTAGATTCCTCTTATGACTTCTTTTCCAAAAATGGAAGTCAATTTTCCGTGTGCTCCGTAACTAACAGGCCGAACATCTGACTCACTACGGCTTTAAACAGCTTGTGTATTTCTGGAGCCTCTTCCACAGCCAAGAACAGCCACTACTATCATTAAAAAACTACATTTGGTCTGCTTTAAACAAACCCGGTGTCATCTACGTATAGCTACTTTCTGGACTGCTCATGGTGGTAACACTGCAGGTCTCAAAGGGGTGTATCATGTTTTTTTCAGGCACATAGTACCATTCTATAGCAAACTCAAATAACTATGCTTCCCAATTTTTGGGGGAAAATGCAGCAAATATAAAAAAAACTTAAAAGATCCCGACTCTTTGATTTTGCCTCTGTCTCTTTAAGAAACTCCAAGCTTGTCTGAAACGCACATGCCCCCTTCAGTACTCATACAAACACGCATGGTTGTTGTTTACTTCTGTTTTTCTGTGTGCTATATTTGGATACTTTCTAAATTTTTACATTGCTACAATACATTAGAATAATTATCAAAGTGAGGAATGCTAACGTATGGACAGAGATCTGTCACCGACACACACACACACACACACACACACACACACACACACACACACACACACACACACACACACATACACATACACACGCTTACCCATGCTGTTCTGCTGGCTCTGAAGAAGTAGTCTAGAGTAGGGAACGTATTGTTTTTTTAGTGTCAGTGTAATTATTAATCCACTAATAATAAGCTCTTGTTTTAAAGCAGTCATCTGAAAAGTGCCTGGAACAAACAAAGCAGATCTTTTTGGGGCGAGGGCCGCTTCCAAAGATAAACTCCAACCATTGTTGACCAATTGTTTCATCCAAAAGAGGACTGTTTTATTTGCATCCAAAAACAAATGTTCTCACTGAAGGTGATAAAAACTAAAGGCAGGCAGCTACTATGGTGAGCAGAGTAGTGTTGTGGTGGTCAAGACCGGTCTTGGTCTCGAGACCGGTCTCGAGACCAAATTTTAAAGGTCTTGGTCTCGTCTCGGACTCTGAAGCAATTTGACTCGGTCTTGTCTTGGACTCGGGCTGCCCGGACTCGGGATTTTCCGTCAAGACCGTTCGAGACCAGCACTAATTCCTGCTATTTTAAAACTTTTTTATAATGTGATAATAACACGGAGAAGAACGGGATAAAACAATCCTTTATTCATTATTTAATCCACCCCGTATAATGACCACAACCTTCCTTAATGTGACTGAGTGACGTGTGTGACACATTCATACGTGTGTGGCTCCGGTGTCAGTTTGGACCGCGGAGCGCAAGGGAGAAATGAACTAATCACCGGTAAAAATCCCAGTAAAACTCCTGAAAACAATCACCAGTAATAAATATTATCTCCCTGGTAAAGACAGTAGCTCTAATAACTGGTAAAATGATAAACTGATGATATTACAGCCTGTGAAAGCTGGATAGGGGACGCACTTACTCTGCTTCTGGGTCCTAGTGCCAGCCGAGCGGTGAAGCCTGTTCCTTTTACCGTGTTTACTGAGGTCCGTGTGTGTTTAATAAGTTTGTGTGTGTTTAATAAGTCCGTGTGTGTTTAATAAGTCCGTGTGTGTCCGTGTGAAAGTCTGCATGTTTATGCCTCTCTCCATCCACTCTTTTCATTATATCCATGTCTTTTAAGGCTTTATTACATAATGTCGGCTGTAGTCCGGGCCGCCGCCATCTTGGATTATGTCGTCACCAGCGCGTCATCGCCGCAGAGTTGCACTCAAATAATATTAAATATTTTTAAAGTGGTGGTTTTTTTGTGACTTTAGACTCCAATTACATGTATGTATATAATATGTTCCCCACAATATAAACAGGTTCAAAATATAATTATTTTTTATAGTTTCTGTTTCCACTGTATCCAGAATAATAATAATTATATATATATATATATATATATATATATATATATATATATATATATATATATATATATATATATAATAACTATTGATTAATTTGTTACATGACATTTCCAGGGTTTGAGTTTGTTTTATTTAGTTTCACATCTACCTGTAGCTCTATGTTTTTTACACTGATGACAACTTGTTGGAAATCTTTGTGAATTGAATATCCAGTTATATTACAGCAACCAAATTAAACTATATCAACTAAGTGAATTAATAAAAATAACCTGTGTAAAGGCTTTTTCAAACTAAAATCTTATCTTGTGAAATCTGTGACCTGTTAAACCTGAACAACTCAAAGAATCAGAATCAAGAATCATTATTTCTTGGCAGAAATGCTTTTAAACACTTGCTGTACATTCAGCTGACATAAAAATCTTGTTTTCAAATATGTAGAATAATTGTGAATTTATCAGTAGCAGTAGTAGTTTTAATATTTTAGTTAATTTTTTGCAGGCACCTTTTTTTTTTGTCCGTCAAATGTATTTAAAATAAACTAAAATTAAAGAGAGATGTTATTTAACTGTTGAACCTTGCCATAATTTTATTTTTTTTTTATTTTTTTAAATTGAAAAAAAAAATGTTTATGGTCTTGGTCTTGGTCTTGGTCTCGGTTTGTCTCGGTCTTGGTCTTGACTCGGTCTCGGCTCCCGAAAGTCTTGGTCTTGTCTTGGTCTCGGTGCATTCTGGTCTCGGGCAAGTCTTGGTCTCGGATAGTGCGGTCTTGAACACAACACTAGAGCAGAGTAAACCGATTAACACAAAGTTATCTCTCAGCTGTGACTGCAGCTGATTTGACGGAGCTTTTATCTTGATTTTTTATTTTAAAGTGTACATTAATGAGTACAGACAACATAAGCCATGGGTTTCTTACAAATGTATTTAAAATAAGTAAATGAAAAGCTAAATCTGTGGAGGCGGGTGCTGTGGGCTGAACTAAGGAAGAGAACATAGGAGGGGGGAGGGGCTCTGCTGTGCAGCGTTGGGCGGTAACTCGGCTGGTGACGAAAGGTCCGAGGTGTCTCCAGGAGGTGGGGGGCGTTCCAAGGAGGACTCAGGCATATTAATACCCAAAATGGATGCCGTCAGAGTTTTTAAAGATTA
This sequence comes from Gouania willdenowi, assembly GCF_900634775.1. Lineage (NCBI taxonomy): Eukaryota > Metazoa > Chordata > Actinopteri > Blenniiformes > Gobiesocidae > Gouania > Gouania willdenowi. The sequence continues at coordinate 4,000,649 of NC_041051.1, read as the reverse complement.
CTCAAACATACATGAATGAATCAAGGCAACGCTCCAGGCATGTTTTAATGAGGGAATGACATAAGATAAGATATAAATCTTGAAAAAGTCGATTTTACATAATAACCCTCCTTTAAGGGAATATACCTGAATGGACCTAGCCATGGATGTTAGCCCTGGCTTGATGACCTCAAAAGCGTTTGTAGTAATCACTGTGTGGGCCTTCTTCTCCTGTTTACACTTAAGCGTTTTTTATGCACCTGCAGTTACGCATGTATCTCCTGCGTGCATTCCCTCATCCAGGGTCTTGACATGGCCACCATGCATAAAGAGACAAAATGCACTTAAGTCTGTGAATGAAGGCATCTGGAGCCAAGACGGAGGACTGGGCCATGATGTCATTTTTTTGGGCTGTCCTGAAATCATGGAACATGGAGTATCCCTAACACTTGTGAATGTCATTGAAGTCCATTAAAATGATAAAGCAGACTTTTAATTTGATTTTAAAGGCATTATTCATTCATGAACAATGTTCGAGATTGATTTGATCAGATTTTTGCGAGGATCAGCCGCATTTTTCTCTCCGAGCTACAGTTAAAACCTCTCTTTTTTTCCTCATACTAACGACAGATTAATGTTTGTTTGTGTGGAAAGACTGCTTTGATGAACAACTTACATTTCTACATTCAGAAATGATGAGCACATCAGTCATTATCATCTGTCATCAATAATGTGAGCTCTAAAGCCTGCAGGAGTGTGATGTGCTGGAGGTTTGAGGAAATGAGAGGTATAGTGCCTGTGATCCTGCAGAGGAGACAAATAAGTTACATCTAGTGAAACAGACACATTGGCTTCCTACTGTATATAATAAGCTGTTTTGATTTGAATTTGAATGTTCAATGCTTCATGGAACTGATGTGACCTGAAGCCGAGCATCATTTTAAATATGTGTCCGATCAGTTTGAATTATCCATCCTCTAATGTTAAATTTCAGCAACCTCTGCATAGATGACAACTTGTTTCACTTCTTATTAACTCTGCCAAGCGCAAAGCGCAGAACGGATGAGGTTATGTTTTACCTTGCGTTTATCTGTCTGTTTGTCTGTTAGATAGCTTGAAAGGTTATGAATGGATTTGGATGAAATTTTCAGGAAATGTTGATTATGGGACAAGGAACATGTGATTCAATTTGTGTGATGTTCTGGCTTACCAAAAATTAGAAAATACCACTTGTGGATATCTCGTTGATGATGTCATAGGTTCTCTGATTCAACAGCCCAATGTTGACAGGTAGTCATGGTAACTCAGGATAAGTTGAAAGCTGTGTAGATGGTCATAGTAATTTGAACAATGCATTGCACTTAATAGGTGAGCATGAAACAGGATAATGTGGAAGAGTCTGTTTCACATGGTTTGGTTAGTTGCAGTAGGTATAATGAGGAAAGAACTCAGATGAAGGAGGAATTAAAGAGAGAGGGAATTCACCAGTTCAATATTAGTAATGTTGTACGGAACAAAAAAGCAGGGCACTTTGCGTCAAACATTTACACAGTACTATGTATACATCTCCATATGTGGCACAAAAAATACATAATCAGCTTAAATTTGGATTTCTGAGTTACTGTCAGAGAGAAGAAGCATTATGATGAAAGCTCAACATTTAACTTTTTTTAAAAACTAAATGACTACTAATTCTGAATTGAATATGTGTGAGCTAAGGCTGAACGATTAACTTTAATCGCATCAGTATTAAGGTTTTTACTACTGCGATTACGTAACCTCAGATGCTCAGTTTCACCTGCTCAGAGCGTTTAAACATCTCATCAGAGCTACAGAAGATCTGTGGATAAAGTTGTTCTGTTGTTGTGGACGAGATCATCAATACCAGGGATTGTAGAGTCTGAAACATAAAGATTAATGATAACTTCTGATACTGTAAAATATTCTGACGCCTAGTGGTGAAAAAACACTTCTAATACGTGATGTGTCTTGCACATTTATTTTTGTTCAATCATTACAGTCTGGAATGATGTGATCTGGATAATTTCAATCAGGTTCATTTAAATTAAGCTGATCAAAAAATAATCATTAAACCTGATCAGAGTCAGTAAACCATTGATCCCTGAGAGGAAATATAGTGACATTAATGCTGTTCTCATACATCTTTATATGACATGAATAATTAAAAAGGAACTGTCAGAATAATCCATGTCAGTGCAACTTATATCTACCTTTTAATTGTGTCTTACTCATAATTTCAAATTACATTTTTATTCTTTTTTATTAGTATTTATTTTGTTTCCTCACAGTACAACTTATATCTTCCTTTTAATTGTATCTTACTTTATTTTTGACATATATTTTTGTTCATTTTTTTTATTTTATTTATTTATTAGTGTTTTGTGTCCTCACAGGAGTTAAAAACTAATGTTTTCAGAAAAAAAATTAATATTTCTAAAAAACGGAATTTTAAAAAATTGATTCGGAAAACCGAATTTGGAGAGAAAATAAAACACATATGTATTTAAATGTATAAAATATTTTTAAAAATTGTAAATCGAATCGAAATCGCAATATCTGTCAGAAAAATCAAAATGAGGTTTTTTGTCAAAATCGTGCTGCCCTAGTGTGAGCTTACTTTACAGCAGACATAGGCAACTGGCAGCCTGGGGGCCACATGCGGCCCTCGTTCTAATTTCATGCCCTTATTGCGGCCCTTATTCTAAATGCTGACAAGAATTTTCACCATGTGACCCTCTGATCAAACACATTTTTTTTGGCCACTCACACGCACATTAACTCCTACGGGCAATTTAATGACGCCAATCAGCCTAACAGTCTTTTTTTTTTTTGCATAGTCAGAGGAAGCACGAGTACCTGAAGAAAACACATGCAAGCACAGGGAGAACATGGCAGGCTTGTGTGTTTCATTCATGAAATTAGCCAGTGATGTTAAGTCTTCAGCTGTTCATTAACATGATATACAGACCCTTTCCAAAAATTTAGAATATCATGGAAAAGTTGTTTTATTTCCATAATTTCATTCAAAAAGTTAAACTTTCATAGATTATAGATTCAGGGCCCACAATTTAAGTACTTGTTTGTTTTACATAATTTGGGCTTCCAGCTCATAAAACCCACGAAAACAGGATTTCAAAAAAATTTGAATACTGTGAAGAAATCACAATTTACTTTTCAGTTAAGCATCTTGGGTTCTGTTCCTCACCTGTCTTCCTCGAAACCCTTGGACCTTGATTCCTGAATGAAAGACGCACTTTACTTTCATCAGAAAACACAGGCCAGTCCTTCTTCTCCTCTTTTTTTCTGCAAAACTGAGAAGTAAATGGTGATTTCTTCACAGTATTTTATTTTTTTGAAAACCTGTTTTCGTGGGTTTTATGAGCTGGAAGCCAAAATTATGTAAAAATAAACAAATAAATACTTGAAGTAATTTAAATTGTGGGCCCTGAATCTATAATTGATGAAAGTTTAACTTTTTAAATGGGATTATGGAAATTAAACAACTTTTCCATGATATTCTAATTTTTTGAAAAGGGTCTGTATAACAAAGGTAGGCAACTTTTATCACAGCTGCGCCACAAAAATGTGTTTGTTTGATCAGAGGGTCAGCATTTAGAATAATGAGCGATCTGAGCATTAATACAGGAAAGCGCAAATTCTGTGTTTCTGTTGTCGTTTTGCTTGTTTGTAGTATTGTGGGTTTGCGGAGTCATTTTTCATGTTTTTTGTGTACTTTTGTTGTCATTTTCTGTAATTTTATATGTTTTCTGTGTAATTTTGTGTATTACTGTTGCCGTTTTCTTCTTTTTGTTGTAGTTTTGTGTGTTTTTGGAGTACTTTCTGTGTTTATCTTGTCTTTTACTGTATTTTCCTGCAATGTTGTAATTCTTTTAATGCATTCTGTCATTTTGTACATTTACTTTGGTGGCCTCATAAAATTAGACTGAGGGCCGAATCTGGTCCGCGGGCCGCCAGTTGCCTATGTTTGATGTATAGAGTCACATCAGTCAAGGGTCTGTCCTGAATCACTGAGGTGAATGCACTTTCTGTTTTTCACTCTGTTCTACTGTGCGACTGTGACGAGGAAAAGATACTGATAGGATTCAAAGCCCTGCCTGCATGTGTCTTTGTGTGCACGTCTATGTGTATTTACCAGGCTATAAATGTCTCCAGTTTGACGTCAGACACTGGCTGCTGTGGAATGCTGCTCGCTTGCCAAAGTGACTCTTTCACACACACACAGTCTCACACACAGACTGTGTGTGTGTTGTAGTGGACGATGGTGTGGGGGGGGGTTCACGTGCGTCACAGTGAAAGGCCAGAATATTTGTTTCTGTAATGTAGATCCAGGTGGTCACACATGCACAGCCTTATTCATCCAGCTTTTTCGAACTTTTCTCGAAACATTTTTTGCAGCATTACTGCAAATATTGAAACCAAAATTCTCAACATTATTATAATCATCTCCAGTTTATAAATAGCTTCAAATAAAACTATATTTTTATCATAATCCACATAGAGGAAATGTTGGTGTTTACCTTTGTGTGTCAAAGTCTGAGGTCACAGTAGTTGTCTAATCCTTCAGGACAGGGCTAACAGGTTTGGCTTCATTGTGGGTGTGGCTAGTTGATTAGTTTAGCAATCCACTTGGGACAGGCAGAAAAGTGCTGGCCAAGTAGTGAATCTCGGGAAGGCCAAAGGTCAAGGACATTGATAAGTACCTTGTACTTGAAGAAGTAACAGAAGCAGAGGTGGATAGAATAATCACAACCTGTACCTCAAAAAAATCCAGAGACGTTAATAATCTAACTATGAGTCTAATAAAAACCATAACAGCTGAAATAACCCCGCCACTAACACATATAAGTAATCTCTCATTTAAGAATGGTGTTTTCACCGAAAAAATGAAAATTGCAAAAATCAGACCGATTTACAAGGGTGGAGAAAAATGGAATTTCACTAATTATCGACCTATATCAATATTACCACAATTATCGAAAATTCTGGAAAAACTCTTCATGAAAAGACTCGACAAATTTATAGAAGACAATAATATACTACATGAAGGACAATATGGGTTTAGAAAAGGACGTTCAACAGCTATGGCTATAATTGACATCACGGAGAATATAAGAGAAGCATTAGAAAAAAAACTATTTGTATTCGGAATTTTTCTGGACCTAAAAAAGGCCTTTGACACAATTAATCATGATATTCTAGAAGAAAAACTTCTAAATTACGGAATAAAGCACTACGCCTTAAAATGGATTAAAAGCTATATGACAAATAGGAGACAATATGTTGACTTTGAAGAACACACATCAAAATGCCAAACCATACAATGTGGTGTGCCACAGGGTTCAATTTTAGGGCCAAAACTGTTCATTTTATACATAAACGACATTTTCAAAGTTTCAAATTGCCTCAAACTAACGTTGTTTGCAGATGACACAACCATTCTATGCTCAGGCAAAGACATTAAAACTCTAATAGAGTCAACAAATGAAGAACTATCAAAAATTCAGACATGGTTAGATGTAAATAAACTAGGCCTAAACATCAGTAAAACAAAATTCATCAATTTCGGAAAGAGAAAAATAACAGGAGATATAACACTGAAACTAAACTAATAATAATAGAACAAGTAAAAGAATATAGGGTACTAGGAGTGTGGATGGACGACAAGCTGACCTGGAAAAAACATATACAAATAGTTAAAAACAAAGTTGCCAAAAGCAGTTACATCGTATAGAAGCTTCAACAAATCCTACATACCAAATCACTTAAAACAATCTATTCTTCACTCATAGCATCGCACTTAAATTACTGCTCCGAAATATGGGGTAATAACTACAAAACGTATCTTGAACCACTATTTAAACTACAAAAAAAAAGCTATAAGAATTTTACATAAAGCACCACACAACGCAGACACAAACGAATTATTCGAGAAGGCAAAATACCTAAAACTGCAAGAAATAATACACTACAACACACAAATACACGCATTTAGGGCCTCATCTAAAAAACTACCACATAAAATACAAAAACGTTTCACATACAATCAAAATTCCTACGACTTCAGACATAATAATGTGTTCAGACCAGACAGGGTCAAATCGAACGTTGGCAAACATAGTACTGTGTATAGAGCCATGAACCTCTGGAATGGCCTTGACGCAGAGACACAACAATCCGTAAATCTGAAAGGATTTAAGGAGAAAACACGGAGGATATTTCTACACGCATACAGATCTCAAGTCAACTCTTCATCGAACTATACAGCGATGACATGGAACTCATCAACTGGTCATTGAGCGCCATTGACAAAATCTTCACTACGAGGCAATTACTACAGCACGAACCAGCGTGTCCAAAGGACACGTACCCAAGTGGATATGTCATGGATGCACGAGGGAGAAGCCAGATGCTCTGTCTCTCCCTGCTGACAGTGGAAGATGTGGAGGACATCTATCTGCTAGGGGTCATGATCTTTGGCCTGCTAATGATGGGGGTATGTGTATGTGCATGTGCCTTTCTGATGCATCGTATGCTGAGGCGACTTTCCGAGGATATGAAGGTACTCCGAAAGAAGAAGAACTTTTCGTTTGGAGAGTTGGAGGAACGTAAACAATGACTGGAAAAGAAAGCTCGAGGAGATACGGAGAAAAAGGACAGTGAGGAGGAGTAACAACAGGAACAATGACTGCAGACGAGAACACATCACAAAAAAAAACAAAAAAAAGACATTAATGAATAGATGAAATTATGGTATGAAGAAGATAAGAATGTTTGACTAGAGAAGAAACGAGGTCATTCAGCTCTCACTCCCTCACTCAGCAATGGTCAGAACATACCTGGCACTGCCATAGTATGTTCTTTCTACATTTGCCACATGTGTATTTGTAGTCAACACATCGTACAGAGGCACAATTTTTCTTGCATTGGTTGACCTGACACTCAGCCCTTTTCCCAGGATCAGGTGTGAGAGGTTGTTGATGAAGAAGTTGCTCCTTGCATGCCTTCTTCGCACCCACATGAGAGTTAGGGTGTACTCACACTGGCAACCAGGGCCGTTCTTAACCAGCTCTGTGCATGTGTGAAACCATGGGGGACCATTGTCTGGCCTGCATACGTGTGAACTGCACTGCAGGGGGATAACGGCCCGATGGACCTGCTGGAAGAGGGCCGCACATGCACACACACAACTCGACTGGACCCGCGCGCAAAATGTGATGACGTTGGTACCGCGCGACGCTTCACGGCACATAAACATCCGCATTCCGCAATGATAACGGTGTCAGAAGTGCTTGTTAGCCGATGAAAAGGTCAGAGATGGAGTTACCTGTCTCTCCATTCCCCAATGGAGAGGCACTTCCCTATCCCGTGTGAATGTGTGTGTTTAGTGAATGTACGTGTGTCATAAATTAACGTGATGACATGTTTGTCTGTGGGAACCGAGTTGAGCTGGTGATCACGTCCGTTCTACCGTGCCAGAAAAGAGACAGGGAGGGGGGATTCCTGCTGTGAGCTTGGAACGGCCCGAGCTGGCAGTATGAGTACACTCTTCGCCAACTCTGTTGCAAGCTCCAACAGGAAGTCTATCTGTCTCTCCTGCCTCCCGGTGCATGTTTGATAAAGCACATATGCATTCAGTGCTGCCATGTCAATCATGTTGTTGCGCACACTGTACTCCTGGTCCATCACATCTACTTCGCACTTTGTGGTGTTGTATTGGGTGATGGTGTTTGGCTTCCTTTTGGTGGTATCCTCAGTCTCAACCATGCTGTGCATGCTGCTGAGAACGTAGACGGTCTTCTTCCGTTTGGGTGCATACACTGTCAGCGTGGCACCAATGGTTGAAAACACCTGATAAATAAGATAAATTGTTATTTTCACGGCACACACAATGACACACAGGTGTTGATGAAAAAAAGACCTGCAACATACCTGAGTGGTGAATTCAATGCAGTCTGTTTGTCTAGTTGACAGTGGAATTTCCCTACGAATCTTGTTAACTGTGCCAAGGATGGTGGTTTTCAGGCTAAACAGTCATTGTGCAAGTGACAGCGATGTGAAGAATTTGTCGGTGGTGACAGTTCGGCCCTTGTTCATGAATGGTTCCGTCAGCCTCATTACTACACTCTCTGACAGTCTCTCCCCACTAGGACGACTGGGGTCCTTGCCAAGATATGGGAGGACATTGCAGATGTACTTGGATTTCAAGTTGCAAGCCACCCAAAATTTGATCCCAAACTTGTCAAGGTTTTGTTGCAATGTACTGAAGGAAACAGCAGCGAGTCTTTGACGGGGAAAGCTGTTCAATAGTGATGTGTCGACCAGGGTTGTAGGATGTAATGCAGTTGGTGACAAACAATCCCCACACATCGGAAATTCCAGCAAACTTATCGGTCTCCCCTCGCTCACTGTGCGTGAACATGTCATCAAAGCGTTGGTGTCGCATGATGTCTTGGAAGCGGTTTCGGGACATAGTTGCAATGATCCGTGGGTTTCCCAGGTTTGCTGACCAGCTGAAATGAATTCTCATTCGAGAGCAAGCTATAAGGTATTTCTATAAATATGCAAATTTGGACCATTTCACATCTGGCTGGTGACCCTACATGACAATGTGAGAAAAAATCTGACTTCAAAATCATAAATTCTCTTTTAGAATAATATGTGACATATCACAGGATTATGAGGACATGGTTTGTGAAACCAACAATGTTTATTGAGGCCTATTTACATACAACACACAAACACAAACCAGGTAATGGTTTGAGAGGACTAACAAACATTACAAGGTCTACAAGAATACAATACTATATTTAATCTCTTAAAAACCCTTTTAAAGACCCCCTCCAATCCTTCTTTTTAGCTATTTTCATTCTCAGTGATATTTAAATTGTTGTTATGAAGTTTTTAGCCAAAATAACAAAACCTGTGCCATTTTTTAAGACTCTCCTTCTCTAGAGCGCCAGTTTCCCTAAGTTACAACAGACTATCACAGAGCTGCCTGTGGTAGTGGTAAGATGGCTGCCGGTGATGAGAATTCGCCGCAAGGTATCTTGCCTTTATTATACGATATCTATGCATCCAGGTACATTTATTAGCAGCATCATCTGACAACCTGTGTGTGTGGAAGCCATTGAAGTTCTTCTAAAGGACGCTCTGTGTGCTACTGACTGGCACCGCTAAATGAGCTCTTTATTGTGGTTTCATCTCCCCCACACACTCACCTGATAATAGTAGTCTGACAATTCCTGCGTTTCCTCCTTTACTGGATTGTTTGATTCTTATGCATTTTCCTTTGTTTAATTTGGCATTTGGTGAGTTTTCCTGACTTTACTTCTCCATTGTATGAACAGAAACCTCTCAGAGAACTCACAAGGTTTGGGTCAATGCAGACGAGGCTTTTGTGTTTTCTGACTCAGTGCAAAGATTGGATTTTTTTACATGGATCTTTATGAAGTGAGGAGCTGTGTTTGGAGCTTCTGTGGGTTTGAACTGTGAGATGCTGCCACCTGCCCAACCAAGCTCCAGTATCACTTATATTTTAAGACAAGTGTACAAGAAATCTAAAATAGCCACTTGTCAAGCACTTACTAAATACAATTATGTGATTTGAATCTGGTAGGTCGACCTTTATTAACATTGAAATGCTGTGAATATTCCTACTAGGGCTGGTGATATGGACCAAAACTCATATCTCAATATATTTTCTCAAAATGGTGATATATGATATAAATCTAGATAATTTTATTTCAAATGAAGTCTGAGAAGAAAGAAAATTCTGGGTTAAATTTGCTGATCCAAAATGCTACACAGGCTCATTTATTAACAAACAGCTGGTCAATATGTACCACTTTTGGTTTTTTTCTCCTGTAAGGGACAGCATGTGTGAGTGATATGTAATCTGTAATATGGGTTGTTATGGGGAAGCTCTGAGTTAGGACTCTGTTCTGACAAGTAAAAGCAGTGACTCTTAAAACTAGTATTTTGATACAAAATAAGCTATTATATATAATAGAAAACTTGATACATCTTAAATCTCGATATATCGCCTAAATTATAATTCCTAAATTATAATTCCTAAATTATAAAACAGCCTAAATTGAAACATAAATGTGTATATGAAGCACGTGTTTATTTAATATACTTACAGTTTATATACAAGTCAACACGTTGCATATTTACTGTTAATTTCACATTGCTTCTCTTTAAGTTAAAGATTATCATTTTATTTTCATTATATATTTTATTTTAATTTCTCATGCTCACTCATGTGGTTCTCTGGTATTCACTAATGACTTATTAGACACATTTATTACAGACTTTACATTCTTTAACACTTTTTTAAAGCAGTGTATATTTGTGGAGCTTGTGATTGGCTGATTTTTCATGGTGACTTACGTGTTCCTTCTGCTGTGGTAGACGTTAAAATCTCAGTTATTAATCTAACAGAACATGTAACTGTGTTCCATCCTGATGGTCTTTAGGAAGATAAACTCTGTCACATTTTAAAATGTATTTACACCAGTTCTTTGTTTTTTTTCGCCGGAACGTGTTCATTCATCATCTCTGTTCTGAGTTGTTTCTGGGTTTGTTGCCGCTGTCAGCACTAATCTCGCGAGAACTGTCACTCAGACCATTTCAGGTGGAAGTTCTCGCGAGGCTAGTGACGGCGTTCAGTTTAGTAAGGCATCTTTTAATTATTATTACATTAAAATACGAGATATTTAGGGGAAAATACTAATACGGGAAGATGGCGGGAAAGAGGGGTAAAATACGGGAGTTTTCCAGCCAAAACGGGATACTTGACAGGTATGTCTGGAGCAGATCACACACACAAACATCCACATTATACACAAAACATGCTTGTGCTCCTAATGATCATTGATCATTGAGAACAGTAATAGCAGTGTCCCAGTTTCCCATCGCGCCACTTTAACAACAAAAATATAGTAATCATAACTACAATGCGAAAGTAATGTTTTGAACGGAGGATCCCCTCAGACCCAGCCATAATCCATAATTCAGTAGTCTTTAAACTAATACTTGGCAACTCTTGCCCAACACCGCTCTTCAGTGTTATGCGGTCATGTGAGAGACACCATCCAATCAACAGGGTCTGCCGTCACATGACCAGAAATTGTCAACCAAAACAAAGTTCACGTGGAAGCCTCTGCTGCAGTCAGTTTAGTTGATGTCAAATAAATGAAAGGCAAAGTGATATTGGTCAACCATGAGGGGCAATAATTAGTTTAAACTGAAGGTGTCTTCTCCTTCGCTCGCGGTTTTGATTTCACACCAGATTACTTTGGGTCTCGACTCTCAATTAAGCCTTCCAGTTTGTCAGGATCACCAAAGAAGTTGTGTTCATGACCCTTGGATTGGATATCTTGATAGTAGCCGGATAGATCAGAAACGCATGGAAACAGCCTGACGAGCCTTCTCCATGGCAGCGTAGCAGGATTTACGTCGGCTCCTGGTTGCTGCGCTGTAGTCGGCCGTAAAATAATCTACACTGGGGCATCTCTCCATGTTGGGAACCACAGTGGAAGTTGATTGGTGAGGAATTGTGTGACATTAGGACCCTCTTTTCCCTCAGGTAGTCCATGAACAGAGATGTTATTCCTCCTGCTTCGGTTTTCCAGGACAGTTAATATCGCTTTCATTGTCAATAAAGGTGCAGTCCGCAATTCTCAGATCCCTCCTCCCCCTCCCTCCCCGCTGCTCTCTTGCCCTGTCTCCAAACTTTCCAAAGTCCCTCCCTCAGAGGAGCTAACAAGCTAACGTTGGTCGAGCAGCAATTTCACAGTAATACACCGTTAAAAGCATATTACTGCAGCGTGTCTCTCTCTCTCAATTTGCACACAGTACACCAACCTAGCAGCAGCAACAACAGCAGCAACAACACAGTGTCACTTACAGCACCCAAACGGAGGCTGCTGTGCACACACAAACAACACATGCACCACAGAGTTTTAGTGTAACAATTCCAAATCAAACATAATGTAAATCAAGCAGCAGTAATTACCTTTCAAGCAGAAAAATCACTAATTCCATCTTCTACTCCTCCAGACCATACACTGTAAAAAAGACGTCGCTCCAGCCTGGGAAAGGGGAGCAACAGCTGTCAGACCAACTACCAAGACAAATTCCTTGTACTGTCCTTAAAACTGTACATGGCCATTAAAAACATTTCTGATTCTGATTCTGAGACAGTCCATCAAACACAATCCTGGCTCTGATTGGTTCTTTTTGCTCGGTCGCAGTACATTCTGGCAATCTGCCAAAGGCAGCAGGAGCAGCAGGAGGTGGGACTTAATGAGTCAACTACTAGTTTAATGTAAAGCTGTCCTTACATAGTGACAGCCTTAGCAAATATGACAAAAAGTCACTTTTATAAAAGTTGCAGACTGCACCTTTAATAGGCATGGGAATTGATAAGAATTTAGCGATTCCGATCCATTATCGATACTGCTTATCGATTCGATTCCTTACCGATTCTCTTATCGATTCTCACTGGGTGAGAGAATTAAATAATAAAAAGTGATTTGTTTGCTTTAACTCTTCATTATATTATCTTTGTCTCTTTAATTTCCTGCAGGGATATCAGCTCTCTTTTAATCCACCAGGTATAGATCGTTTTCACTGCATAATAATATATACAAAAGCGCTATATCAAATTGATGAATTATTGTTATTATTATTACAGCATTTGACACATTATGGCTACAGACATTTGAGAAAATTTACAGTGCTCCTTTTGAACTTGAACAACGTGATCCAAAACTAATTCAGACATAAAACAAATAATTATGTCACGGTCCGGTGTGGGTGTGGACCCAAATGCAAGGAGAGATGGAGGCAGGATAGAGGCATAACGATCTTGGAACCAGTCCATGTTTATTCCTCAAAAGAAAATTCCAAAATCCAAACTCAAATCCAAAACAGGGGAGCAAGAACAGGGAGCAAGACCAGACACAACTGCACACGAAGAGGGAGACAACGAACCTGACAACATCAACGAACCAGAAACCACACTGTGACCAAGCACTCAGTAAAATAGTGGAGGAGGCCTGATTAGGAATGGGCCACACCTGGGTGAAAACATGAGGGAGCTAATCAATCACCAACCGCAGGGCAGGCGGCGGCCGGGTGCGGGGAGCCGGGACCGGCGGCAGGGCAGGCGGCGGCCGGGTGCGGTGAGCCGGGACCGGCGGCAGGGCAGGCGGCAGCCGGGTGCGGGGAGCCGGGACCGGCGGCAGGGCAGGCGGCGGCCGGGTGCGTGGAGCCGGGACTGGCGGCTGGGCAGGCGGCGTGGAGCTGGGAGCTAGGAGACACAGGAACGCTAGCCTGGGAGCTAGGAGACACAGGAACGCTAGCCTGGGAGCTAGGAGACTCTGGAACGCTAGCCTGGGAGCTAGGAGATACAGGAACGCTAGCCTGGGAGCTAGGAGATACAGGAACGCTAGCCTGGGAGCTAGGAGATACAGGAACGCTAGCCTGGGAGCTAGGAGACACAGGAACGCTAGCCTGGACGCTAGGAGACTCAGGAACGCTAGCCTGGACGCTAGGAGACTCAGGAACGCTAGCCTGGACGCTAGGAGATACAGGGACGCTAGCCTGGAAGCTAGGGGACTGGCGGGGTTGGCCCTTTCTTCTCGACCGACCTCTACCTTGTTGTAGGCTCCGGGGTCCTCCAAAAGCCAATCGAGTTCCCAAGTACCTCTCTCTGACAGGATCCTCCTCCAAAGAAATCCTGCCCGCCTCGGCCTCCCGTAAGAGGCTCTGAAAATAAAAAATCCGCTCTGCAAAGATCCTCTCCGCTGGGTCCACGGGTGGCTGGTTCGTTCTGTCAGTACCAGTCCGTCTCCCGTGTTTGTTTACTTGTTTTGAGAACATAAACCGGTGACGAGGTGCGTTTTCTTGCTGAAGTTTGTTTTCTGAAGAAAAGTCTGTGCAAGAAGCAACTTTAGCGCGAGTGTACAGAACCCGGAAGTGAGTAGCGTAGCAACAGAGACGCTACAAACAGAGCACGGAGGATAGCATAGCTGTGGGTGGAGGAGGTGGATTCTCTGCGGTGGACAGCAAACAACTATATGGTAAAAGGAGCTTCACTTGGTGCTAGCATAAACACAATATACAGGACCTGGAGGATTTTATCGTTACGTATTTGCGACGTAAGAGGAACCGATAAGCGGAATTGACAGGCAAGCAAACAAACGATTCCTAGGAAATGGATTCCTGGGAACCGGTTCTCAGGAAGAAGCGGTTTTTGATTCCCATTCCAAGTCATTAATGACATTGATTGTGAACTGAAAGACATTCTACTTTTTCTGCGCGCTTCATTGTCTGCTCTCAGTGCTTTAGGGATGATAGATCTGATTGAAGAGAATCAAATCGTCTCTCCAGGCAGATTGATCTTTTATTAGTGATAGCTTCAGCTTTGGTAAAATGTTTCTCCATTGCAGCTTCAATCAGCTTCATTGTCTCAGTGGAATCCATTGATGGCGTGCGCTCCAAGGTGGATGACTTTGCGCTGTTTTTAGTGTGCCTTGGCATCCAAATGAAAGGATTGCTGAAACTTTTCCTAGTTTTACCTTTACCTTAAACAATTGATCCAGTTTTAAGACTAGCAACTTGTCGTTATTTTATTAGTATTTGGGCTTGCAGGGGCGCTCTCAACACACAACTATATCTTGGCAGCCAATGTGGAGACGTCAGTTGAGGAAGTTAAATTTGATTTAGATGGACTTCTCTGTCTGCTGCACAAACATTTAATAATGTAGAAAAGTAAATAAACAAATTAAAAACTTTTTTTTTTCAAATCTTATGATATTTTTACCTTCTAATTTCATGTGCATAGAACGTAACCCTCGCGAAAAACGAGGGACTACTTTATATCGATCTCTGTGCACAGCGACCCTCTTTTCCTCTGACTGACACACACACACACACACACACACACACGACTGGTGCATTTTTCCATCTCCACTGTGTTTTCTGTCAACTGCGTGTGTGTTTGCACCTGCTTCTCAGTTCTGCTATTTTCTGGGTACTAAATCTATGGGCGCAAACAGTTCCAGATTTCATGAATCGCATTGTGTCCCCTGCAATAATTTATTTGCATGTCCTCCTCCCATTATCTTGAGATCCGCCGACTATGCATATTCATTAGAGGGAAATGCGCTAAATGAATTGAGGGAGCATTCTGATGCGCTGAAGACGCGCAGTCTTGATTCCCTGGGCTTTGTACTCCTTATTAGCGCATGGAGTGACATTTGCACACGTTTTATTAGTAAAATAGTAAAACTTTTGTGCACCTGCCTCTGGAGAGTCAATTTCATGGCGCTTTTATAAACTGGTTGTTTTGGGGCCCTCATGCATATTCATGAATGGGGTGTCTATAGACGCACACTTCATGCCTCGCTCTTACAAGGGTGATCAGTGATCACCAAAGCAAGCTGTTGCTGTTTTCAGCCAAAAAACTGCACATTACAGTAAAACACATGGCTGTTTAAGAGGCTATTGTGATTTTGAGTTTGTCTCAGTGCTTCAGGGTGTGTTTATCACAGTAGCAGTAGCAGCGGAGTCAGTCAGCTGCTTCAAACACTCTGCTTGACGGGTATTGGACGTCGCAAGGTGCTCAAAACACATCGAAAGAACTCCTAATTAACAGTTGTGTATTCTGTTTGAAACTTTTTATTTACTTTGCTTATTTTTTAGTTTTGTAGTTGTGTGCTGTGCTGTTTGTATTTTTTTTAAAAAGAGAAAAAAAAATCAATGGAAACAGAGTTTTCTTTGGTGATTTTATTAATAATTTCACCAGCTGAGCAGGACATTAGTTTAAAAACCTTCTCATAGTTAAAAACATAGTCATTCCTGCTCCCTCCTACATGCCTGACTCGCTGCCACTATCGTTGTTGTTTGTTTACTTCTTTCCGCGGGTTTTTCTTCTTTAGTACAGAGCCGTACTGCTACTACTTCCTGTAGAATTTTCTCTACCGCCCCCTGTCTTGGTTGCAGGTGTTGCAACGGTGAATGCTCCAAGTATAAACACCAATGCGATCTTGTGGAGTGCGCACGCGGTCCACGAACGGAGCCAGCTGAAAGTATAACAGGCCCTTTAAGCTGCTAAGTCACTTTCTTCTCCTCCTCATCTCTATTAACTACAGGAATAGTGCATTTAAAGTGATAATAATTTGTTTTGTCCAATCGCTGCCTCGCAATGGGTCACAAACACGTCATATCAAGTCAAAGGTGATACGAGGCGGTAAATACAGAGAACACATTTTGTTTACGTAGTTTTACATATATGACAATAAAGTATCATATGTAATAACCGCAGTGTTTGTTTTGGCTGTGAGGTAGTAATCCCACTTTGGATTTGGAGCTATTTTACAAAATGTGTAATAACAAAGGAGGAAACAGAACTTTTTCAACCTTGTCCTTCTGAATGAGGCTAAAGGCATGTATATCACTGTAGCAAAACCATTTATAAAGTTTTCTTTTCATAATGCCGCCCCTTTAATGGACAGGAAGTGGAGAACGGAGTAGGAGAGAGAGCAAGAACTGGTCCTAATTAATTGTTTTTTAAATGATTTTGGCCCATTTGATAATGAAAATATAAATATATTAATATATATAAATGGAATAATCTAAAGTGGAAAAGACCTGGAAGCAATAAAGGCACATGGTGGAGAAACCACTTTAAACATACTGGACTAGGCATATCCTCACACCCACCCCATTGAGAAAAGACAAAGCCAGGAGGAGCGAGAAATGAAAGAACAGCTCTTCTTAGGTATACGCTTTTTTAAACAAGGCAAGGCAAATGTATTTGTGTCGTGCATTTCAACCACAAGGCAATTCATTGTGCTTAACGTGATTCAAAGTGAAAAAGAAAACAATGAACAAAGTACGAACACTGACTGGCTGCAGTATAGGTCATAAACCCCGCCTCTTCAATGATAGCAGATGGGAGGTGGGTCAAACTGTAAAGTTAAAATACTCCTCACATAATTATTTTCCAAATCTAAACTCTGCTGTGATCATTTTTTTTTTGTCTGCACATGCTGTCAAAGGTCAACACTACAAAAAGTGCAATCATTATGAGACAGCAATGCATGTTTTGTTATTGCAATAAAATACATTGATTTATTTTATTGCTGAATTGTGACCATCACCAGCCCTCCCTAAGGAAGGGTAATAAATATTTTATTGGGGGAGGGGGAGGGGAAAGGGAGCAGGGAGGAAAAACTCAAGGTAGGAAATAGATAGGGTGGGGAAGAATAGATTATTACAGTGAGGGCGAGATGTGAAGTTGTAGAACATATTGTGCTTATTATGTTGTGTAATCAAGCCAGTATAGTGACAAGTGTGAATGAGTGGTAGTACCTAAAGCAGGTATTTGAGATTAACGTGTCTAAAGTTAAGCCCAGTATGAGTTTTATCCCACATCCCAAGGCGTGCCAGAGAGGACGCCAGCCACAGACCGATAGGCAGGCAAACCCAAGCACCCCCAGCCAGGCACCGCAACCCCACACCGCCGCTGCCAGCATATCTTTTAAATGGCCATACCTCGGAGTTAATTGCGATTGGTTAAAGTGGGCGTGGCTTATTACAACATAAAATATAAATAAACAAACATTTATTTCAGCGGAAGAATTATGTTGAGGGCTGTGCAATGTACATGGTAGATATAGAAGACTACACAGACCACCCATACCAAAAAGTGTTCCACTAGATGAAACACATTTTAGCCTGTAATTTTCACATTTGAAATCACATCTTCATAAACTTTATATCCACGTGTTCCCTAAATAGATTTGCATCTTCTGACAGACCACGCCCACTCCCACTGCATATTGCTCTTTGTAAGTCACTACACATCAAAAACCTACTTTTTCAAATTACTCCTTGGGGTTTTGTCCAATCAGTGTGAAACTTGTCACTTAGAGTCTTTAGTTAGACCTGATCTAAAGTTTATAAAGTAATTTTGTTCTTTCAAAATATGTGCGAATTATTAACAAATAACATTTTCAAGCTAGCGATAAAAATTCAAACTGTTGCTTATCTCGGTCAAAATAAATGCTAACAACACCAAATCTGAGATCCTTGATTGGCATGTGACTGTGGGGATATGAGCAAAATTTGAATAACTAGTACAGTGCCCATCAGAAGTATGCATTCATGTGGGAGCTTAAGTAGAGTTGTCAATTATGGCCAAATTAGTATGTGTTTGAAAGTTGGATATACAAAAAAGGTGTACATAGTCTGTAGTGTTCTAAAGGGGTTTATTTGTGGGTGCAAAGTAAAATAACGTGTGCGATTTCCATGGTTTAATTCTGTGGGACATGCGCATGATGAATGTGTTTGATGAAGGTGTGCTCCCGTGAAATGTTTGAGACGCTGAAACTCCATAGCCATTGTAGTAAGTAAATAAAGTATTATCTATAATTCGGCTGTCTTTTTTTTTTTTTTTTTTTAAACAAAAATCTTTGTTTACCTTCGAACCAAGTGGTCAGAGCTTTGCTTCCATGCGTGGCACCACAGAGAATCCGCAGTTTTCCAAATGGAGTATTGAACTGGTTGAGGTCAATACGACTCCAGTGAAACAGCGCGTTATTGAACAATTACAGGGACAGTTATATGGTTTAAACAATGAGAAACTTGTCAGCAAAAGACTCACCAGTGGCTGACGGTTTCAAATGATCTATTGAAAGAGCTCCCATTTTTAAGATGCAACGACAGCATGGCAGGCACAGAGATGGAGACGCAGGAGGAAGTGAACTCCCTGACCCGCGACTTAAAGGAAGTTTGGGATCACAAGGATCATTTTAAATAACCATGAAATATTAACTTAAATAACCAGAGCAAACCCTGTCTTTAGACCCTCCTTCGGCAAGGAAAAACACAAAACCCAGTGGAAAAATTATTTACACACATACATGTCATGTACATCCAACATACGACCATAGAGCAGAGACACAGAAAACTAGCGGGTTTTACAGTAAAGGTGCCCCTCTCCATTTATCCAGGCTTGGGACTGGCACACAGGAACACACTGAGTGAGTCCTTTTGTGGCTGGATTCCCACCACCACACCATGTTAGAGGTTAGTTTGTTAGTGTGTTAGTTCTTAGCAGTAATAGTACGTAGTATCAGTGTGCGTGCCGCTCAGACGCCCCTCCTCCCTCTCATGTCCCATTCGGTCTAACTTGTGTTGATTTCAAAATCAAAATGAACGTTTTGAAACGTAATTACTAAAGAAGTTAAAAATAATGGAAGCACACCCTCAGATTCTGTGTAGTATGAGGGTTAAGAGAACTGTAAGCCGGGTCAGAAGTGGGAGCCTGTTTGGGCTTCACCACAACTGGGTCTGTTTGGACCTCTCACTGCTTCCAGCCTCCCCCAACTACTGAGTGAGCATGACAGAGTGGTTTTCTGAGTCAGTACTTCAGTATATGCAACATTGCATAGAAAGTGTTGCTTTTTCTTAGTTTCTTCGTTGAGAGCAAGTATACGAAGTCTTTTTTGATTTTCCAACTCTGCTGGCGGCAACATAAAATTGTCCATGGCTGAAGAAATCTCTTGTGCTGAAAACACCAACATGCTGCAAAGATTGACCCTGTGACTTATTCACAGTCATGGCAAAGCATGGTCTCACTGGAAATTGTTTGCGTCTTAAGGTGAATGGGAAGATGTTGTCAGATGGTATGAGTGTGATTCGTGGAGTGTGCGTCCAGCATTTACACCAATTACAGATTTTGTAACTAAGAGGTGCGGCAGGATTTCTTCGATAATGTATCTTGATCCATTACAATGTCCATTTTGTTGGTCAAAGATTCGCATTAGCATGATCACCATTCCAACTTTTAAAGAAATGCGATGAGGAGGCATTCCGGAAGGGCAGAGTGTGTTTAAAAACTCAGTTGGGTACATGTGATGACCCTCAGAATCTGCTGTGTCAACGCTGTTGCAAACGTGTTTTTCTCCTGGAAAGATCTTGGTCATGTACTCATTTACTGTGTTGACTTCAGAATTAGTTGAGCATATGACATGTTCACATAGCCAAGTTGGACAGGAAATGTTACCCAGCATGTCTTCATACACCCAATTTACAATGTCTTTTAGCTTGTCACCAGGAATTGTCGGTGTGACATTGCAAATTCACCTTCCTCTGGAACTATTGGAACTTTTGCCTCGCCAAGGTCTAAGAGGAATTTGACAAGTCTTCTTCAGCTTGTTGATGTTCTGTAGCTTGAGAGATTCTCATGTTTATTGTTAGACTGAGAGTTTCAACATTTTTCTACAGGTATGAGCTCTTGCAACACCGTCCTATGATCTCGGTTCGGCTACCGTGTGGCACAACGGTCAGTATTTGCCTCCAGTCGCCACCAAAGACCATTGTGAAGCCACCGAAATGTACAGTCTGCTGCTTCTAATGCACGGCGATCCATCATCGTCACTTCATCCACAACCTTGAGATGTGCCATCCTAATGAGTGTGGCAGTGTTGTCATGTTCACTGACAGCGCAAGTGGATTCATCAGTGAGAATGAGAGGACATTTTGTTCTACTGTGAAAGGTGGTGCCTTTTGTCAGTAGGGTTTCTGCGATGCCACTTGCGGCTGTTGCAAGAGCCACTTTGCCTTTTGCGTGGACTTTTGTTCAGGATGTGGCACAATACAAAGGTTTTTCCTGTCCCACCACTTGCATCAAGCACGATCATCTTTCCAAGTCCCTGTTCCACGCTCTCTATCACGGTTTTGACAACACTTTGCTGCTCGGGATTAAGTGTGTTTTCTGTTTGAGTAATTTGAGCGTGAAGTTCCTCCATGTTGTGCTCTGTCTTGTGCTGGATGATGTGGGGAGTCTGATTTTGATCATGAAGTGGATTAGGCTCAGGGAGTCCAAAGTTTCCACTCAGTGTGAAACCATGTCTTTCAATATGGTCCTTGAGGTCGAGTAGCACTTGATTCAGAATGTTCTCATTTGACTCATTCATTGCAGTCCTGTGCATGAAGTCTTCACAAAGAACACGTTTGTGCCTTTCCCAAAACTGAAAGTGCTCTCCTCAAAGCACAAACATGAGCATGGTGGCAAATACTTCACGTAGTGCTGGGCCAAAGGTCACATTTGCTGCTTCACTTCCTGGTCATTGTCAACGATGCCATGTGCAATGCAGGCAGCCAGGTAGGTGTCCATGACCACATCTCTAACTTTATGGAGGTCTCTGAAGGAAGTAGGTCCTGGGATACGGTATAACAGGATGCAGAGATAGAACAGTTCAGTAGTGTGTGGGTTGAAGTTAATCATCGGAATACGTTTAACGGTGTTGGCCATGCGGTAATCGTGGGAACTTAGTCTTTTGTTTTTGGAATTGAAATTTTTTACCTGTGTATGTGAAGTGTTGAAATACATCTGGGTACACAATGTGTCGCATGTGTGAGACCTCGCTCGCAGCGTTGCTGGCCAGGCGATTATTACGTTCTTTGCTGGTTTCTGCTGCAAGGTGTCTTGCATCGTGCGCAGCGTTGCTGACCAGGTTATTGCTCTGTTCTTCACCTGTTTGAGCTTGATATTTGATAAATGTTTTAATGTTTTCGTGTCAATATTAAGTTTTCAAGCTGTGGCTGAAATAACAGGTGATTTCTTTTATATAATTTTAAAATACGTAACAAAAATGTTTTAAATAACAGCAAAGCATGACAACAGGTTACATGTATTTTATTTTTTTATTTGGCAGAAAAGCTGTACTTGAATTAAGTCAACAGTAGCATAACAAACTTAGCATCTTCATTGTTTCACCTTATGGAATTAAATTCAGAGGGTCCAGCTCTGATAGTGGGGTCTCCTAACCCTCTTCCCCTGGTCAGGGGTCTGTGACCTTTACTCTACAAGGAACCATTTAACCTCATCTCACCTGGATTAAAGTCCTCCTGGAGCCAAAAAAATACCTTCTCAATGAAGACAATACAGTGTATTAAATTATATACAGTTAAAACTATATGGAATAATGTTTGATTTAATTTGACTTGATTTTTGTTGATTATGTAAATCAGAGGTTCTCAACTGGTCTCACCCTGGGACCCACATTTTAACACGGACATTAAATCGCGGCCCACTTTTTTTTTTTTTTAGAAAATCAACCGACAAAATTTTTAAATTTCAAAAATAGCTGTTGAAAACACACATATATGTTTTTTTAAACATAAATCTGCATATTTTCCTGTGCAACATGCATTTCACAGCATGCCTGTCAAGAAAAGTTTCTTTCAAAATAAAATACAAGTCCAACATGAGAGACATTTAGCATTTATTTATTTTTTAGCTGTCCGCGACAATAAATTGACATCAAGAAATAAAACAGTATCTTGCATCTTCAAATTTTTACACATCTCAGTTTACATGAACACAATGTTATATAAAGAATATTTTTTTATTTAATGTATTTGAAAGGCTACAAAAGTATCTTGAATTTGATAACACATGATCATGTGATCAACACATGATAATTACTCATTTCTTGCCACACATAAAACATGCATATTTAACCTGCACATTGGTGGTTAAATTAATCTGTTCCCACATAATTAAAGTCTCTTTTTTCTTCCACAATAGTGTTTTTGTTGGTTTAGTTATCTTACCAGGGATTTAAAACAGGTGTCGGAAAGTTGATGATCTGTAGATGTTGCAGGAGGTGAAGGCCCCATTAGGCCCCAGATCCGCAGGTTGCAGACCCCTGCTCTGGGAGAACCACAGCTGAACATCTGGCCTGGCATCATAGTCCATCAGTTCTGGTCTCTCCATGCTGGTTCTGATGAGGTCCTCCTCTTTGGTGTGGAATCGTGTATGCGCTGCGCATGTACGCTCTCCACTCGACGCAATCTCTGCCCCACAGGCACTCCGTCACTATGCCTGGCGTGCTCTCCCACCCCAACACCCCCCGATCTCCCCGCCCATGTCCGCTCGTCGTGCTTCCCATGCGCTCTGTTGCTCCGTGTGCCCGGACGTCTGTCCCCACTGTGTGTTTGTCCCAGTGTCCGTGTACGGAGCATGGGCCGTGTCTCTCCCCGGTGTTGGTGAAGCAGCAGCGTGTGTTTGGGGACATGGCAGCGCGTGGAGTGTCCATGTCGGACCCTGATTCACCGGAGGTAGACTCAACAGGACAAGGAAGTTTCCTCCTTTTGAATTTTCCCTCGCACTCACACAGATGCGATTAGACAAAATTTTACACGCACACACTGAAAAAATAGTTGCATATGCGACCAATTTACTCGCAGTGTCGAGCCCTATATAAACACACACATACAGTTCCCTCCAAAAGTATTGGAAGGGCAAGGTTTGTTCCTTTGTTTTTGTTGTATACTGAAGATATTTGAGTTTCAGATCAAAACATGAATATGAGACAAAAGTTCAGAATTCCAGCTTTTATTTCATGGTATTTACATCTAGATGTTATACAACTCAGGACAGAGCACCTTTTGTTTGAACCCACCCTGAGCAAACGTATTGGAAAAGACATTATTAAATTAACTTAAAGTGAATAACATTTATTATTTGGTGGCATAACCCTTACTTGCAATAACTGCATCAAGCCTGTGACCCATTGACTTCACCAGACTGTTGCATTCTTCATGTGAAATACTTTTCCAGGCCTTTACTGCAGCCTTTCAGTTCTTGTTTGTTTCTGGGGGTTTCTCCCTTCAGTCTGCATGATTCTCTATTGAGTTAAGGTCCAGTGATTGACTCGGTCAGTCTAAGACCTTCCACCTTTCCCCCTGATGAAGTCCGTTGTTGTGTTGGTAGTGTGTTTTGGGTCATTGTCTTGTTGCATGAAGAAGCATCTAATGATTAGTTTGGATGCATATTTCTGTAAATTTCCAGACAAAATGGTTTTGTGCTACCATCATGAGTTACATCATCAATAAAGACCACCACACAAACACACACACACACACACACACACACTTAAGGTAAAAGGAAAGTTTAATGCTGCATAACACCAGAAATAATTGGATTTACAAAAAAGTTTGTTCATATGTTATCAATTAAGGTTGCAGTTGATTTAGATATCCTTGTGGGTTTATGAATAAGCAAATAAAAAGAATAGGTATATAGTGTATTTAAGAAATCAACTGAAGAATTTAATTCATGTTTCAAAAGATCAATATTAAAATCCCCAATAAGAATACAAGTCTTATTTTTAACACTTATCATCTCTGGTGTAGAGGACAACGCCTTATTAAAAAATACCAATATCATTTTCAGGTGGCCGATAAATGCAACCAGTGATTAAGGTTTGACCCCCAAAACTGCTCCATTTTGGAATTTCAATAAATGATGTTTCTACCTCAGTTTCAACAAAATGAATACTCAGAACCTCTCTTTCAAAATATTCAAAATCCTCATGTATAAAAATAGAAACTCCGCCACCTTTTTTGTTTTTTCTACAAACATGTACTGCATTATATTGGGGTACAGAGTAAAATTCTTCACTATCCTCATTAAGCCATGTTTCAGTCAGAGCAAACACTGAAAATTTATGTTCTAAAGTTGATAAGAACTACATTAATGCGTCAAAATTCTTTGGTAAGCTACGGACATTTAAGTGAAAGCTCAAATACATTTTGATTTGGTTTACTTTTGAGCAATGCATTAAAGTTCATTTAATTATAATAATTGCGTTTATTATTTGGCCTTAAATTTAGACTGCTTTTAGGAGTAAGGCCATATTGTACAGATGCATAAAAGCTACCAGAGTGTCATAATTGCATTGTCCACAACGTCTCAGAGCATCTTTTACCACACTAATCAAGCAATCATTTCTGTTTCTCTCCTGCAGTCGTGGAGTTGAAGAGCAGCCCCCCATCAGGCATGCAAAGTCCAGTAGGAACAGCCAATGAGCAGAGAGGAGGAAGTGGGGAAGGAGGTGAGAAGGGAGTCCTTTAGAAGACACTATGGGGGAAGTATATTTGGTCACCCTGGTGGACATACACAATAATTGGAAAATCAATATTAAAGTCAAAATGCAACAAGACAAACTGCATTTCCCTAAGTAAATGCAAATGAGAATGCATTAGCCATATCCCTCGGTGTCAGAATTACCTCTCTGAGTCAGCATAATCCTTCGGGGTCAGAATTACCCGTTTTAGTCCGTGGAATCCCTTTGAGTCAGTATAAGGTTGAGCTCAGGTTTCTGTGTCACGAGCTCCGCTTTTGATGTGACGGCGTGGTTGACCATTCAATGTTCTGCGTCACGGGAAGCCGTCGCTTGGCAGTTTACTGTCATGCGGATTGTGGCTGTAGGTTTGTGGTTTCAGAGGAGCAGTTTATCTTCCAGTCACAGGTAAACAATGTTTTGTGTTTTAAGCATCTTAAAAGGCAATTTATTTTGGGATTACTTAATTACACCTAACCATGTGTGCATTGCGTTGGAAATCAACATCAAAACATTGGATTCGAAATGCAAACAAAGTATAAAAGTGTACTAATATTGTCGATCACGGTGTAAATTTTAAACATAACGTCTGCAGTCCTCTGGCACCCTCCTGAGCATGTCGGCCATTGTTTGCAAGTATGCATTCATGTGGGAGCATAAGTACAGTTGTCAATTATGGCCAAATGACAATATATTTGAAGGTTGGATGTACAAAGAGGTGTACATACTCTGAGGTGTTATAAAGGGGTTTATTTGTGGGTGCAAAGTAAAATAGTGTGTGCGATTTCCCTGCTTTAATTTTATGGGACATGTGCATGATAAATGTGTTTGTTGTTTTTTTATACTCATTTATATATATTTTTTGTTTGATGTATTTTTCTGTAATGTATGTTTTTGGAGTCATTATGTGTATTTTTGTATCTTTCTGTTGTCTTTTTGTACATTTTTTGTATAATTATTGTTTTTTGTTGCCATTGTAGTGATTCTGGAGTCATTTTGTGTATTTTTGTATTTTTTTTTATGTAGGTTTGTGCATTGTTGTCATTTTGTGTATTTTTTGTATAAGTATTTAGTTTTGTGTATTTTGAGTCATTTTCATATTTTTGTTGTTTGGTGTATTATTCTGTAATTTATATTTTTTGGTGTAATTTTGTTTGTTTTTGGAGCCTTTTTGTATATTTTTATGCATTTCTGTTGTCATTTTGTGTACTTTTTGTTTAGTTTTTAGTTTTATTTTATTCATTTAGTATATTTTTATTATAAATACTGTGTGTGTGTGCCAGCCATCTCCTCCGTGCGTTATCTATCACACATGCGCACGCGCTTCTTGCACATAATCCGTCGCAGGTTGTTAAGAGAGACACGGTAATTACAGTACGCCAGTTAAGTCAACTATTCATCAGCATGTATGTCTATGCTGTACATGCTGGGGAGTGGTGGCCTAGTGGTTAAGGACGCTGGGCTTGTAATTGGAGGGTTGTCGGTTCAAGCCTCACCTGGGCCGTCACTGTGGGATGTTGAGCAAGTCCCTCAACCCCAAACTGCTCCCCAGGCACCGCAAAATGGCTGCCCACTGCTCCTCAGGGATGGGTTAAATGCAGAGGACGAATTCCATTGATGTACAAACATTACATGGCCAATTAAAGGCGAAAGCCCCGATTTTATTTATTTACAACCCCTCGACTAACAGAGAAGTTTGTCACACCAGTGCCACCACTGGATAAGCCGTGATAATAATAAATGTGTTGATAGGGATATAATATTAATAGTGAAAGTAATAAAAGTAATGTTGTAATGATATTAATGGTAATAATTGCAATAACAAAATAATATAATGAAAATCTAGTAACTATAATACAATAAAAACAATAACAACATAAAATAATAAGGTAATAGCAATAATAATAATACAATGAGATTACCAGTAACTATAAGATAAAAGAATAATACAAAAAAGAATAATATAAGAATAGCAATAACAATAATACGGTAGTAGTACGATTAGTTTGGAATCACGAGAATAATAATAAATAACCATGAAATATTAACTTTAGGGGACATATCATGCTAAATCCACTTTTTTAGCCCTTAAATGCATTTTGATGTCTATTTAGATTGTTTAGAAGCACAGAAAAGTTCAAATTAATCTCTTCAGGTGCTCCGTAGATATCTTTATATTCTGTTTTGGTCATATTTTTCAATCTGTTTCGATTTTTCGATTCTCTATTACGTTTTTTAAACAATAACGTCAGCGGAACTGCCAAATTAGGACATCGACTCCAGGCCCAACACTTCAAGCAATCCGCCATTTTTATTTCTCGCTTTTATTTTGTAGTCCAAGCTGAAGGATGCAGAAGTTTTGAGAGGAGAAATCAAAATGTTTGGTTGTTTGATGTAGTAACCCACATGCTTCATTACACCGTCTCCCAGCATCAGAACCTTTTCAAAGTGCCTGGTTGAGTTTTATTTTTCACGGAAATGTACCACATCTGTGGGTAAGGTCATTTTTGTGTGCGCGAAGCACTTCAAGGATGACTGCTTCAGCAACCTCCACCAGTATAAAGAAGGATTTGCCGAAAGACTTTGTCTGATTGAGGGTTCAATTCCTTCTATCTTTGGAGACGACAAACAGAGCACTTCGGTAAGCTGTAAATAACACTAAAAAGTGTGATGATAAGACGTCCCTGTCATTGTTTTGTTAGCATTAGCAGTTGCACCGTCTTCATATGTTAGCGTCTAAAGTCTAAAGTTTTCATTAGTCATTTCATTTTGCCGATTTTGTCTCCGAAAAGACTGTATTAAAATGCATTTCGTGACGTTAGCTTGGCGCTAGCGTTAGCTCAGTGCTTGTGTTAGCTCACTTGTTAGGGTTCTGCAGGTTCATCATCTTCATTTTCATCTCGCTCCGCCGGGTCAGACTCTGGCTCAAACATGTAAAGTTGGATGGACAAGTCTTCCGTTGTTGACATTGTATAAATAACGTGTGAATAAACTTTTTCTGCGCCGCTACATAGCCATCTCTTCTATCAAACTACAAAAATGGCCGAGCAGGGTGGAGTTGAAACTGGAGAGGGGGCGGGGTATGAAGTGTCTCATTTGCATTTAAAGAGACTGCACCAAAACGAGTTGCTCTTAGAAGCACATCAGAAAAGGGGTAGAAAAGGGGCCTGTGGAGCTATAATAAT
The DNA here is from genome assembly GCF_900634775.1 of Gouania willdenowi. Lineage (NCBI taxonomy): Eukaryota > Metazoa > Chordata > Actinopteri > Blenniiformes > Gobiesocidae > Gouania > Gouania willdenowi. Next base: position 3,972,511 of record NC_041051.1, on the reverse strand, counting down.
GAGGAATTCAGACCCAAGCATTGCAGTTCCGCTTTATATAGACCACAACTGTATGATTTATATGTAAAAAGGAAGGATTTAAAACCATGATATGTCCCCTTTAAATGACTTTTAGCGGTACAAAAACGTTTTTAATATTGACCTTTTTTTTTTTTTTTTAACCCAAACAAACTGCTACACGGTGACGTCATGAACCCGGAACCGGAAGTAGCGCGCTCAATACCGTGCTCTTAAGAAGGGGGCCGTAATCATAAAATTAACGTTTTGACCGTTTTGCTTCACCAAATTACTCCAAAATAACAGATGCACACACTTGGTGTATTTGGAAGCCCTCGACTAAGTTTCAGGTCGAACTCTTACCGCATCGGGGAGATATTCGCTCCACACACACACACACAGACCATCCTTGAATTATAGTATAGATACCTGTAGTGAAAATGTGTTTAATGTATTACCAATAAACAAAATCTGTGAACCTTTTTATTAAAAAAAAAAAAAAAAAAACATTAAAAAGACTTTTTTGAAAAATTTTATACTTTTTGGCATACACTTTGGAGAGCCACCATTTTGGTCAGAACATGATGCACTTTTGTTGTTGTGCCCGGTTTGTCGCCTAAAATAAATGTTGCATTGTGGGAGGTCTGTTTACATTGTGGGAAGTGTAGTTTATACCCTCGGCCGAAGGGCATTGTCATGAGTTTGTCGTCCGTCCGTCTGTCTGTCTGTCTGCCCACCAACCATTCTCACGCCAAATCATTTGCACTAATGGGGGGATTCCAGGTAATGAAAAAACATTTTGGTCCGTCAATTTTTTTTGGCAAAAAAACAGGATTTTGAGGATTTTGGAAAAAACGTTGTCGTGGACTGATTTTAAAGAAGGTGGACCATTGATACCTTTCTGTAAGGTGACATTCACTCAGGGCTTTAGATTACTGCTAATATTTTTTTCCAATCTGATAATTTTGGGCGAAAAAATGGCATTTAAAAAAAAAATTCTATTTTTGGACTATGTAGGTGTAAATCTGAAATAATAACCCAGCAACAATTCATGCATCAAAACATTGGTACTAATGGGAGGATTCTAGGTCATGAAGACATTTTTCCAGTCGGCCAATTTTTGGTTTTTGAGGATTTTGAAAAAAACATTGTTGTAGACTGATTTTAAAGAAGGAATGGAGGTGGACATTGATATCTTGCTGTAAGGTGACATTCACTCAGGGCTTTAGATTAGGGCAAAATGTGTTATCTTTGTGTTTGTCACAGAAACTACTATGTAATAAAATTCTATGCATAAACAGGTGAGTAATCATATTTAATAATGTTTTATTCTCCTACCGGTATTATAAATGTAATGGATGAACCATTTCCAACTATAAATTCACTGAACACAATAAATCTATGTAAATAATTTTTCATGACGGTTAATATTTTGAGGATTTTTTAAATGTCAGGCCGAGGCTTTTCAAGTGTGGGCATGTTATGTTTCTGTTAGCTCTTTTCACTAAGCAGCAGTGTGTCACCTCTCCTTCAGTGATAAAAGTGCACCATCCAGGTTGTTTGTTAGGAGAGGATTAAATATCACCTTTCTCACCAACTACCTGCTTCTTGCGCCGACTCAGCATGCAGAATTTACCTAACGGGCAGAGCTGTTGTTAGCAGCAGAAATAAGGCTGTGTAGTTAGGCAAGCAACTGTGATGAAAGCTGAAAGGATGTTTGCTCATTGACGGGAGGATGCGCCGAGGGTCAGCACCTGACGGCGCTGTAAAGAAAAGGTAACTGGTAAGTCAGAGGGAACAATTTGGTGGGGGTGCGATTAGTGCCATGAACACCCGCCCATGTAATCAGAAATGTAGTAGTGCTCTGAACAAGAACGTTTACAAGCTGCATTGAGATTTTCTGTGAAGAAATTCTGTCTGATTTGCATTTGATTGTAGATGTAACTTAGGCTTCATGCCCATTAGCTTAGCCTATTAGGTTAGCCCGCAAATCCCTCTCATCGCAGCTCAGCTTGAAGCGGTCCTCGCATATCACTGAATATATTATATTGTGGATATACTGGAGCCAACGTCTGGATAACTCTGACTTGGTGTTGTTTTAAATATTTTTGTGAGGTTTTTCTCTTGTCGCCATTGTTCAGAAACCGTAGACCAACACAACACTGATGTGTAACAAATATTGATGATGACTAGTTTTGGGAATGTTCACAAGAAAGTCTCACCTATGGTCTCAGTCATTATCAGTGTTGGAGGTGAGCTTTTTACTGTTGAGTCATTGATTGAAACTGATGGTATAATATAGTATAGAAATGTAATGCAGCAGAGAGACTTCACACCTAGGTTTAGCACTGCTGTGGCTACAAATGACTTGGTTTCATTTCAGTTCAGTATTTTAAGGAGAAAAAAGTAAAAGTTGTCTTTGTTGTTGTTTAGCACTATACCAGCGGTCTGCAACCTTTACTCTCAAAACAGCCATTTTGTCTAATCTCACCTGGATTAAAGTCCTTCGGGAGCTGAAAAAAATACCTTCTCAATGTAGACAATAGTGTGTGTAAAGTTCTATACAGTTAAGATTATTTTGAATATTGTTATGTAAGCAATATTTTTTGAATTCATGTATTTGAAGAATAACTTGAATTTGATAGCACATGATCATGTGGGCCAACACACGCTAATTGCTAATTTCTTGCAACATATCAAGCATGCATATTAAGCCGGCTTGTTGGCAATTAAATAAAACTTTCCACACAATTAAAATCTCTATTTTCTTCCAGAATAGTGTTTTTGTTGGCTTAGTTATCTTACCAGGGATTTAAAACTTAAGGTTAGCCACAGGTGCATCTGTAGATGAGGTGAAGTAGGAAGGTGGCAGTTATTGCACAATGTGATTTATGTTTAGGTTTTATCATAATTTTTCTTGAAATAAATGATATTAAACATCAACACCCTCTTTAAGAAATAATGATTTCTTTTATTTTAATTTTACTATAGTGAGTCATCACAAAAGAGACACATAAGGCTTCAGAGCCACAGGTTGCAGACTTTTGCACTATAGACCCATTTCATGTGATATATGCATAATAAATTAGGTGCATGCGCGCAGTTCAGTGCAAAACAACCGGAGAACTGCATTGTACTAGCATCGGCACAAGATTGAAACACTTTTGTTTTTGTATAAAAACAACACAGTGCCATTGTGTTACATTGTTGATTGCACAGATAGGAGACCAACAATCCAGGATTTAAATTTAACAACATACTGGCTGGTGGGCACCCTTTACAGAAGACATGTGGTTCCAGCTGCAGGATGTTGAAGTACATGCTGCTTTGTGCGTAAGTCCCATGCAAACTTCATACAACTGTGTTTTATGACCCTGTCGCTGACTTGTTAACACGTTTGCTTTAACGAGACAAAACTCTGACAATGCCAATATTTGGATGTTTGACAGTAGTTATAAGCATCTAGATACTTGATGTTTTTAGGTTTTCTTTTGTATATATACTGGATTTTTCTATCAGATATGTATAAATGTCTGGCCATTGAACATCAGGCCAGGAGCGCACATCGGATGACCACTCGTTTTCGGGAATGCTGCATGGGTCATGCAATCATTCACCTGTACTTAAAGTGAGTTTCCTTTAATAAGTGGCCACGTCCTCAAGTGACAAGCTTTCTATATAATACCAACTATTTTCAAGCCTTAACAGCGGTTCATTCATTGCCATTTTTCAAGCGTCACATATGTAAACAACATGGTTTCTGCACCGAGTATGTGCGTACATGTCAGTCACGTGTCTCATGTTTGTCCACATTGAAATCTCTTTATACATTGGCTGGAACAAAGTTGCTTATACAATTCATTCATATGGCCATTATACAATACACAGTGTTTCAGCAGAAAGAAAGAAAAAAAATTACGCGATTAACCCAGTAAAATCATGTGATTAATCATGATTATTGATTATTTGTTTGACAGCACTAAATATTATATGTTAACCTGTACTTATAAATGGTAAATGGTTGATTGTGTATATTTTGATTGAAGAAAATAAATGTCTTAGGTTGAAACTATTTTTTTCATTTGACTTATATTTACTTCAATCAACAGAGAAGAGAACTTTCAGACAGTTAATTACAATCTGATGAAATGATCAATGAGGGGAGTGAGCGATTACGTGACTGCTCTGTTTCTATAATGAAATATTCAAAGTTTTTCTGCCAGTACTTTGGATATCCTGTACTTCTAATCTCCCTATTGATTATAAATGTATGACCTGAAAATGTTATTATTCAACCTAGTCTCAATGGGTTAGATAGATAGATAGATACAGTAGATAGATAGATAGATAGATAGATAGATAGATAGATAGATAGATAGATACAGTAGATAGATACAGTAGATAGATAGATAGATACAGTAGATAGATACAGTAGATAGATAGATAGATACAGTAGATAGATAGATAGATACAGTAGATAGATACAGTAGATAGATAGATAGATACAGTAGATAGATAGATAGATAGATAGATAGATAGATAGATAGATACAGTAGATAGATAGATAGATAGATAGATACAGTAGATAGATAGATAGATACTGTAGATAGATAGATACAGTAGATAGATACAGTAGATAGATACATAGATACTTTATTCATCCCCAGAATGGGAAATTTAAGTGCCCAGTAGCATACAGTGTGCCATACATTCCACACACATTCTCATACAGTAAATACATAAATAAAAGGTTAAAAAGTTCCTAAAAAAGATTGTAATAAAAATGCTCATTAGCAGGAGACATTATACAGTCTTATGGTAGCCGGGATAAAAGAGCTCCTGAATCTCTCAGTCCTGCTGCGCATGGACAGGATTCTGTCACTGTGGCTGCTTTTCTGTGCAACCACCGTGTCTGTGTAGGGAGTGATTGTTACCGAGGATGGACTTCATTAAGCTCATCATCCTACTGTCCACCAGTTCTCCAACAGAGCACACACCCTTCTCCATTACTGACACTCACTTAGGAACCAGCTGGTCCACTGTTCCCCCAGCACACAACAGCAAAAAACAGAGCACTTACAACTACTGCCTGGTAGAAGATGTACAGCATCTCAGGACAGCCATCAAAATATCTTAATCTTCTTAGGAAGAAGAGTCTGCCCTGTCCCTTCCTGTAGGCTGTATTAGCATTAGCATTAGCATGCACTGACCAGTCCAGTTTGTGGTCCAGGTGGACACCCAGATATTTACAGTGGTATGAAAAAGTTTGGGCACCCTTGTAAATGTTCATGATTTTCCTTAATAAATAATTGGTTGTTTGGATAACAAATTCCAGTTAAATTTATCATATAGGAAACAAACACAGTGATATTTGAGAAGTGAAATAAAGTTTATATGATTTACAGAAAGTGTGCTAGAATTATTTAAACAAAATTAGGTATGTGCATAAATGTAGGCACCCTTGCATCTTATTGATTTTAATACTCTTAGCACTAATTATTGGAACTCAAAATTGTTTTGGTAACCTCAGTGATCCTTGATCTCCATACACAGGTGAATCCAATCATGAGTCAGGGTATTTAAGTAGGAAAATTCTAGGTGTTTCCTCTTTGCATCTTCTCTGATTAGTGGCAACATGGGAGCCTCAAAACACCTCTCAAATGACCTGAAAACAAAGATTATTCAACATCATGGTTTAGGGGAGGGATACAAAAAGCTATCCCAGCGATTTAAGCTTTCAGTTTCAACTGTGAGGAACATTGTGAGGAATTGGAAGACCACAGGCACAGTTCTAGTTAAGGCCCGAAGTGGAAGACCAAGAAAGATCTCCGAAAGGCAGCGGCGCAGGATGGTGAGAACAGTCACAGTCAACCCGCAGACCAGCTCCAAAGACCTACAACATCAGCTTGCTGCAGATGGTGTCACTGTGCATCGTTCCACTATTCAGCGCACTTTACACAAGGAGATGCTGTATGGAAGAGTAATGCGGAAAAGCCTTTTCTCTGCACACGCCACAAACGGGGTCGCTTGAGGTATGCTAAAGCACATTTGGACAAGCCAGCTTCATTTTGGAACAAGGTGCTGTGGACTGATGAAACTAAAATAGAGTTATTTGGGCATAACCAGGGGCGTTATGCATGGCGGAAAAAGAACACAGCATTCCAAGAAAAGCACTTGCTACCTACAGTAAAGTTTGGTGGTGGTTCCATCATGCTGTGGGGCTGTGTGTCCAGTGCAGGCACTGGGAATCTTGTTAAAGTTGAGGGGCGCATGGATTCCTCTCAATATCAGCAGATTCTGGAGAACAATGTCCAGGAATCAGTGACAAAGTTGAAGTTGCGCCGGGGCTGGATCTTTCAACAAGACAATGATCCTAAACACTGCTCAAAATCTACTAAGGCATTCATGCAGAGGAACAAGTACAACATCCTGGAATGGCCGTCTCAGTCCCCAGACCTGAATATTATTGAAAATGTATGGTGTGCTTTAAAATGGGCGGTCCATGCTCGGAAACCATCAAACCTGACTGAACTAGAGATGATCTGCAGAGAAGAATGGTCCAAAATACCTCCCACCAGAATCCAGACCCTAATTGGAAGCTATAGGAAGCGTTTGGAGGCTGTTATTTCAGAAAAAGGAGGATCTACAAAATATTAAGTATTTTTTTTCTTTTGTGGTGCCTAAACTTATGCACATGCCTAATTCTGTTTAAATAATTCTAGCACACTTTCTGTAAATCGAATAAACTTTATTTCACTTCTCAAATATCACTGTGTTTGTCTCCTATATGATAAATTTAACTGGAATTTGTTATCCAAACAACCAATGATTTATAAAGGAAAATCATGAACATTTACAAGGGTGCCCAAACTTTTTCATACCACTGTATATGTGGGGACCATCTCAATGCCCTCCCCCTCAATTTGAACTGGTAGATGATGAGGTTTCTGCCTGCTGGAGTCCACAATCATCTCCTTGGTTGTTGTGTTCAGCACCTGCTCCACTGTGTGAAGTCAGAGATGACCCTCCTATACTCCTCCTCATCCCCTCCCTTCACACCTGCCACCACAGCCATATTGTCTGAGCATTTCTGCATGTGGTATGATGCAGACCTTTGAGCGAGTCAGAAGTGTAAAGTGTGAAAAGAACAGGGGACAGCACGGTTCCCTGGGGGGCTCCAATGCTGGTCACCATAGTTTCAGAGACCATCTGACATACGACGGCCTCTTTGTCAGGTAGTTGGTGACCCATGTCATGAAATCTGGCTCCACATTCAGTTTTGCAAGCTTGTTTCTCAGGAATGTAAGCTGGATGGTGTTAAAAGCACTTGAGAAGACAAAGAACATTATCCTTACATACCCCCCGGTGCCATCTAGAAAAGAGAGTGTCCGGTGAAGCAAGTACAGGATGGCATCCTCCACATCCATGTTCTATCGGTACCCAGACTGTAGGGGGTCCAGTGCCTGCTGCATCCGTGGCCCCAGGAGCCGAAGGAGTAGGCTTTCTAGGATCTTCATTATCACAAACGTCAGGGCCACCGGTCTATAATACTTGACCCCAGACAGCCTCCCAACCTTAGGTAATGGCACGAAGCAGGATGTCTTCCACTGGCTTGGCACGTGCCCCGTCTCAATGTACCTAGCCTTTAGCTTAGCCCCGGCTCGACATCCGCGGAAGGGATTTTTCAATTCCTTTGGAATGAGGTGTATAATCCCTCTGTATTTCCCTCAAAAGTGATCGTTACTATGTGTAGTCAAAACCACAACACAGAGCTACACAAACTTGCTGCCACTTCTGTTGGCGCACATGTGAGTGTGTTTATGGGTTGGCATGTGACCTGACATATGCCCCATTGAAAAAAGCAGTGGACAAGCGTAGTTATTACACGCTTTGGTGTGAGACTTGGTTGTATTATTAAGAGCTTAACTGTATTTCTGATCACAGATTATTATTTGAATAATGTTTATTTTGTTGCCTTTTGTATTTTATTTCACATTGTTTGATGTGATTGTTGATCACATTAATGTGTGTGCCTTTATGCCTTGTGGCATATTGGACTGTAGGACTGTTTTTTATCCAGATGTTTGTTGTTCATTGCTTTAAATTAAATCATTCCAGCGACATTCATTTTGTCTTCTTTTTTAATAGTATGGTAGGTTGAGGTTTTGTTTATTTAGGCAAGGTTTTTCAGGACATTTTTATCTCTTGACATGTTTCGACTGTCAACTGCCAATGTAATGTTTTCTTTTTAATCCAAAGCTGGAAATTGGCCTCTTGTTTGGAGTCAAAAGTCACTGAGAACAACTGTTGATTGTTCTTCAGAATCAGAATCAGAAATGTTTTAATGGCCATGTACAGTTTTAAGGACAGTACAAGGAATTTGTCTTGGTAGTTTTAATATATGGGGAAGTCTGAATTGATAACTTAATTATTGACGTCTAAAAAGTTAAGTCTGAAAAGTCTGAAATGAGTTTTAAAATTGTTGACAATTTTGAGAGTAAATTGCTCCTATTGTTTAGGAGTTAGATGGTAAGATTGAAATAAAATTTACAAGAAACTTGAAAAGAAAACTCGAGTGATGTGAATAGATGAGTTTGGTCACTTTAAATGAACAATAAAATCATATGGGTGTACTGGAAATTTGGTGCTTTATTGGAAGACTTATTGTCAATGAACGTACTCGGGCGGATTCACTAAAGGATTATGGGCATTAAAACGTGTGCAAACATCACTCCACGCGCTAATAACGGGTACAAATGCCATGGAATCAGGACCACAGATCTTCAGCGTGTCACAATTCGCTCACAATAAGAAAATAAAGTGTTAGTAAAGTGTGTGTGAGGGAGAGAAAAAGCTGGAAGTGCACCCGCGGCGGCGGGTGTGCAATCCAGTGGCTGCGGTGCAGATGCTCGCTGGATAGATGGAGAGATTCATGGATGTCGCTTTGGATACACCGCTCCAAAGAGCTCCTGTGTCTTTCTGTCCATGTTTTGATCGTAAAACTCTCGTGTCGTATTGATGTCAGGAGTGTCAAGCCAGAATCAGCTGATCAGCTGCGTAATTTACGCAGCGATCACACAATGTTCACAAATGAGAGTGTGCGTGATTACTCAGGAGCTCAGACCTGCTGGATGATGGTCAGTAGATCATCTTCAAATGGTGCTGATTGACTGATTGATAGACTCTTTTGCTGCATTAACTCAGATCAATGGCATCAACAGATCAATAGGACAGTTTCTGTCCACATCTGACTGTTTTTCATGGACTGATCAGAGCAAAGTTACAGGACCTGGCGGAGCACCCACATTAAATTAGATAGAGGAAAATATAGATTTTAGGTTATGATTTAATTTTGTAGTTTTTTTTGTTTAAAAAAACAAAAAACATTTTATTGTATTTATTTAGTATTCTTTATTATTAATATATTTGTGCATGCGGATCACTATTAGTGTTATTGTATGTAATTCATTTATTTCCTCACTTAAAATTAGATTATTTTCTAAAAAAAAAAAAAGCACACGAAAAGCACAAATAACTCCATTAGTGTTTTTACTGCTGCTGAATCTTGTTTAATTTATCTGATAATGAGTTACATAAAGTTATGATTGATAAATAACTCTCTAATTTCCAATAATTAAACCAGATAAAGCTGATGATTTAATCATTCAGTATTTAGATGTAATAATCTCAATAGTTACATTAGTCTAATGGGACCAGCTTTGTCTGTGAACACGTGAAAATATAATTTAAAAATATATAAGTTTGGACGGATGAATAGTGATATTAGTATTTATGTTAACATTTATTTCACACAGTATGTGACATGTTTAACTTTTATCCTTCCATACAAGTGTTAAGTCTGACCTTAAACAAATCGATGACTCTCTGTGGCTTTATGACAGTAAGACGTGTTTTTTACTTGGTCTGTCCCTTATATGGAGTGGTTAGCATTAGCTCTTAGCCCAGTCTGTGGGTTAGCTTAGCATAGTTAGCTTTAGTTGAGTTTCCAGTTCATAATCGTTGCTACGGGTTCATCTCTGTCCCCGTGTTTGTGGAACTTTGGGTGGATCTGATGGAGGAACTTGAATCGGTTCATTTTGTTGGATGGTTGTCTGGTTTTAACCAAGTAGTGGTTCATGATGTATCGCTGCTCGGCAGCTTCAGGTGACAAGCACTGCTCTGTGTGTGAGAGCTGGGGGCGGGAGGGGTGTTGCACACCGCGGTAGCGGAGGCTACGCTGCGGAGCTCCCGTAAACAGCGTTCCGCTCCAGAGAATAATAAGCTGACAACAAATGGGCAGTTTTGGCATTCTTGGCTAAATTGAGGGACAAATGGCCCGTGGCCCTCGCTAATTTCCAACATGGGAATTTATCGTTTATATCGTGGAATGACATATTCTTACCGGTGAGAATATTTTTGACAATAAATTATTAACGATAAATAATCGCACACTTCTAATAATCAGTATATTTTTCGATTATTTTGTGTGTTTTTGTTGTATTGTGGTCACGGCATGTCACTGGTAAAGATACATGTAGATTATTGTCCCGTTTAGAATTTAATCTATAGAGATTCACATTAATAATATTGTATTGGAAATATCTTCTCAGAAACACACAGCTGCTTTGTAGCTTCTCAAAGCAACCCTGTACTTATCCGCATCCGCTATAAAGAATTACACACTCTGAAGTGTTGAATTTACCAATGTTTCACACGTGTCCTGGTCAAAGCATGCAGCTGTGTATCATTGATGTGTTGGCTGCTTCCAAGTCAAACATTCAGACTGTAAAAGGAGAGTTTTGTGAACAGCTTTATACTAGGTTAAAAAAAAATAGAGGCAGTACATTTAACAGTAGTTATGCTCTGAAACTAACTTTTCACTTTTTTATAATGATGATGTATTCAATGTAAGAAAATTTACACTTTTTCACTGCAGGTTACCCAAACCACAGATTTTACATGCGTGTGTTTCTGTGTATTAAAAAAAAATCTGTACAATTGTATTGGTTTTTATTGCAACAGTATTGGGTCAGATCTGACCTCCATAGGTTATGATAGTGTGGAACACTACACATAGGATGTATTAAATTCACAGTCTATTGTAACTCCACTCCAGATGGAGAGTGCCCAGGCGGAGGCACAAGCCCAGTGGATCTGCGCACGGAACCCAGGGTGGGTTCTGCTGGGGTGGACACAGCCCTGAGAGAGCAGCAGCTGCAGGAACAGCTCCTGCTGCTCAAACAGCAGCAAGAGCTGCAGAAACAACTGCTTTTTGCAGAGTTCCAGAAAAAACACGAAGTGCTAACACGACAGCATGAGGTTCAGCTGCAGGAACATCTTAAGGTAAGTCAAGCGACATCGCTTTAACCAGGGGTAAACATAGCTTTTTTGGACCGGTATTCAGGGGAGCACCTACGGTTGTTGCTTGGTGTGGTGGCCTAGCTGTGGTTAAGGAAGTCAGATTGGTTAAAATCTAACCTGGGCCATCACTGGGGTCCCTTAACCCTAACTGCTCCCCGGACACTAATTGTGTGAATGCATTTGCACATATTTTGCAATATAGGATGAATATGATTATGTTTTTTCATGAGTACCTCACAGGAGGAACAGAATTGATGGATGCGTGAATAATGTGACATTAATTGAAAAATGAATAGCAACAGCACAAACAACTGAAAACAAATTGTAGAAATATCTTAAAACAGAAACAAAAGACTGCTTTTTAAGCATTGAAAACCATCACTATTTAAAGCCATTGATTATTATTCCTATTGTGCCATCGTCATCTCATCGTCATCATCATCATCACTTCTTCTGTTTCTAAAATAGTAGATTTTGGCACTTACTTACTTTGTTCTGCTTGCATTAAATATGACTATAATGTCTGTAAAATAAATGAAAATTTTAAAAGTAAATGAACAGTGCTACAATAATAAAGGTGGCGTTAATGTCTATTTTAATTGATGGATGGACTGCTCTCATATATCAGTGCAGGTTCTCACATTAAATAGAGGAGATTTAAAGCGAGGTGGGCATGTGTGTTACAGCAACAACAGGAACTGCTGGCAGCTAAACGGCAGCAGGAGTTGGAGCAGAAGAGAAAACAGGAGCAGCAACGACATGAAGAACAGGAGAAGCAAAGACTGGAACAACAGCTGCTGCTGCTACGGAACAAGGAGAAAGGCAAAGAGAGTATGTCACCGTTTGAAATTATGATGGTGAAATAGAGGTTAGGTCAAGTAAATAAAATGTACAAAGTAACTCCAGAAAACATACAACATTACTGAAAAATACACAAAAAGGACAACAAAAACACAAAACAATTACTCCAAATATACAAGGAATAAATAACAGAAAGCAAAAACACACAAAAATGACTCCGAAACCCAGCAAAAACATACAATTAAACAACAAAAAACACACAAACCTTTTATTCTTTGCTGCTGAAGATGCTCAGGTTGGTCATCATTCTGACAAAAATGTTGTTAATGTGGCCCCCAAAAAAGGTAAAGAGTAAACTAACACCACTATATCCTTTCCAGAGGAAACAGAATCAGAAAGGATTTTATTTGCCAGGTACGGTTTAGAACAGTACAAGGAATTGAACTTGGTAGTTGCAATCAACACACCACAGTTGATGTTTTTGGCGCAATCATGAGAGGCAAATGCTTGAAGGAGCCTTTATCTCACTTAATTGAATAAAACCACCTATATCTTTTAAATACAATCCATTAATTTAATTAATATTTATTAATTTACTTTAACACAAGATCCATTTTTAGGACTTGTATTAGAGGTTTGTCAAGTAAATGTGAAGGATTGGTTGAAATATATTATTTGAATCTTTTATTTATTTTATTTCACTTTGAGAATTCAAACCGCCTGGTTTGCCTATGACCAGAGCCGACTCTGCATCCAACTATAAATACCATTATTTGATCTCTAGTACTACAGAAATGTGATTTCTCCATGTCCCTATTAAAAACACTGCTGTGGTTGGTAACAATGTTTGGAGAAAACGTTGCAATGTTAATATACTGTACTTTGAAACTCTACTGCCAAAAACTGCACAATATGGCTAGAAAACACTGGCTAAAACATGACTGTGATGAAGGGGACAAGTTGATGTTTAAATGATGTGGCTACTTGTCTCAAAGAAGAAGTAATGTGTATGCATGTGTATCTTTGTGAGGTGCCATTGCCAGCACACAGGTGAAACTAAAGCTGCAGGAGTTCCTCCTCAGTAAGAAGGAGCCTGGTCCTGGACTATTCAACCATTCCTTCTCACCAAAAAGCTGGTAAGGATAACAAAGCCTTTTCTGAATGCTTCCCTACTGTATAAGACATGCAGACATTGCTTTCCACGCAAAGTTTATGATTTGTAAAATTAAATGTAGCATGAGAAGGTGCGCAACAGTACATTTCCTTTTAAAGAGTTTTGATGGCACCAATGGTGAGGTGGAAAATTGAAGCCAGTTTCATGGTACGCATTTATTGTCCTCACAAATCAGACCTACAGATCTGTGTAGTCAAAAAATGCCCCAGCCTGCTGTGTAATAGAAGTTTTCTTTTGGTGAGCCATTCAAGTTCATGTATGCAATTATCTTCATAATAACTCGCAGTTTCAGAAATCAGAATATTTTTGGACGCATTTGGAAATGTTTTGCGCATTGCCCTGTGGGATTTCGAGTGCCAAGAAGAATCCAAAGACGGTTTCTTTAAGACGTGTTTTGACTTCACTCTTACATGATTCTTTTCCGGGTGACTGAGGCTCATTGGAAGAGGGGTTGTCTTTAGATCGAGAGGTTGGGACTTTGAGCCCAGGGCTATATCTTTCGAAGTGCCCACATGTCCTTGGGCTAGACACTGAACCCTAAGTTGCTCCCAATGGTCGACTAGCACCTTGCATGGCAGCTCTTCCCCATGGCTGTGTGAATGTAAGTGTTAATGAGCTTATTTTGTGAAGTGCTTCGGGACTACCTCAGTGGTATTAAAGCACTATATAAATCAAGTGCTGATATGGTATGCAGTCATTATGATTTTGGTTGTTTTGCTTACACAAGAATGAACTAGATGTGGCATGTTTAGCTTTCTCAAAGGTTCCACAGAGTGGTGGAAATTCCTTGAAGATGTCTTCATCAGGGGTAACTACCAACATACTGCTGTCATGCAGTACATAGATTTTGGAGACTTCATCCACTGTTCTTACTGCCAGGGACATTTTAGTAGGAGGGCCATGTGAAGACATGGAGGATGTGCCCTCTTAAACCCCACCGAGAAACAACCAAGGCCAGTTGGAGGACTTCATTATTCTAAAGAACTAAATACAGTGTGTGTGTGTGTGTGTGTGTGTGTGTGTGTGTGTGTGTGTGTGTGTGTGTGTGTGTGTGTGTGTGTGTGTGTGTGTGTGTGTGTGTGTGTGTGTGTGTGTGTGTGTGTGTGTGTGTGTGTGTGTGTGTGTGTGTGTGTGTGTGTAGGGGATTTCATCAAACCTCCATGGAACAGAGCTCTCTTCCACAGAACAACACTCCAGGAACACCTCCCTCCTATAATCTGCCCCCGCTGCTGGGAAACTATGAGGGCAAAGATGACTTTCCCCTCCGCAAGACTGGTACTTACTCAGACTGTTTATGTGTGTTTCATGGAGAAACTGTAAGAGCGAGGTTTGTAGCAAAGACGAAATGCACACCAGTTTCCTCAACAGTTGGGAAAGAAACAACGCCAACCACCGACAATACAATGTTCCGACTTGCTTAACCTTGACCCAGTTCTGAAAAAAAAATTAACCTTGCAACAAAACATGAACAGCATCTGATTTTATACTTGCTTTTACCATTAGAACATTGTATATTTGTCCACAACAAACTAATGTTCTTTTCTACTTTGGTCATGACCTTCCTACAATTGTGCAGACACTTCTCTCCAAATGCTCTTTTCATGATATAACACCCCCTGAAGTTGCTATTGCTCATCCGCAAAATGGTTTCAAAAGAACTAGGCTATCATTACTGCTTCATCACTGTGACAATCAAATTTTAGGCAGTCCTCAACGACCCTTCTAGTTCACCAACTCAGGAGCAAAGAACTAGCATAGAGCCTAATGATGCATTTTTGACATACCATAGTTTTCCAAATGTTGAACAGGAAAACTCTCCTACGGCGCTTAGGGACAGAAGCCTCTTTCAATAGTTTCCTTTACTTGCTTTTGTTTTTTTTTCTTCTTTCTTATTTACTCAGTAAACCCTGTGGTGAGATCAAGTCTGCTAAAGTAGTTAACTCATTCAGTGCCAGCCATTTTCAGAATTTCTACCCCCTCAGTGCCAGCCGTTTTTGAGCATTTTGCCTGATTTTTAAAGGCCCATAGAATACTTTGTTCTATGACTATCTGAGATCTGAAAACAGATTCTGAAAGATTGAAGACTCTACTTTCATCAGAACTTTTTTGTTTCTGGCTTGTTTCATTCTCCTGTAATCAGCCGTTGAATAGAGCAAGTTTTCCACAAAACAGCCTGTTTCTTAAAAAATCCTGTCAGTGACTTTAAAGCTATTATTATTATTATTTTTTTTTGCTTTAGTGACAACTAATATCTGAACATTATTTCCTTATATAAAAAAAAAAAAAAAAACACTGAGACATGGCTTCTGATGGCAAAATTATTATTATTTTGCTATCTAGGTCTGGGTTGGACCTGGAGACGTTCTGGGTTTGCAGGAACAACGTTTGTGTGGCAGTATAGCTGCGCTGGCGTACCGTCGTTGAGTTCTGTTTCGTTAAACAGCAGGGTTTCTATTGGCCGATCCACAACCCCTTCTGAGTTGATCACAGCCGGTTTCAGACTAGGAGAAAAGGGACCACAGTTTGGTCCGGGATTCAGATGTTGGAAGGTCGACTTTCAGGCACGCTGTTTTGCATCTTACGCTTTCGTTGCGAGCAAGGTTCTTAAAAATCTAACTGATGCAACTACAAATAAAAGAAAAATGAAATGAAAGACTGGAACCATGAGGGAACGCGTTTGAGCATGAACGCCCGCGTCCAAGGCTGAAGTTTTTGGAGCAGAAGAATTTGGAGACGCCTTTTGGAGGAGGTGTTTTGGTTGATCATTCAGAGATTATATCGTTGATTGGTCAATGTCTCTGCTTTCAGCTTGTGGGTGTGTCTCAAGTGTGGGCGTGATGTGGAATGACATAGACAACAGAGGGAGTTCCTAAACATATAAAAATGCCTAATATATAATTCCACATATTTCAAAACATCTTTTCAACATCATATCTTGAAATATCATGTATTATGAAACAGTTAGATACTAGACACGACTAAAAAATAGCATAGTTAGTACTTCATAAACCGGAATGTAAAAATTCATGTTAGGCTTTTTCTTTACCATATGGTTAACTGTGAGTACCTTAAACTAAGCTTTGATGTTTTTTGGTATTTCAAGCACCTTTTAAATGATGAAACATTTTAAAATAGCATTTTGTTGGTTATTGAATTACCTGAAAAGAGTGGCATAGGACAGACAATATTTGCAATTTCAATTTTTGCAGGAACTATCCCAATAATGTTTTCTTTTGTGACTTTTCAAACATAGTGCAGTTTTTTTGTTCTCATTTGAGCGGGAAACAGAAAGCTGGTGTTATTCCAACATCCTGTGGGACCTCTGGAGGTGACAAATCCGCAGGGTGTCGGAGCTCAGAGTTTGAAAACTTAGCATGTAAACCAGTGGCGGCTGGTGCATTTTTCTCCAGGGGGGCTACAACTCCAAAATAGACATACACCAAAAACAGGGTTTGTGCAGCTTTGAACAAATAAGTAAGAAAAATTGCAGTCACAGTACTGCTTTAAATTACAACTAACCAAATGTATTGCCACAGAACCCATAAGCAAGAACAAATACAATGGAGTGAATGAGTGAAATTTAATTTGTTTTATTTTAATTTAGTTTAGTTTTAGTTTAGTCAGATTAAAAAAAAAGAAGTAATTAAATAAAATGGGGGTGACAAAGTAAGTGGTAAATGAACATACATATTTCAAGACCTGACAAAATATAATTTAAGACCTAGTTTAAAAAATATGAAGATATTCAAGATTTGAAATCATCATATTTACTTTAAAAAGCAGAAATAATTAATTTCTCTTTCTTCATTTTGCTTCTCCTTCTATCGTCCCACTTTATGACGGAAGTCTGTGACGTCAGACCCTCCCATGGTGGGCGGTGAAGTTGTGTAACTGAGCTGCTGATTCAACTCTGCGCAGCCTCAGATGGTCTTTTTTCATGTCCTACTCAAACTAACGTGGTGAGTGGTGGGGCGGCGCCCTACCGCCCTCTATTGGCCAGCCGGCACTGATGTGCCCTTGTGGGGCCGTTTGCATTTCACAATGGGAGGCAGACCACAATGGTGTGACAAATCCTCCAAGATGAACCCTGACCTAGAGACGGTCAGGGTTCATCTTGGAGGATTTGATTCCCTTCAAAGTCAACTTTTAAATCGCTTTATGTTATTCAAACACTTCTTTATCAGTGATGCTTCATTATCACGGCAAAGAATCATGTAATTTTCAACAAAAAGAGGCAACAGAAGTCCACTGTTACATTCACACATGGCACAACCTAGGTTTTTCAAAAAACTGCATTTTGTGAGCCATGGTTACCTAGAATGCTGTCGGTAGTAAGGGCCCAAGCACCAGAAGTGGTGCGAAGGCCCTATTGTCCCCGTAAGGAATTTTATTATTATTATTATTATTATTATTATTATTATTATTATTACAGTTACCAGCGCTTTACTTGTTTTTTTTAGGTCCTTCCCGGGGGTGCAATTTCATTAAATTTGGCAGGCCCAGGGCCCATGATACGCTAAATTAACTTTTCTGTGCTTTAAACATCATAAAGTGCTATATGGGCTTCATACACATTCCCGCAGTGTTTTTTTCATTGATTCCCTCAATCGTTAGTTAGAGGGTGATTTGCTCCTTTCTTACTGCAGGGTGAGCCCAAACACCTCACTCCAATTTGATGACGTGTTCCCACTTTGATGACAAATTTGACGTGGCACTGAGCTGGAGAAGCCGCGCCTCCAGGAAGCTCTCTGTAAACAGTAAACAGACATGCCCACAAAGGTGAGCATTTCAGCGTCCTTCGCGCAGTGCTATGTATGTATTTTCTACAGTCTATGTATGTACCAGTGAATGCCCCGCCCCCACGCTCTGTCTCGTGTTTATAAAGTAGCATGAGTTCAGCTACGGGGTGGGTGGGAGGAGGGCGGGCCGTCCTCTGGCTCTACATCACCGTGCGGGGAGAAGGAAGTCAGTGTCTTATCTATAGACACGCCCACTCATGAATTTGCATAAGTAGGCCTTTTCAGAGGCTAAAACTCTGGAAAACAGGCGAGTTTGGGAAAATAAACCTCAAATGCTATGTTTTTGGGGTTCTTAGAACAAATGGAGACGGGTGAAAAATAGCATGTGGTTTAAACTAGCTGGATGGCATTCAGTAGGTATATGCATTGGACCGTGACTAGCAAAAATGTAATTTGGACCTATTCCCTAAATTCAACAGGAAGTCTACAATTTTGAATTTAGATGATCAGTCCAAATCAAAAAAGGTCCTTCTGCACCCTCCAACCAGTGTCTCCACTCTTAAAGCGCCAAAACCACAACTCAATTTCCAACATCATAGTTTCGCTCCACGGGACTTAACCTGCGAGAAAAGAAGACACAAGGGTAAACTAATTGCACACGCTTCAAAAAAGAAAAAGGAAAGTGTATTTAAAATCCAAAAATTAGAAAGAATTCAAATTAAAATAGAATACATTATCTGAGCAGTATGATGACTTACTGTATCGGGATATTTGTGGGCTTAAATTACAGTTAAATAAAAATTATAATAAAAAAGTGGAATATTCCTTGTTTAGGTTAAAAACATAATTTTATGACTTCAAAATACGACCCTGGCCATTAAACAAGGAGATACTCTGGTAACATCGGCAATATACATAAATTGTATACATTCAACAATACTATGTAACATTATATACTTCTACATTATCCAATGATTAGAACTAGAGAGAGTGTGAGGTCGGCTTCTCTATGGAAGACAAAATGAGGAGGAATCTTCTGGACTTGGATTGACACGAGCTGAGTTGGGACTTTGCGTCCAAACTCCGCTTTGGATGGATGAAGGTTTTTTTACCCTGAAATAAAAGGGTGTCGAAGTGGAGACAAGATGATGAAGTCAATGCATTCATTTCCGCAGCTGCAGGTGCTGAAGGACACATTTTTGTGTCAAATGTGAACTTTAACTAAACATAGCTGGGGTGAGTTAGTATATAGAAACATATGTTAAATCCTGCTTAAAAGTTAAGTTAAAGGAATCAAACTTTTCTGTGCTGAAAGGATGGGACATCCACTTGCTTTTGCAAATGGACATATTTTTCCTGTATAAGATTCTGATGAAGGGATTATCCTAAAATGGGACCCCCAAGTCATGGAGCTCCGACCAGTTGTGCTGCTGGTTCTGCGCCCAGAGGTGTTTAGCAGCAGTAGGCACCGAGCAGCTCCATTGACTGATTCAAATCTGCGGACTGCAACTAACCAAGCAATAGTGTGAAGTTAGTTTATGAATATATGTAGAATCCTATTTCTATTATTACCTCCGCCAAGAGCGTAGCGCAGAAGCACAGTGAACACTTCATGTGAAGCCACGAACGGTAAGGTTATGTTTTACCCTCCATTTGTCTGTTAGCAAGATCACTTGAAAAGTAAAAGTTATGAACGAATTTGGATAAAATTTTCAGGAAAATAGAAAATTGGAACAAGAAATGGGTGATTAAATTTTGGTGATGTTCTATATATATATATATATATATATATATATATATAAATATGGTATATATGGTAACACAGCTCAATCTTGACAGGTAGTCATGGTAATCCTGAGTTTACTATGTTACCGTGACCGGAGTGTGTTGGCTGAGGTTGAGCTGCTTGGCGGAGGTCTGCACTCTCTGAGTGCTTTTCTAGGTATATATGCTTTTATCCCTGTTATGCTATGCAAACTCCATGGGACTGTTTCCCGAATAGACTGAATGTGTTTTAAAATGTTCCATTTGAAAGTGTGGTTTAACAAAAACATTACTCATGGAGCTAGAGAATCCAAGCGACTAAAGAAACCTGGCGGGAAACGTGCCAAAATCAGAGGCAGGCTCCCCATAAAGATACACGTCCAGAAGATCTAACTACGGCCAAGGCTGTCACACTGAGTTTGGAATATCTTGTGGTGGATGTGCATGGCGTAAAGCAACGGAGGGGAGTAGATGCCAGGCTGAGCTTCCTCAATTAGATCAGCTTATATAGTCCAATAGAATGTCATAGGATAATAGACGAGCACTATACTCTTACCTGTTAGACAGAGAGCTGATCCTGATATTCCCGTACGGTGTTATCAACAGGCGATCTTCTCAGTATCATACATTTCAATCAGGCAGGTTTTATTCAAAAAGTGCTCATCCTCTAATAACATCAGAAAAATGTTGCACTTGATGTGGTTGAGCCAGTAGCTGCCTTCTCCCTCGACGCACAAAAGGCTTTTGATAAAGTTGAGTGGGGCTTTTTTTTTTTTAGCTTAATCACATTTTGGATTTGGACCACATTTTACTAAATGGGTTCAATTATTGTATAATTAATTAAAGGCCGATGTGGTGACCAATGGCATTATTTTGTCCTTTTTGGATCTTTCATGTGGTACTTGTCAAGGCGGTTCACTCAGTCCCTTTTTATTTATTATTTTTGTAGAAACTTACACATTGATAATTAGGACAAATAAGGACATTAAAGGGATACTCATGGATAAACAAGAACATAAACTGCTTCTTTATGCAGATTATATTTTGGCACTTACCTCTTTACCACCACATGTGATGGACACTATAAAGTTTTAATACTGTATTTACACAATAGATTGGATCAAGTCTGAGGCCATGCCTTTATTCACATATGGTGGAAAAATTGAAATTGAAATGGACACCTAAAGGCATGAAATAGTGTTATCAAAAATTAAAACACATTTTGAAAAGTGGTAACAACTTAAACTAACATTGTGGGGCAAGATTAATATCATTAAAATTATCACAGCCCCTGTGGTTATGATGTTGCCCAATACAAACCCACTTGATATTGTTTCAAAGTATGAAAATTTGATGAAACATTTATTTTAAGGAGGTAAAATGGTGAGAATAAGATTAGAGAAATGATATGCCCCCAGAGAAAATGGAGGTATGGGACTTTCAGATTTGAAGCCTTGTTGTCATTTGAAATGGCTAAAGTGGTTTATTATTGATTGAGAGTGGACAACAATGGTTAAACATTGTGATAGATATCTGTTCATCGTTGATCCAAGACTCAAGTTATCTCAAAAGCCTGACAACAAACCCAGTTTTGATTCCTTCTTATGAAGTTTAGACAAAACTACATAAAACGTTAAAGCTGTCACATTATGTACAGAAATATGCATCACTGGAATAACCCTGGTATTTGTATTGGTAAAACACATGTTTTTTGGGAACAGTGGCATTTGCGTGGTATTTATGCTATTGGGGATTTGTATAAGGATGGACAATTTATGTCCTACGAGGACCTAACCCTGACATTTAGTTTGGACGGTAGAAAACATTTTTGGAAATATTTACAGATAAGACATTTCTAAATTTAGAGACATGGTTAAAGATTATAGTTTAGATTATATTAGGATGCCACATGAATGCCACACAGTTCTACGTTTCATAAAATGTTCAGTCTTGGAGGTTCTAAGTGCCTGATCTGGGACTGAAATCCCTCAGACTCCAGAACTGTGTATTGTGGGAGACAGATCTCTAATGCCGAATGTCTCTAAAGGAGTCTTTTCAATCGTTATGGTCGGTCTTGTGACAGCGTCCAGGATCATTGTTAGACACTGGAAGAGCACTGTGTGCCCTGAATGAAGTGACTGGATCAAATCAATGGTGGACACAGCGTCATATGAGGGCAGGGGCGTTTCCAGACCCCCTGGGGGCCCTAGGCAAGAAGGACTATGGGCCTCCTGGCCCCAGAATGATGATGAATGAAGTCCAGGATGACGAATCAGTAAAGAAATACTTTATTAAATAAGTAACATATAGAATAAATAACAGCTATCTAAACTAAAGGCAAACTTTACACACAGTATATACAGTTGATGCCAGAAAAACAAACACAACTGAAATGTGCAAAAGTTTTAGGTATGATAAAAGTGCAACCAAGCAAAAAAAAACAAGGAATTGAAGTGGAAAGTAAGAGTACACTTTGGATTTTATAACCATTTCTCATTGTCATTTTGTAATTTTCTTTGTTGAATCTCTGAGGTAGGTTTTCTGAACTTTGAGAAAGTCCATGTCTGTTATTTGGAGTGGTTCTTTTCTCACAATTTGAAACAGAGCATTGTCATTGATAGCTTTTGGCCACAGCGCAGGATCATCTGATATTATTTGATTTGCTATTATTTGAGTACCTTCTGTTCTGGTGATGTAGTGTCATGGGGTGGTGGAGGTGGTGATGGAATGCTGTGCTGCCATGCTGCTGCTGATGCATGGAGGTACCATCATGTCCTACTCTTCTTCTTCAAGACCCCCCTCATGATCTGAGGTTGATATTGCTAGAAAGAAAATAGTATAAGAAGCAATTGTTTAAGACAAATATTTGTGTATTTGTCATATTAAATCAGATTGCTCCCATGATTTATTTTAAACTTTAAAATGTATTTTAAAAAGTTAAACTAAATAATTTCCTACTGTCATGTAGAGAGGTCTGCTGCTGCTGATGTTGGTGTTGTTGTGGTGGTGGTGGTCCAAAAAACTTCAACAAAGCACCTTGAGGAAGGAAAAAAGAAAAGAGCACAATGTATTTGGTTGGTTTACATAAAGTAAAGTAAATAAATGTGCATGCTACACAAACACTAAACATTTCAGATATGTATGGAATAATTAATGAACATTAATTTGCAG
This sequence comes from Gouania willdenowi, assembly GCF_900634775.1. NCBI lineage: Eukaryota > Metazoa > Chordata > Actinopteri > Blenniiformes > Gobiesocidae > Gouania > Gouania willdenowi. The sequence goes on along the minus strand of NC_041051.1, from coordinate 3,949,504 downwards.
TCACAACTTTAATGCTTCATGTTAACATTTTATTTAATGTAACATTTAGGCTATAGCAGAACATTTATGGATGTATCAGTTTTACCATTTGACAACAAACACTTTATTCTGGGAGAAAATATCATTGGCAACAAAGGACTAACTTATTGTGTGTCTATGAATGTACAATATGTACACAGCCATTGGTAACAAGACTTATGATGTGTAAGCAAAGCTGGACTACTTCTTAACATAAAGCTGTTAAAATTGGTGTAAAGTAAGAATAAATACATGCTCTAAGTTTGTCATAACACAGAAGTTTGTTGTTAACCACACTTGTCAAAATTGAATAATTAATATATACATATAAACACACTTTATGAATGTGTTTAGAAGTAAACGGCTGAATTCACTTTCTCTGTGTGTGTTTGATAACATCAGATACAGGGACCGGTAGTAGTGGGGCCCCATTAGGAAGGTTCCCAATGTAACACTGTAATGTGTCCGAGGGGGTTTCAAGTTGTGTCACTGATATCTGCCGTCTGTCGGGGCCCCTACTAGCAACTAGCCAGTGACTACTCAGAAAGGGCCCCGTGCAGGGGATTTTTGATGCGCTGTCACTGCAGCGTCTCAAAGCAGTTTCATTATTTTGTCATTGAAATTGACTGTCAGCCATCCCTCGGGGGCCCCCTTCAACTCGGGGCCCTAGGCAATTGCCTGTGTTGCCTACCCTGTTGCAACGCCTCTGTATGAGGGTTAGGGTAAACAAGTTGAGAGGGGACAGAGACACTGATTGGGATTGTTTTGGGACTCTAATAAGCTGATAGAAGTATCATGTAAAGCCTCTATGTTGCTCAGAAAAAAACCCACACACAATCCTTAAACTATCAATTAAAAATCAAAAGATTTTAAAATAAGTATGTGAAATATATGAATGTCTGCTTTTTTGGTATTTTTCTCTGATCCTGGTGTCTCTCATGCAGTGTCTGAGCCCAACCTGAAGGTTCGCTCACGTTTAAAGCAGAAGGTGGCTGAAAGGCGGAGCTCCCCACTCCTCCGCAGGAAAGACGGAACCGTCATTAGCACGTTTAAGAAAAGAGCAATAGAGATTTCAGGTGAGAATGAACATACACAAAAAAAATGTCATTACAAATGATTCCTGTGCTTCATGATGAATGTCTTTTTTTTTTCCCATCAGTGTCATCAGTCTGTAATAGCGCTCCAGGTTCAGGTCCCAGTAGCCCCAATAGCTCCAATACAGCCATCTCCAACGGCAACACGGGATCGGTTCCAAACATACAGACTGAGGTACACACACAAACAGAAACAATCAGGCTTTAGACTGGTTTCCTGATTTATATGACCAATAATTAGTAAATGCTTGGTAAACCAAGCTTAAACCTGCAGGTTTTTCATTGTGAAGCCTCAACTATAGCCAGGGGTCCATGCCCTATCAAAATAACGGGTGCACACCAGTTCAAATATTTGTAATGCACATTTATGCACCAAGGATTTGGGGATAGAAGTTAATGATGAGAGGCAGTTCTTTAAAGGCGGGCATACACTGTGCGATTTTTGGCCCATTTTGAACCAATTTTTGACTCGTGCATCTATTTTTGGGATCGGGCCGAGTCTCTGCTAAATCGTGTGTATGCATAAAGTATTATACATACTGTAGTATACATGGTGTAGCATACATACTGTAGTATACATGGTGTAGTATACATGGTGTAATGTACATGCTGTAGTATACATGGTGTAGTATACATACTGTAGTATACATGGTGTAGTATACATGGTGTAGTATACATGGTGTAATGTACATGCTGTAGTATACATGGTGTAGTATACATACTGTAGTATACATGGTGTAGTATACATGGTGTAGTATACATGGTGTAATGTACATGCTGTAGTATACATGGCGTAGTATACATAGTGTACTATACATGCTGTGGTATACATGATGTAGTATACATGCTGAAGTATACATAGTGTACTATACATGCTGTGGTATACATGATGTAGTATACATGCTGAAGTATACATGGTGTAGTATACATGGTGTAGTATACATGGTGTAATGTACATGCTGTAGTATACATGGCGTAGTATACATAGTGTACTATACATGCTGTGGTATACATGATGTAGTATACATGCTGAAGTATACATAGTGTACTATACATGCTGTGGTATACATGATGTAGTATACATGCTGAAGTATACATGGTGTACTATACATGCTGTAGTATACATGATGTAGTATACATGCTGTAGTATACATGATGTAGTATACATGCTGAAGTATGCATGGTGTAGTATACATGCTGTAGTATACATGCTGTAGTATACATGCTGAAGGATACATGGTGTAGTATACATGCTGTAGTATACATAGTGTAGTATACATAGTGTAGTATACATACTGTAGTAAACATAGTGTAGTATTTATACTGTAGTATACATAGTGTAGTATACATACTGTAGTAAACATGATGTAGTATTTATACTGTAGTATACATAGTGTAGTATACATACTGTAGTAAACATGATGTAGTATTTATACTGTAGTATACATGGTGTAGTATACATACTGTAGTATACATGGTGTAGTATACATATTTTGTTGTATGGAAATGTTTGAAATCCAGTCACTCCTCGTGAGGGTATCACTGTTGAAGCAGCACCACGGACCAGTTTACCTCAAAATCTCATACTGCACATTGCGAACACCGTAGGACCGCTATAGGACACAGTAGGACCGTTGTAGAGCACCGTAGGACCGCTGTAGAACACAGTAAGACCGCTGTAGAACACCGTAGGACCGCTATAGAACACAGTAGAACTGCTATAGAACACCAAAGGACCGCTGTAGAACACCGTAGGACAGCTGTAGAACACCGTAGGACCGCTATAGAACACAGTAGAACTGCTATAGAACACCAAAGGACCGCTGTAGAACACCGTAGGACAGCTGTAGAACACCGTAGGACCGCTATAGAACACAGTAGAACTGCTATAGAAAACACCAAAGGACCGCTGTAGAACACCGTAGGACCGCTGTAGAACACAGTAGGACCGCTATAGAACACAGTAGAACTGCTATAGAACACAGTAGGACCACTATAGAACACAGTAGGACCGTTGGAGATCACCGTAGGACCATTGTAGAGCACTGTAAGACCGTTGTAGAACACCGTAGGACCGCTGTAGAACACTGTAAGACCGCTGTAGAACACCGTAGGACCGCTATAGAACACAGTAGAACTGCTATAGAACACAGTAGGACCGCTATAGAACACAGTAGGACCGTTGGAGAGCACCGTAGGACCGCTATAGGACACAGTAGGACCGTTGTAGAGCACCGTAGGACCGCTGTAGAACACAGTAAGACCGCTGTAGAACACCGTAGGACCGCTATAGAACACAGTAGAACTGCTATAGAACACAGTAGAACTGCTATAGAACACAGTAGGACCGTTGGAGAGCACCGTAGAACACCGTAGGACCGATATAGAACACAGTAGGGCTGTTGTAGTGCACCGTAGGACCATTTTAGAGCACCGTAGGACTGCATAGAACATTGTAGGACCTCTGTAGAGCACCGTAGGACCGTTTTAGAGCACCGTAGGACTGTGTAGAACTTTGTAGGACCACCGTAGAACACAGTAGGACCGCGCTAGAACACCGTAGAACCACTGTAGAACACCGTTGTAGCGCACCGTAGGACTGTGTAGAACAACGTAGGATCGCTGTAGAACACTGTAGAACCACTCTAGAACACCGTAAGACCATTGAAGAGCACCATAGGACTGCGTAGAACATTGTAGGATCACTGTAGAGCACCGTAGGACTGTTGTAGAGCACAATAGAACCGCTGTAGAGCACCGTAGGACCATTGTAGAGCACAGTAGGACTGCGTAGAACATTGTAGGACCGCTGTAGAGCACCGTAGGATCATGGTAGAGCACCGTAGGACTGTGTATAACTTTGTAGGACCGCTGTAGAACACCATAGGACTGCAATAGAACACCATAGAACCACTGTAGAACACCGTAGGACCGTTGTAGAACACTGTAGGACCGTTGTAGAGCATCATAGGACTGTGTCGAACATCATAGGACTGCTGTAGAAGACCGTAGGACCACTATAGAACACTGTAGGACCGCTGTAGAACACTGTAAGCCCACAATAGAACACCTTAGAACCGCTGTTGAACACCGTAGGACCGTTGTAGAGCACCGTAGGACTGTGTAGAACACTGTAGGACCACTATAGAACACCGTAGAACCGCTGTAAAAACACCGTAGGACTGCTGTAGAACACCGTAGAACCACTGTGGAACACCGTAGGACCGCTGTAGAACACTTTAGGACCGCTGTAGAACAGTGTAGGACCGCTGTAGAACACCATAGGACCGCTGTAGAACACCATTGGACTGCTGTAGAACACCGTAGGACCGCTGTAGAACACTGTAGGACCGCTACAGAATTGACTTAATGTACTGCCCACGACTGTCCAGCCAGTTCCTGGTCCATCACATCGCCATCTTTTCTTTTTTAAAGCTCTTTTTGCTGAGATTTGCAAGTGTCTCTCCACTTCTGGGTTCTTTTTCTTCTTCTGTTTTAATGGTGACGCTTCAGAGTTATTTTTCTTCTTCGTCATGTCATATATGGATGTACAGTGTGAGCAGTCAGATCATGTCAGAGTGTTGGTCCGTACAGTGTGAGAACATGAATCGTGAGCTGCGCACATTCAGATTCAGTATTTGAGTGGCAAAATTTGAGCTGGACCTGAGTACGATTGAAAAAATCGCAGTGTCTGCCGGCCTTAATGAAAGATGATTAGTTTTAGTTTTTCAGCCACACGAGTGTAGCTGTCTGACTAGACACACTAGTGAAACAAGAGGAAGAGAGACATCAGAGGTACAAGGTAGAGAAAAGGTGTAGAATTAAGTAAAGTTCAAATACATTTTAAGTTCATGAACAGCGCTAACTGTAGACAGTAGCAAAGCGCCACTGTAGACAGTAGCCTAGTGCTATCTGTAGACAGTAGCTTAGCGCTAACTGTAGACATTAGCCTAGCGCTAACTGTAGACAGTAGCTTAGCGCTAACTGTAGACATTAGCCTAGCGCTAACTGTAGACAATAGCATAGCACTAACTGTAGACAGTAGCCCTAGCACTAACTGTAGACAGTAGCCCTAGCACTAGGCTACTGTCTACAGTTAGTGCTAATCCACTGTCTACAGTTAACGCTAAACTACTGTCTACAGTTAATGCGAGGCTACTGTCTAAAGTTAGTGCTAGTGCTAACTGTTAATGGTAGCCTAGCGCTAACTGATAACAATAGCCGAGCACTAACTGTAGACAGTAGATTAGCACTGACTGTAGACAGTAGCCTAGTGCTAACTGTAAACAGTAGATTAGCACTGACTGTAGACAGTAGCCTAGTGCTAACTGTAAACAGTAGATTAGCACTAACTGTAGACAGTAGCCTAGCACTAACTGTAGACAGTAGCCTAATGCTAACTATAGACAGTAGCTTAGCACTAACTGTAACTAACTTCACATTAATAAGCAGATAGAGATTAGGGACGTTGCTATCTGACTATTAGCCTCGTCGACGACACCAATGTTTCTTTATCGACTAGTGACTAGTCTATTACACAAGGTTTTTCTCAAACAGTTCAATTTAAACACAAATATAATATACAAGGTCAAAATATTCTTAAATATTATTGTGTGTATTTAATATTTATCTGAAAACATCCTCTGTATAACTAGTTATTAGTTTAAATACTAGAGAGATGGTCACACTGTGAGAGATGAGCAGCTGAACTCTGCTGAACATCAAAATATCTCCCCAGCACGAATCAAAGGCAGCAAATCACACTGAAAACAAACCAATGAGCTCTGGAATCAATGTGTGCCATTTTCAAGCATTTTTTTGTTTAAAGCTTAAAATTTTGGACAATAAACATGCCTACAGGTAGAAGCAACAATATTGATCAATAATCAATGTGATCAATAACAGCATTAAAATGGCAACTATACAAAAAACCTATTAATAAATAATTTATTAATAATTCAGCTCTCAATAATAATGTTCAGGCATCACATTTTAACAGTGAAATGTAGAATAAGAGAAGTATGTGATATGATATCCTCCATTTACTGAACACAAAATAAAGCTTTCACTACTTCATACAAACACAGCAGCCATGGAATCAATAGCAGGTAATAAAACATCACGTTAAAAACACCTGATATAAAATACAGTCATACCTTTTCACGTGCGCACACGCGAGGGCGGACACACACACAGCGTCTACTCGCACGCACACACACACACCAAAACACGCCAGCATCTCTTCAGTTAGCGGAGTTATCTCTCCATAGATAAAGTGTTCTCTGCCCTGACATCATTACAACATAGAAGAGAAGCTAACGCTAGCATGCTAACTTTGATCAGCTTGTGTGCTGACAGATTATAGTTACTCATAATGTTTAATCTGATTACGTAATACCGTTACATGAAATCCGTTTTTTCAGTCAATAGTAGGCTTTATATTCTGAGTATAAAGTAAAAGATAACATTATCCACACATCACTTTATTCTGTTCCACCTGTGAGGTGGTTTTAGAAAACAAATATTTTAAAAAGTAAGCACTAAGCAAATCTACAGTAGGTGCCAGAGGTTGCTCGAGACCAGATATAGGCAACTGGTGGCCTGGGGGCCACATTTGGCCCCCAAAGTAAACGTACAAAATGACAGAAAAATACATAAAACAAAAGCAAGAATACATTAAAAATACAAATAATTACAACATTGCAGGAAAATACAGTAAAAGACAAGAAAAACACAGAAAATACTCCAAAAACACAAAACACTACTACAAAAATGAACAAAATGGCAACAGTAATACACAAGATTACTCCAAAAAACAAAAGTACACAAAAAGACATGAAAAATGACCACAAACTTACAGTACTCACAAACAAGCAAAACAACAACATAAATACACAAAAAAAAACCGCAAAATGACACACACAAATACACAATATGACTCCAAAAAACATATATTTTACAGGAACAATAGACAAAAGAACTAAAGAAATACACAAAATGCCTCACAACGAGCAAGACAACAACAAACATACACAGAATGACAGAAAAACACACAAAATGACTATTAAAAACTCTGTGTTCTTTCCTGTATTATTGCCCAGATCGCTCATTGATCTAATGCTGAGTCATGAATGTTGATCATATGACCCTCTGATCAAAAAAACTAATTTTTTTGGCCCCGCTGTGATAAAAGTTGCTTATCTCTGATATACATAGATGATCATTCTCAGAAAAGCAATCCGACAAGGCATAAAAAGCAGCATTCAAATCCAAAGTGTAACGTTACAGTAGACGTAATAATGGGTGTGGGTGTTGCATTTAGCATCAACATGAAAAATAGGACTTTAATATGTCCACTCACCACCCAGTGGTTGGGGGTGTAAATTGCAATCCATCAAATTGACAAATAGCCTTCAGAATTTTCCATCGCAGAAAAAATTGGCCAACGATGGGAAATATTTGGTGAATTAAGGCGACCCCTGGTAGATGAGTCTGTAATGCCATAGATGTGGTAACTCCAATCAAAACTAAGAGAAACCCAAACACATTGAAAACACCTTGGAGGAGGACTGAGATAATGCAGAATTTGAAATCTGACTGTAAGTAAGTAAGTAACATGTATTTCTATAGCACCTTTCTTAGACAAAGTCACAAAGTGCTTCACAACACAGATTAAAAGCAAAAAAACAGTACACACAGTATAAAAGGCCATGACAGCATAGAATCATAGCAGCCCAAGATAAGCTAATTAAAAGCTTGAACAAATAAAAAGGTCTTTAGTTGGCTTTTGAAGGTGGCGACAGTCAATAGAACGCAGAGAGGGCGGGAGATTGTTCCAAAGCCTGGGAGCAACAGCCTGGAAAGATCTGTCTCCTCTGGTCCAAAAACGAGTGCGAGGAACCATAAGCAAATACTGATCCACAGACCTCAGGGCCCAAGCAGGAGTATAAGGCTGGATCAGATCACTGATGTAAGAAGGAGCCTGACCCTGCAAGGCTCTGAAGGCTAGAACCAGAATTTTAAAATTGATCCTAAAAGACACTGGCAGCCAATGGAGTTATTTTAGAACGGGGGATATGCGAGTCCTCCTACTTGTATGGGTCAGAATTCTTGCTGCAGAGTTTTGTACTAGTTGCAGATGAGACAGCTCCTTCTTGTTCAGACATGTGAATAAACTATTACAATAGTCTAAACGTGAAGACAAAAAAGCATGAATGATCAGCTCCAAATCATTCTGACACCATTTTCCTGAGTTTAGATATTTTCCTTAGTTGGAAGAAGCAGTTCCTCGTCAACTGCTTACAGTGCTTCACTAATGACATGTCTTTGTCAAAGAGAACGCCTAAGTTTCTAAGGCTTGGTTTAGCAGACTGGCCTACGTCACCCAAGTACTGCTTAATCCCTGAAATTGAGTCATCAGGGGCAATAACCAGTGTTTCTGTTTTGTCCGCATTTAGCTGTAGAGAGTTATCGCTTAACCATTGTTTTATTTCAACTAAACAATGAAGTAAGAAGTTAAGCTTCTTCATCTCAGACGGCTTAAAGGAGCAGTAAAGCTGGATATCCTCAGCGAATAGGTGGTAAGAAACATCACTGAACCTTTGGAGGACCTTTCCCAAGGGGGTCAAATACAACAAAAACAAGACAGGACCCAAAACGGAGCCCTAAGGGACTTCACACAACAAATCCGCTGACTCAGACCTTATTTGGTTAGCTGTCACACTAAAGCTACGCCCAGATAAGTAAGAGGAGAACCACTGTAGAACTGGCCCTGTCAGTCCTACTTGATCCCTCAATCTTCTCAGCAGGACCTGATGGTCAACGATGTTGAAGGCTGAGGACAGATCCAAGAGAACTAGAGCGGTGCATTTTCCAGAATCAGCAGACATCGTGATATCACTGGACACTCTCAGTAAGGCTGTTTCCGTAAAGTGTTTTTTTTACGGAAACCGAACTGAAACGTCTCATGGATATTATTTTGATCCAGGAAAACTGTAAGCTGGTCACAGACTACCCTCTCAAGAATCTTAGACAGGAACGGGAGTTTAGAAATAGGCCTGAAATTGTTGAGGTCCTTGGGGTCTAAACCTGCTTTTTTAAGTAGTGGCTCGACTATGGCGTGCTTGAAAGCATTTGGAAACACACCAGTAGACAGGGAGAGGTTAACCATTTTGGTAACCCCAGGGCTAATTACCTCAAACACTTTTTGAAAGAGCCTACAGGGAAGGACGTCAGATGAACAAGAGGAGGGCTTCATCTTGGTCACCAGAGCCGAAATATTGGCAAATGTCATGGTCCTAAATGAGGACCACATGCTGGAGACAGGCTCAAAGACACCAGAGGTACCACACAGAAGGGGCGGGATTTTATCCTTAATCGTCTAAATTTAATCCGTAAAAAAATCTCACAAAGGCATTGCTGTCAGCTTCACAAAAGACAGGGGTAACTGGAGCAGCAGGACAGACAAGAGAATGTATCGTGTCAAACAACACTTTGGGATTTTTCTTGTTCAGTGTTATGAGTTGACGGATATAGACAGATCTGGCATTCACAACCATTTCATCATAAGATGACACAAGATCCCTGAGATGAAGCCTGTGCACCTCAAGGTTTGTGGATTTCCACAGGCGTTCAGTCTTTTGACATAGTCTTTTAAGAATTTGGATCATTAATCCAAGGGCACGCTTTTTTTGTGTCGATAGATTGGATTTACCAGAAGCCACCTGATCCAAAATTGTTACACAATGATTGTTAAAACAGTGAATGAAATTGTCAATATCAAAGCACTCCATGAATAAAAGAGGGTCAAACATATCAGAAAATCTCTCTGTAGTGTTAGCAGCAAAAACACGCCTTCGAGACTTGATTTCTGATGGCTTGGGCTCAAGACTAAAGTGCAGATCACACAAAACCAGACTATGATCACTCAAATGAACATCATTTACAGACACGTTCAAAATGTCTAGGTCAAGTGTAAAAACTAGGTCTAAAATATGTCCTTTTTGGTGAGTGGGCTCAGAAACATGTTGCTCAAAATTAAAAGCTTCAGTCAATGTTAGGAGTTCCATTGTGGAGCAAGATGAGCTGTCATCAATATGAAGGTTCAAATCCCCAAAGATTAGAACAGAATCCAACTTTATCAAAGAAGATAAAAAGTCACTAAAATCCTTTAAGAAGACAGCAGCAGCGCCAGGAGGACGGTAGATCAACACAGTTGAAGAACCCACCTTAACCATGTGTGATTCAAAAGACGCGAAGTCTTGAGACTGGATCACTTTACATGTGTAGTCGTCCCTGTGCAAAATAGCCAGTCCACTACCACGGCGGCAGGGGCGGGGCTTCCTGACAGCAGAGCAGCCAGCTCTGATGAATGAATAAACTCTTCCCCTCTCTGCCAAGTCTCAGAAAGGCACATAATATCCAGCTCTTTTCTAAGGAAAAGGTCATTCAAAGAAAAGGACTTATTCGCTATTGAACGAGCATTTAACAATCCAATGTGGAATGTTGATGACATCACGGAGGCAGTGTTCAAGGTGCGCAGCGGTATTGGTCGAAGGCACGTCCAGCGGTCACGTGGGCTCCAGCTGGTCCTTGCTGGTAGAGCCGACATAAACACAGAAGTGGAAGATGGCGACAAAGGACCGTGACCATCACTTCAGCGCTGTGAAGGGTCCAGGGCACCCGCTGAAGTCCGAGCAGGCGGCAGCATGGACACGCTTTACCGCACGTCGAGGAAATAAATCCAGCGCAGGCACCGAGCGCGTTTCCCACCGAGCGCGTTTCCGGCGGCCGAAGACGCCGGAACCCAAGCGTGCTGCAGCACGCCTTTTCCTGACCTGGACTCCGGACCGTGAGCCTCTTTTCCTGGGTCTCCTGCTGACCTTGCCCAGCACCAGAAACAGCAGCAAGTATTCAGGTGAGTCCGGATCGATGATAAAAGGTGGAGGAAACGCTTGTTTATACCTGTCCCGTTTATCAAAGAGGCCCTCCATTGACTCTCTGATGCTTAACAGAGAGTTCCGATTATAAGTCCTTAGAACCAAGACACATCCATTTGTAATGATCACATATGCTGGAACAATGACCATTAAAAATCTACACTGTAATTGAAAAGCTCACAACTCCCCCCAGATCAGATAGCCCAAGAAATTACTGTCAACTGGAAAATGCAATGAATTTGCTGTATATTTCAATGAAAAATACAATCAATAAGGTCAAACATCTGAACAAACCAGCAAAATAACAAAAATCTTGAACAGCTTCAACCACTAAGTGATGTGTCAATTACAATGTTAGAGTTTATTAGTGAACCCAAAAACAATAGAGTAAACTGTTCAGCAGCTGAATCCATCAATGTGTTGCCTTGACACAATACTCTCAAACTTCTTTAAAAGTGTTGTAAAGTCAATTGTCAGTGATTTGTGTCAGATAATTAACTGCTCATTCCAATCAGGCACCGTACCAAAATCCCTGAAAGTAGCTGCTGTGAAACCTCTGTTAAAAAAGAGAACACTAGATGCCTCTATACTGGCTAACTATAGACCAATCACCAACCTTCCATTCACGGCCAAGATCATTGAGAAGGTGGTCTTCAACCAACTGAGTCAATTCTTAACATTTAACAAAATATTTGATGAATAGTCAGGTTCTCATTCTCATCACAGCACAGAAACTGCTCTTATCAAAGTGATCAATGACATTCCTGATTCAGGAAAAGTATCTGTTCTCATTCTATTGGATCTATCTTTATTATCTCACAATGGAGAAATTTACTAACCATTCCTTGGGGAACAGTTGGCGCCTGGGGAGCTGTTTCGGCTAAAGGGACTTGCTCAACATCTCACAGTGCTTGAACCGGGAACCTTCTGATTACAAGGCCAGCGTCCTTAACCACTAGGCCACCATTCCCCACTGTAGATCATACAATTTTGTTGCACAGATTGCAAACATGGGTTGGACTAAATGGGAAGAGCAAAGTTATTTTATAAGCATTGGAAACTTTGAATCTGACAAATTACCAATGTCCTGTGGGGTTCCTCTGGGCTCTGTTGTTGGACCCCTTCTGTTTAGCCTTTATATGATTCATCTAGGACAATTTTTACACAACTGTTGATTATCAGAACTACGCAGATGACACACAACTATGTCTATCAATGAACCCAGATAACTATGGTCCCATAGAGGTATTGTGTGACTGCTTAGAAAAAGTAAACTGCTGGATGAGTGAAAACTTCCTTTAACTAAATCATAGCAAAATGGAGGTGATTGTCTTTGGATCTTTAAAAGCTAAAAACCAAGTAAAAAACCTTGGTGTTCTGATTGACTCAGATCTGACATTCAGCAGTCAGATCAAATCTATCACAAAAACACCTACAGATCATCGCCAGAGTGAAAGGTTTAATGACTCACAAAGATCAGGAGAAACTGGTCCATGCTTTCATCTCCAGCAGACTGGACTACTGTATTGGTCTTTATCAAACATCTACAGCTGGTTCAGAACGCTGCAGCTCGGGTCTTAACCAGAACAAAGAGGTCAGAACACATTACTCCAGTCTTAAAGTCTTTACACTGGCTCCCAGTCAGCCTCGGAATAGACTTTAAAGATCTGCTGCTGGTGCATAAATCTGTGAATGGGTTTGGTCCAGAATACATCAGTGAGATGTTAGTCAGGTATGAACCCAGCAGGTCTCTCAGATCTATGGACACAGGTCAGATAGTGGAGCCCAGAGCTCACAGTAAACATGGTGATGTTGCGTTTAGTTGTTATGCTGCAAAGAAGTGGAACAAACTGCCAGCAGAGCTGAAGTCAGCATCTAATGTGAACATTTTTAAATCAAAGTTAAAGGAACTCTTTTTCTCTACTGCGTATGATTGAGAGGGAGATTTAAGGTCACGTTGTTGTTGATGTAATGTGTTTGGTGATGATTTTACTGATTATTTTAAATGTTCTTATTGATTTAAAGCTGTTGAATGTTTTCTGTTGCACTTTTTGATCATGTAAAGCACATTGAGTTGCCTTGTGTATGAAATGCGCTATACAAATACATTTGCCTTGTCTTGCCTTGCCTTGAGTGCTCCCCTGAGAAAGCACCAGTGATCAGGTTCTGGTTGTATGTGTCCCTGTGCAGCTGAGATCTCTTCATCAGACACTTGGGGCAGACGGTACACTGAGTCCTCTGAGTCTCTACAGCTCGCCTTCACTGCCAAATATCTCCCTTGGCCTCCCCGCCAATGCACACATTACAGTAAGTACACTCTAAATCTTCCACTTTTATGTTAGTTTGTATAACCTTATTTTCTCACCATTATGGCAAATGTTTTTTTTAAATTAAATTTGTTATAGCAGAGGGAACTGAAAACAAGTTATGTGGTTTAGTATGCTAATGTTAACAAGCCCACCATGGACTTCAACTCACTCAGGACCATTGACGAGAAAACTCGTCATTTACGTTTTATCACAGAAATTACTAGAATACACCCTGGTGGAGGTCCCTCATCAATATCTAAGCTGTGGGGTAATGTAGTGACCAGCTGTGCCCTGAAGGTGGCAGCAGTGCACCTTTAGATGAGCGATTAGCCACTGATGCTACTATTAGCTAAGTAGGAAGAAACAGGAACGAGGGAGATTATGGCGCTATGAAGTGATATCATTAGGTATCCAGCAGCTCACAGCACCACATACTAACACAGAACATGTGTGGACCTGAGTGGATTATCGATAATGCTGCGATCGTGAGATAAAACCATCTACTAACCGGGCTAAACGGTCATCTCTGCGTGTCGGGAGGAAGAGGAAGTTACGTCTGTGTGATTGACGGGGGGAGGAGATATAAAATACAGTAAGCAAAACATTCTGTCAGCCAGATAGCAAAACAATAATAATGTTGCCATCCAAAGCCTTGTCTCAGTGTTGTTATTTTTTTTTTTATAGTTTTCAATGAAGCAAAAAAAAAAAAAATGCTTCAAAGTCACTGACAGATTTTTTTTAGAACATGCCTGTTTTCTCAGCTTTTTGCTCTGAAACTGGCGATTTGTGTAAAACTTGCTCTATTCAATGGCTGAATACGGGAGAACAAATCAAGCCAGAAACTTTTTTTTTCTGATGAAAGTAGAGGCTTCAGTCTTTCAGAATCTGGTGTCAGATTTCAGATCATAGTACAAAATATTCTGTGGGTCTTTAAAAATCAGTCAAAATGCTCAAAAACGGCTAGCACTGAGGGGGATAGAAATTCTGAAAATGGCTGGCACTGAATGTTTAATGTGGGATTATTACCTCCGCCAAGGAGGTTGTTTTTTGATGGCGTTAATTAATCAATTCATTTATCTGTCTGTGAACAGTCTAACTTGAAAACTAATGAACATATTTTGATCAAACTTCCACTAAATATCCAAAATGGGATGGGATCCAGATTTGCATACTCATTCTGGATCAATTTTGAAAAATCAATGATTCCCTGTGTTCGGCTCCTTAAGATGGATCTACAGCGCTGCCTACTGGTGACTTTGTGAATGGTACCATGATCAGGATCATTGATCCAGATAACTGGTGGAGGTTTACGCTCGATAAGTGCTTTAGTTCAAATATGAAAATACACTCCACTGTTCAGCAGTAGAGAGAACAATCACATAAACACAACTGCAGCTTTTAACATTGTTGGAGAAAATGCAGAAACTTGTATACAATTCATTCAACACTAAGCACTTTACAGTTGTCTTTTAGCTTTATTCACACAATACCAAGTGTTGAAGCGTGAATAGTGTTTGGATTATTTCATACCAAGTATAATCCAAACTTTTTTTTTTTTTTTATTTAGATCTGACCTTTTCCAACCGTTTAAAAAAAGATGTTGCTACAGGGTTTTTGTAGTCATGCTCAAACAACCAAGTGATATTGATTATCTGTGATTAAATCTTTGCTAATGCTTCTCTCAGCCTTCCCAAAAGCTGTCAACTCAGCAAGAGGCGGAGCGACAGGCCGTCCAATCACTACGATCGGGTGGAGCTTTGACCGGAAAGTTTCTCTCCACGTCCTCCCTACCTGCAGGTGAGGTTAACAGCTGAGTTAATAATAATAATAACTCATCCTTCATCAGCGATGTCCAGAAAAAAAAAGTAGTAAGCTTAAAAAAAAAAAAAAGGCTAAAACTCACGGCGACGAGGCACGACACCTAGGGGGGTTGGGGGGTATGCTCCCCCTGGAAAATGTTTCACAAATTATGCTATATGGTGGCTTTTAGTGCATTATATTAGTGTATTTGTGGCTTTTCTTGCGTCTATTTTGAAGCACTTTTCTTAGCATGATGTATTTTCTCATCTAGTTTTTGTTTGCATGATGCATTTCCAAGTTGAAATCTGGTATCCATGGTAATGATGACAAAGAATTGAATGAATTAAAAACCTTTTCAAAATCTACTTTTTTCAAAAATGTTCTGTGAATTATTCTTACCAGCGACTCTTTTCTTTGTTGAATCTTTCTTAAAAATAATGTTTATTTAATTTAGATGAATTCAGTAATGTTGTGAATGTTAGGATTTATTATATTGTTGGGGAAATGTTGAGAGAGAATGATTGTTTTCCTTCAGTTGCAGCCACCAGATATTTGTTTGAACCAGCAGACTGCGCTGGCAACGCAGTGTTCGGCTGGAATGCAGCTATTCTGCGCAGTGAAGAAGAGATTAGCAGACAGAGCTAATAGAAAAACCTGACTTTTACAGATATTCAGGTAATATTACAGATATTCTTTCAGTGCTAAAGGGGTTCCAGGGGTGCAACAATTCACCCACTACAGATCAAGCAACACCACAGCTGAGGCTGGTGATGCCTCACTGGGGGAAGAGCTGAACCGCTTCTTCCCTCACTTTGAGGTGGAGTCACCCATAGCCACACCTCATCCACCTGCCCACAGCAGCCCCATCCTACAGGTGGAGGAGCATGAGGTGAGGCGCACACTGAAGGATATGATCCCGAGGAAAGCTACGGGACCCGACAGCGTCTCTGGTCAGGTGCTGATGATGTTCGCGAATCAGCTGGCGGAGGTCTTCATCAGGATCTTTAACCAGTCACTGGCTCAAGCTGCTGTCCCCACTATCTGAAGTCTTCCATTATTGTCCCAATCCCAAAGAAGAACAGTATCAACTGCCTGAAGGATTACCGCCCAGTAGCACTAACAGCTATTATTACGAAGTGCTTCGAGAAGCCGGTCAGGACACACATCATTTCAAAACTCCCGGCAGGTTTAGACCCCCATCAGTTTGCCTACAGAGCCAACAGATCCACTGAGGACGCCATATCCACAGCTCTCCACTCTGCTATGTCCCATCTGGGGCAGCGTGTGGCTGCTCTTTGTGGATTTCAGCTCGGCTTTTAACTCCTTCAGTCATTTTCAAAATTTCTACCCCCCTCAGTGCCAGCTGTTTTAAAGCATTTTGATTGATTTTTAAAGACCCACAGATTCTGAAAGATTAGACTCTCTACATTCATCAGGAAAAAATATTTTGTTTCTAGTTTGTTTTGTTCTTCCGTAATCAGAAGGTGAATAGAGGCAAGTTTCACACAAATACACAGTTTGTGACAAAAAGCTGAGAAAAATGGCTTTTTCTGAAAAAATCTATTAGTGACTTTGAAGCATTTTTTTTTTTTGCTTTAGGGACACCTCAAAATTGGTTTCCTTCTATAAAACTACAAAAACAACACTGAGATTGGGCTTTTGATGGCAAATGTATTATTATTATGCTATCTGGGTCAGAATTAAAGGGTTTTCTTGCTGTATTTTGGCGTTCCTCCAAGTCTCTCCCCCCGTCATTCTCCCCACACACAACTTCCTCCTCCTCCCGGACATACCGAGTGTCACCGCTTGCCCCGTTTTTTGATCGTTTTTTTTTCTCATCATCGTGACTCTCTCAATAGTACACTTTGTTCCACACATGCTCTGGTCGAGTGTGAGCTGCTGGGAGCTTCAGCTTCAATTCTCGTAGCGCCATTTTCTGTCCTCGTAAACTCTTTTCCTCTCCTTCTGAGCTCTGCCCATCACAGGTGATCTCTCATCCAAAGGTGTTCTGCTGCCACCTACATGGCACCAGTTGGTCACTACATCATTGTACAGTTAGATATTCACTGGAGACCTTCGTCACACTGTCTCATAGCAACCCCAGCCGAAAAACACAATTCACATCTATAGATGTGAACTCAATGAGTTAATAACATCATCCCTAACAGACTGGTGACCAAGCTGCTAGACCTGGGCCTGCCATGTTCCTCCTGCCTTTGCATTAAGGACTTTCTGTCTGACCGCTCCCAAAGGGTCAGGGTTGGACCAATATATCTGTGCAAAAATACACCAGTATGCACCAGAGACAGCAACAACAAACACCAAAATAGACAAAATAAATGAACACAGTAAATGTTCAAAGGGAAACATTTCACACTATGAAGCGAGGTAATAAAAACACACTTATAACCTACTTAAAACAATACAACAATAAAGCAATACACCAATAAAAGTGCAAGAACAGGCTCCAAAGTGCTTTGTTCAGCCTAATAACAACTTGTGGGAAGAAGCTGTTAATGTGGCGAGATGTCCTGCATCTCAATGAACGATATCTTCTCGCGGAGGGAAAGAGCTGGAACATGGCTTTACCAAGGTGGCCAGTACCAGAAGAGTCATTGATGATTTTCAGAGCTCAGTCTGTAATCATAGAGAGCCTCCAGAACAGGCAGCTCACTGCACACAGTCCTTTTTGCAGAGCGAACCACCTTGTTGTTGTTGCTCTCCTTTCTTTGGTTGTGATGTTACTGAACCACACAGTCATAGAGCTAACAAGCAGACTTTCTATGGTGCAGTGATAAAAGTTAAGCAGAATGTTAGAGTTATTTGTTTCCGCAGAAAGAAGAGATGCTGATGAACTTTTTTGACAATGCGATTAGTGTTTTTGTCTCATCTCAGGTCATTAGACAAAGTTAAACCCAGAAACTTGCACTCCTCAACAATTTGCAGTTGAGAGTTGTCAATGTCAACAGGCATGTGAGAGTTACCACGACTAAAATCAAAAACAAACTCACATGTTTTAGATGTGTTCAGCGGGAGGTTGTTTTCTTTACTTAACAACATTTATGATTTCTGCTCTATAAGATGAATCATCATTCTTAGTGATGAGACCAATAATGGTGGTATCATCAGCATAATTGATGATCAGATTGGAGTCAGAAGAAGCTGCACAATCATGAGTGTACAGACACTTTGTCAGAAAAACAGTCATAGATTTTTACTCTGTGATCTACCAGTTAAAAAGCTAAAAATGCACTTACACATAGCATCACTCAGACCAAGAGACCTAAGTTTTTCAACCAGTTTACCTGGGACAAGAGATTTAAATGCCGTGCTGTAATCAATGAACAACATTCTCGCGTGAGATTTAGCATTGTCCAAATGTTGGTGTACAGAGTTGAAAGCAAAGGAGATTACATCCTCAACGCTCCTGTTTTCTTTGTATGCAAACTGGAGTGGATCGACACATGCAGGGATCTGGTTCTTAATGAAGTCCAGTACAAGCCCCTTAAAAATCTTCATCAGAACAGATGTGAGGGCCACAGGACGATAGTCATTTAGACACATCACTGGAGATTTCTTTGGAACCTGAATAAAGGTGGACTTTTTAAAGCTGTCTGGCACAATACAGTTCCTCAGTGACAAGTTGCAGATATCCATTAAAACAGGGGCAAGTTGCTCGGAGCACAGTTTCAGTACACGAGGAGGACCACACATCTCTTTGACCCTCAGCCTCAGCACCGGCTCCCCCCAGGGCTGTGTGCTGAGTCCTCTGCTCTATATTCTGTACACCTACGACTGCATCCCCACCCACTCCAGCAGCAGCATCCTGAAGTTAGCCGACTACACTACTGTGGTGGGACACATCTCTGGGGAGGATGAGTCTGCATAACGGGATAAGGTGGAGCAGCTGCCGGCATGGTGTAGAGAGAACAACCTGGCCCTGAACACAGCGAAGACCAAGGAAATAATCATAGACTTCAGGAGGAATAAAGCCCCTGTTCATCAGTGGAAGCTGTGTGGAGAGGGTGTCAGACTTTAAATTGCTGGGAGTCCACATAGAGGAGCACCGGACCAAGGGCACACACACCACTGCGGTCAAAAAGAAAGCACAGCAGAGACTGTATTTCCCCTACAGTCAAAAACTTTGTGTCTTTTTACCGCTGCTCTATAGAGGGCATATTACCATACTGCATGTGTGCATTGTTCTCCAGCTGCACCGCTGAAGACGAGAAAGCACTCCAAGGGTCGTTACCACAGCCAGTAAGATCATCGGCTGCCCTCTCTGGATGATCTGTACAGTTACCGCTGTCTCAGGAAGGCATACATAATACTAAAGGACCCATCTCACCCACATCAGTCACTCTTCAAACTACTGCCCTCTGGCATGTGCTTCAGGACAATAAAAGCAAGGACAAACTGGATATAAAACAGTTTTTACGCCAGAGTCATAATTGCACTCAACGGACAAAAACTGCACACACACACTGATAGGGAATTGTGCAATAACAGAAGCACAGTGCAATAACTACAAATGTGGAATGACTTTTGGTATGAATGTTGTGTGGTATGTTTCTTATGTTAGTTTTTATTTGATTTTACTTATTTATTAATGCTTGATACCTATGCACCTTAAGGATTCCGCTTTTTAATTTTGTTGTACTGGTACAATGACAATAAAGTGATTCTGATTCTGTAAGGTATCATTTATGAACATGTTTAAGAGTAGAAGGCGGCCAGAAAGAGAGTAGTAGGCGAGTCTGCTCGCTGCCTGCGCTTCTGGTTATCCCTGGTTCATCGTATACTGTATAATCTGTCTTCTTCTTAACTCATGTAGGACATGATGTGGAGGCTCCGCCCCCTTCTTCTCATACAGCACATTCTTCATTACTGCAGCACGTCCTCCTGCTGGAGCAGGCTCGGCAGCAGTGTGCCATGCTAGGTGCTGCAGTATACACACACACACTCTATCTTACATTTAGTGTGTGTCTAACTCTGTGGCTCCCATCCCCTACAGTCCCCATGTATAACCAGTCACCGTTGGTTACAGCAGAAAGGGGGGTGTCTGGCGGGATGCGGACGGTCAATAAGCTGCCCCGTCACCGGCCACTGGCCCGCACACAGAGCGCTCCTTTGCCCCAGTCCCCCCAGGCCCTGCAGCAGCTTGTGGTTCAGCAGCAGCATCAGTACTTCTTAGAAAAACACTACAAGGTAAACACACGCACAAACACACAACATATAGCACATGGTAGCACACACCTAACTTTAAATCCACGTGCAGGTGCTTTCAAAAGGAACGGAGCTTCCTCGGCCCCCTCCCACTCACCCAGAGGAGACGGAGGAGGAATTAACAGAGACCAATGACATGCAAGAGGCTGATGTAGCGGCGGAGTTTCACAGGTACTGCATCTTGTGTTCTATTTTATAATATATTGTGAGATGTCTCACTATGGGATGCAACTTCTGTCTGCATTCCTCAGAAGCATTATTTCAATCTGCCAATCCTTTTTTTTTTTTTTTTACCTTGTCTGCACATGCTGTCAAAGGTCAACACTACAATAAGTGCAATCTTTATAAGACAGCAATGCATGTTTTTTTTTTTTTTTTATATTGCAATTAAATAAATGAATTTAATTTATTGCATAATTTTGACCATCTCCAGACCTCCCTAAGGAATCAAAATCAGAATTCCTTTATTAATCCCGGGGAAATTGCTTTTGTTACAGCCACAGAAAAAATCACATAGAAAGAATAAAAACGTTAACAAAGACGCTGCACGCTCATTGCCGCAAGGCCAGTGCGTTGACTTCAGCACACCTTGCTGTCGTCTCGGTCCCACTGCTCTCAGCGCCTACAGGTCCGTGCACATGTCGGTCCTTTCTCTGGTCTCTCACGAAAGTGTGTAGCCGGCTCCAGCTCCAGATACTGCGGTATCCGAGCTTTGGACGGTCCAGTACACGTTGGCCTGCATCCCCGCTAGAACCTGTGCTAGCTGCCTTGTGGTGGCGCTAGCTAAGCTACCTGCTCTCCTGACTGCGTCACGCGGTGATGGAAGCTAAGGCACCTCTCACCGAGGGAGCGGGATGCTCTGGGGGTCGTCTCTGTCCGTGTTGGGGTAAAATCTCCACTAAGGACAGGCACAAAGTCTGCTCCAACTGCCTGGGTCTGGAACATGCTTGTATGGTGGTTGAAACTCCGGGCTTGTGTCATTACTGCGCCGTGTTCAACACACGGAGCATCCACAGGAGGCTGGCATGCCAGGTTAGCCTGTCCGAGCAGAACTCCTTCCCCCGCTCATGGTGTCCCCGTATAGGCGGGTGAAGTAGAGACTCTGCTGATGGAAACTGCGGCTGCTCAGGGTTCCAGCTGGGATTCCCAGCTCAACCTGGTGACCCCCTCCACGCTTCACGAGGATGTCCTCATGATTGACTGTGGAGAGTTTGATGAAGACTCCTCTGACCCTCTCGGCTCAAGTGTGGACAAGGAGGACGATCCTTTCATCACCCCGGCTGGGGGCAAGCTTCCTGCTGCCTCTTTCGCCTCCCAGGAGGAAATGGAGGCCTCCATGCCCGTCTCCTATCCTCTCAGCCTGGACATGGTGGACATTCCTTGGCCCACCGTAGTAACTGAAACCACCAGGTCCCGCTACAAAGGAAAGAAGCTTCCCTTTTTGAAGGGTGCTCTGAGACAAATCCTTCCTGTCTTTCCTGAGCTGCTCGTTGAGGTAGCGCGCCCCTGGAAAGACCGTTTGTTCACCCCTGTGTTAGGTGCCTCATCCCTCGACTGTGAGGTGATGGAGAGCCTCGGACTGCTTTGCATGCCACCGATGGAGCCCCTCGTTGCAGCTAAAATGCTCCCTTGACAGGCTGCTGTGTCCCCTCGGAGGCCCATGTTGCCGTCCAGAGCGGACTGTCTCCAGTCAGACCTGTCCTGTAGGACATATGCGGCCGCTGCTCTTTCAGTCAGGGTGCTGAATGTCCTCTCTCTCCTCACTGCCTATCAGGCTGAACTCTGTGAGGATTTCGCCCTGTTTCAGGACCCTGCGACGATGGAGGAAATATCCACTGTTACCTATGTGTGTCTCTGCACCCAACGCTGCTCCCTGCAGGCTATGGGAAAGGTGATGAGCAACGTGGTTGTCCAGGAATGAGCCCGCTTGCTCGACCTTGCCAAACTGTCTGACGCAGAAAAGAACGACAGCTCTGCCACAGCCTCGTCAAGGCCCGCCCTCCTGGCCCGGAAACCCTGCAGCTCCGGCGGCTGCTGTTGCGCCAGCACAACCTGCTCAGCGCACGTAGAAGAGGAGGAAGAAAAATACTGCCTGACCACTTTTTTCTCCTCTGATGACGAAGCTGATGTTCCCTCGTTTTCCAGCTTCATCTGCTTTCACCCATGCAGGCTGTTCACGCCCCATCCTCCCCTCTGCCAAGGCTCGGCCTTCTGCTGTTGGGGAGAGACAGACTGGTTCCGCAGGACGTTCGGCTGTTGCCCCCCCCTGCACGTCCACAAGCACGCACCTACACACATGTTCAAAACAGAGCAATGAGCGTGAGGGCTTCGTGAGGCCCTGACGTGAGGCGTAAGGGCTGCTCCCCGTGTCCAGACCAATGGTACCACCGTGAGATCTGGCGGTGGTTCTGGAGGAGGCGGGCCTGAAGTTTGCCTCTCTTAAGGCGGTCTTGTTACTGGCTCTGACTTCTGCCATAGGAGTTTCCATATCCCAGAGTGAGACATCTCTGTCCTCCTTTTATAGGAGGTGGGTCTCCCCCTAGCGGACTGACGCGCTTCACCAGCCAATCAGCATTGGCAGATTTAAATAATGCTTCTTAGGAATGCAGACAGACATCTCACTCATATTAGTCATAGAACCGGGGTTATATACATAACCTCAAGTTTTCTAACTAACGTATCAATGAAATCCAGGTGTAGATGTAATCTCTGCTCTGGCTTTGTCCAGGCTACAGAAGGACGAGTTTGACAATTTGACTGAGTCAGAACGACTCACAGAGGGCGAGGAGGCATGCACAAACATGCATGTGAAAAGTGAGAGCACAGAGAGCGAGCTGGAAGAGGAGGAGGATGATGAAGATGTCATTCGGCTAAAGGAGGGTGATGACGAGGAGCAAGGCAGCTACACACAGGTGTGTGTGTGTTTGTTATGATAATGTTACATATATGACTTGGCATCCATTCTACATCACACACTACATCATCTATCATTATGACATCAGCTAACTTTGGACAGCTAGTAAGTGTGGGCAGGAATTTAAAGCTGTCACTCAAAAAAGGAGACTAGCCATGTGTGACTATTCTGTGTTTTTCACAGGCAATGTGTATGTGGTCCATCTGTTGGAGTGTCAGTGACAAAAGCCCATATTAAGTCTGTCTGAAAGAGAGTATAATCTCTGTATTGAAATGTATTTGAACACAATTCTATGATGTTAACTCTCCTTTGAGCACCAAAAAAATAGGATACCCCTCCTCATGGTAGAACAAAACCCAACTGTATTTTTTTTAAAGTATGATATATAAAAAGTGAGAAAATAGTTCTCGTGGTCACCGGAATTGGTGGCAGGGATGTTGTTGAGCACATTTTAATGATGTACCCTGGTGAAGATTTTCACAATTTATTATAAACACAAATTGATCAAGTAAATATATTACAGACATTTTTATGTGTCGTATTTATGGCAAGATATTCACCAGACTATATATCATCATCAATAATATTAGCACTACCATCTACCTATAAAAGCAAGGGAGGTCTGTGTGTGTGTGTGTTGATGTGTGGATGTGTGTGTGTGTGGAGCAAATATCTCCCCGACGCGGTGCGAGTTCGACCTGAAACTCGGTCAACGGGTTCCAAATACCCCAAGTGTGTGTATCTGTTATTTTGAAGTAATTTGGTCATTTCAAAATGTTTATTTTAATTTTATTTCACTTCTGGACGGCCCCGAAATGAAACCTATTCAACTTTTGACCTCAGGGTGTGAGGGGGCGCTAGCGCACCATCTAAATCTATTTCACTACACAGCTGCTCACGCGAGCAAGAGTCACGTGTGCGGCCACTCCTCCTCCACTTCCTCCTGTGTCATGCTATTGTTAGCTTCTCAAACACGGGAGCTCTCTGAATAGATCATTTGAAACTGTCAGCCACTGGTAAGTCTTTTGCAGACACGTTTCCCATTGTTTAAACCATATAACTGTTGCTCAATAACGCGCTGTTTCACTAGAGTCGGTATTGAACTTAACCCGTTCGATACTCTATCTGGAAAACTACAGATTCTCTGTGGTGCCGTGCATGGAAGTTAAGCTCTGGCCACTCGGTTCAAAGGTAAAAAATGATTTTTGTTTTTTTAAAAAAGACATCCGAATTGTAGATCAGCAAAGACAAAATGAGATACATAGCCTTATTGGGTCAATCGGTGCACAACATTTTCTAACAGATTCAAAGGTCTCCTATCATTCAAGCTGCCGTCCCACATACACCCATGAAACAAACTTGACTCATCAGACAAAAGTTTGTCTTTGCCCTTCAAAACAGTCCAACAAAATGCACTAGAATATGTGCTTCTTCTGTATAGACAGAAGGGCAAAACATGCTAAACTCGTGATGAATTAAGGTTTGTGTTGACTTCAACAACAGAGAAAACTGGTGCCATGCTTCCCCCAACTGAAGACGCTTTCAAATACCATGTTCATAGAGCCCAGTTCCAGACAGCAATATGGTGTAAAAGCCACATTGCCACTAACCCCAGAACTAATCCAGCGGGACATGGCTGGAATAAGTGTGACGATGGGACAATGGAACCGTTGCTTGACACCACCCAAATGAAATGCCAGTGTACTGTTTCTCAGAACTGTGCCTGTCTACTTGCTGGTCTTCCATGCATCAATATTTGCCCGTGTGTTGATTGCCCAAACGCCACGACGCAGTGCAACGACGACAGCAATGCCAATGATTACCAAGCAGTTAAATCTACTGCAAAAAAAAACAAAAAACAACTGTTATTCATGGCCAGTATTCAAGGTCAATGCTTCTTTTTAAGTTCACATTTAAAATGGTGATGTACAGTAAACTTTGTGTTATTGCCATTGCATGAACAGGTGAGACCATAACATTTGGCTTAATCTCCAGTATTTTTTCTCGTTAAAATCTTTGTTATCAGAAAATGTATTTACATAGTGTAGTAGCTTTTCATTTTCATGTTTTTCTTACAACAGGGTTGCAAGAAATGCCTTGACAAGTATCTTGACCAAGAGTTTGTCTGAAAATAAGGGGGGTAATCTTAGTTCAGGGACTATATTTATGCATTAATTGTTTCTTCTTGCCAAAAGTATTATTGTATGCGCTTGGGGAATTGACTGCGATTATTTTAAAACCTTAAACAATACTCTGCCATGTATATTGGCAATGTTATGGACAATCTTGGGCAAAGTTACTCCCAAAATCAAAATATTTTTGACTTATTTTGTTACTTTTTATCATGTGATGGCCAAAATAGATGAAGAAGTGACCCAAATTGATTTGTTGAAGATGTGTCTTAGCATTGTGGATTTTTTGGTACCAAACATGACATAAACAAATGTTTTGAAGTAAATTTGACAATAACATGTTTTCTTTAAATTGCAAAAATCACTAAAATGCACTCAAAAACACCCCTGCCACCAATTCTGGAGGCCACAAGAATCATTTTCTTACTTTTTATATATCATACTTGAAAAAAAATACAGTAGTGTTTTGTTCTACTATGGGGAGGGGTTTTGAGATATGGTTGTTAACCTATAATGTGGGCACCTGTTGCTGGTTGACGTGGATAGGGGTGCTTTCACACCGGTGTAGTACCGGACTCAGTCCGAATGGGAGGAGAACAGCTGATCATTCTCTCATCTTGGTTTGACTGGGTTTGTGTTGAAAGCACAGTTTTTGATCCGCTCCAAAACGCCTCTGATGCAGTTACGTGAGCTAGTCGGTGGAGGGCGCCGTTACTGGAGTAGAGACTTCTCTCAGAGTCTCATCTATTTGTCAAAGCGAGCACGTTAGAGTGCGCAAAAAAAATCTGCCTCCTCCTTTTGTTCTTTCACAACATTCAACAATGGAACTACAACAAATTGTCGTGCTTTTGGTGGTTTTGATTTGCTGTACGCTCAACATCATCTTCAACACTACCAGGGTTTAATAAGTCATAGGATGAATTAAAATGTTTGATATTTTGGGGTGCCACCTCTTTAGAAGAAGAAGTCATTACTATGTCAGAATAGCTCAGGGTGTGAATTCTTGTCAAACTATTTTTCTAGCAAAACAATATTGATACATGAACCACAGACAAGTAGTTTTGTTTAAACAGCTATTTTTCAACAAGCTCATCTTGACACAAACAACACTATAGAGTACTATGCTGACTGAACTAAGGCTAATACTCAAGTTCATAAATTAAGGAAAAAAAGATAGAAAAGTAAAATCAACAGAGTAAGATGAGGTAGGTGCGTTATGTGTTAGCTTCTACTGTGCGATCAGTGTCAATTAGGTTGTGTGTATGCCTTTTGTTGAAGTTACTTTACATACAGATTAGAATTTACAGAGTACCTTGTGTCCCAATGGATAAAGATGGCTTTTGCTCATCTTTGTGGTTGGCTGAAGTCCATTAGCAGTGTCTGTCCTGAAAGTGCTGCTTCGGGGAAAACTACAGGATTGGTCCGATGTGGCAGGTTTTCAATCTGCAAGCTTTACAGCTGAGTTCACATGAATGAGACTGAGTCAAGCTTTAGGGTTGCTGGTCAGATGTGGACACAGGGTTTATTTGGTCAAAGGATTTTGGGGAACAGACTGGTCTGGAATGTCAGAGGTAAACAAGCTTGCAGTGTGTGTGCCTCAGTGAACTTGCTGTTGTTCAGTGCTCTCAGGGTTATGTATGTTGCTGACAGCGGTGGCCATAACATAGCAGAGCTTCCTCAGGCAGAGAGCTTGGTGTATGCTATCAGTGTACGATGGTATCTGCCCTGCTTAGGGCAGTCTGAACAGAACTGACCAGAAGATAATTCTGTAATCACTTGTAAATCCCTCTTTTGTTGAAAACAACCTATTATTTTTTAACACAAATATATATGATTTTCAGAATCACTAGAGAGAGACACCGAACACCCACACTTACCAACACAAACCTTTCCCTAGTATCTGCGGTAGAGGTTAGATCGGGCCCAAAAAATCCAGCCCGACCCATTAACTTAAATTGTAGGCCCGAGCCCGCAGCAAACCCGACGTAAATTATTGTTTTATTTAATGTATTGCAGCCGGTATATTAGTAGCGCAGTGCCTCGTGCAGCGAGGGGGGTGAGAGGAGGGGCGTGCACACACTCACTGCAGCCCAAAAGGTATTTTATTGACGTGACTTGAGCCGTTATCACAGTTTTACAGGCTTTAATGGAGGTCGTATTAACACATCAAAAATAAACAAACACACAAAGAACCGTCTTACACCGTCATACACTCACACTACCGTGGGAACAGAATTGTTAACTCTTTTCCCCGCTTACACCTGCCCTTTCCCCAGCCTCCCAGCCAATCAACACTCAGAACACATGTAAACAAAGACACACATTGGCAGAGCAAGCTGCAGTAACCATGATGCCTTCTCGAACATGGGAAATCTCAGCATCAGTTAACCACTGAATACACACAAGTGGAACATAACCAGAACATAGAACCCAGTCCGTGGAGCACAGACCTGACTGAAGCACGCAAAAAAATGATACCACAACAATATATAAGTGCTTTTGTGTTCATTAAAAAATAATATTAATGTAATAGAGATTTAAAAAAAAAAAAAAGTTAAAAATGAAGCGAAGCGGGAAAATGATGCCCGAGCCCAAACTCGGGTCTGCAAAGTCACAGTCCAGTGCGTTAGACACACAGGCTTCAAAGATGGGGCTTCTTTACTTTGAAACCCTTGAAATGTTTTTCTGGATTTCTTATCAGTTATCATTTCACGAATGAGAATCATGAAATTGCGACATGCATGGATGTTTTGGGCAACGTAATGCAAAAACTAAATTCACTCAATGTGCGGTGCAGTGCACAAACTGTGCTCGGGGCTCCTGTTCCAGCAAACCAGCTTTAATGCCAGACATATTTGGCACACCGTCATAGCAGTGTCCTCTGCATTTGAGAAGTGGCAGTGAGTGGACTGAGGATATAATAGCCAACAAAGCTGTTCTTGCATCTGACATCTGCTCATAATTACAGGCAGAAATTGATGCAGCAACGATGCTTATTGCAGTTTTATGCAGATTTGACTTTTCATTATTTTGAAATCTGTCCAGTGCTTTGGCCAAGCTGGAAAAACATCCTGTACAAAAGTTCTTAAAGACTCTTGGTCATGTGTTGTAGATAGGAGAGGGGTGCCCATATTGTGGCTGCAGTGAAAACCAGCATTGTAGACTATCCATGGGTATTTGCCTTTCCAGCTAACTTGAAAAGTCCACTCTTTTTCTGTCCCACATCTTTACTCAGTCGCTGACACGGTGGAGTTGTCACCAGGAGACGTTGTCGAGTTGGTGGATATTTTTGTTTTTTAATCACAAACTTGTCAATTTTGGTAGCTAAATCACCGCTATGCTACTATTATGTCCTACATTGTCTGGCTGTTTATCTGACATAAATGCAATGGGTTGATTGGTAGAGGGATAGTGGTCATGTGCCCATGTTTATCACTAAATCTAGATGACTATAGTTCCATAGAGGTGTTGTGTGACTGCTTAGAAAAGGTAAATTACTGGATGAATGAAAACTTCCTTAAAATAAAAAATGACAAGATGGAGATGACTGTGCTTGGCAACAGGGTCTGAAAGGACGGATAAATTGATTTCTGCTTCAGTTTAAATGGATGGGTTGTTTTTTTTTACTGAAGCAGCGGACGAGTCATGAGGACATTTTATCAAAACTAGACCCATGATGGAATTAGAATGTTAAGTATTATTGTTTCTCCTGTGCAGCAGGTTTCATAGGTGGCAGTGTCTTTGTGTGTTCCCACCCAGAACTGTCACAGAAGTGCTTAAAATAGTCCCTCACCCTCCAGCTGGAGCACATAAGGCCCATTTAGCATCAGACGAAAGCAGTGAAAATACTCCCACCTCCAACCTGAGCTGACACACACACACACACACACACAATCACTGAAGTTACTATGACATCACGAGCTGGTGGCTCAACCCCTACACTCACTTGTGTGTGTGTGTGTGTGTGTGCGTGCGTGCACACTCATCCACATCTTCAAGTGGGCTTACAGATTTTAATGTCCACCCACACGATGAGTCACACAGTTTGAGGCAAGGAGTACATCAACAATTTCTTTATATAGATGCCAGTGTGTGTGCACGTGGGTTTGCGTTTGTGTGAGGATTTAATTCTCGGATTGATTTTTAGGGTGAAGAAGACTATTTATTCCCTGACTGTTGTGAGTTAAATTTGATCAATCTATGTCTGTGTGGGTCTGTTTGTGCTCCAGTAGATGTGTGCTTTTCCCTCTGCTGTGAATCCTAACACCTCTCCCTCTGTCCCTGTCCCATCGGGGCTTGCAGCACCTGGGGATGTTCCAGTCCCTGCTACCTCACCGACCTCTGGGAAGAGCGCAGTCCTCCCCTGCAGCCTCTGTCAATCCCATCAAACACCTCTTCGCCACTGGTTTGTACTTTTTGCCATATGTCAGTGCACATCTGTTTTCTGATTGGATAAGGCGCAATATACATGATGTGTTGCATCAAGCTGGCTATTACTGACAGTCATTAGACTCGAAGCTTTACACTTCCAGTCATTCTATTCTATTCATATGCATCACATTTATATGTGTAATATTTAAAAAGATGACTAAATAATAATAAATTAGTACTTTTTTCCACTGTAGAGAAACAACAATGCCGCCCGTGAATTAACTAGTTTTACGGGTCCACGGCACAAGGATTTTTAATATCCCCATTTTGATATACCTACAGAACATGACTGGATCTCTATTTTAAAAGAGAAAATAAGCAGCAGTTTAAGATGTCTTACTTGTGGATACCTAGATATATACATGCACAGTAATACATTATTGTATAATAATATGCATTATTGCAATAATAATTAGAGCTGACAAACAATTAATTTTTTAATCGTGATTAATTACAGTTGTTTATTTCCATGTTTCTAAAGAAAAAAGAGGCAGTTTTAAGGAAACGTTTTCTATTTTTTTTCTGAAAGTATCAGGCAGACATCTTGAACAATTCTGAACAATATTGCACACAAATAGCGCTGATAGAAATCTACAGTAAAAATTGTTCATTTTAGTTTTGTACTGCTTTTTAAGTACACTGCTTGAGATCATACATTTAAGATTATCTTCCTACAACCAGTTACTTAAGCAAACAAGCTTATTAACGTTCATATTCAACTTATTAATAATGCCTCAGAGTTGGTTGAGCCAATGAGAGCCAAACAGGAAAAAACATCATATCCCCTTCGCAAAGCAGTATCAAAACAAACATGGTGGCCGACACCAAGAAGGCCTTTGCAGCTGGGCACTGCTCTGTTTAAAAAGACATGGATTTACTGTATTGTTGAAACCACAACAAGAAGAGGCTTTAAAACCATAAGTCTGTAACGTACTACATGCTGTTTTTGTCTTCTGGCCCTGTTTAGGGAAAAAGAACTACGCTTGTCGTGCTATTGTGATCAGTTCCGTTCATTGTTACTCTGTAGTCTGCATGTGTTTGTCGCCCCCGCTCAGCCACCAGAACTCAAACGTCTGGTGAGTGCTGGATTCCAGGCTACGTACATACAGACAATTGTGTCTATCCCAGCCTGTGATTGGCTGATCTGGTTAGATTTCTGAACCTAAGCAGGTCTGAGCTTGGTTTATAGTTGGATGGAGACCACTGACAATTCCAGGTGCCACAGTGGGGGACAGTCGCTCCAGTAGTATCTGTCATTGTGTCCTTGGGCAAGGCACTTCACCCACATTGCCGAGTATGAATGTAGTGTGTGAATGAGTGTTGGTGGTGGTGGGAGGGGACTATGGCGGACTATGGCAGCCTCGCTTCTGTCAGTCTGCCCCAGGGCAGCTGTGGCTACAATAGTAGCTTACCACCACTGTGTGTGGAGTGAAAGAATAATGCCTTAATTCTGTAAAGTGTTTTTAGTGTCTATGATAAAGCACTACATAAAATCCAAATTATTATTATTATTATTATTATTAATGCAATTCATCTGTGTTAAAATATAGCAAATGCGTTAATTTAGAATGATTAATCGCATGCATTAATGTGTTACATTTGACAGCCCTAGTTAATATATATATATATATATATATATATATATATATATATATATATATATATATATATATATATATATATATATATATATATACTGTATATATACAGGGCTCTACACTAACTTTCTCAGTTGGTCCCACAGCACAGGATTTGAATGGTTGACTTAACTGGCGTACCGTAGTTGAAGGAAAGACTGACAGTGACTCGAGATATATTTGCAAATTTTTTTAATGTTTTTGTGTCAATAAGTTTTCAAGCTGTGGCTGAAATAACAGGTGATTTCTTTTATATAATTTTAAAAAACGTAGCAAAAATGTTTTAAATAACAGCAAAGCATAACAACAGGTTACATGTTTGTTTTTTGGCAGAAAGGTTGTACTTGAATTAAGTTAACAGTAGCATAATCAACTTAGCATCTGTATTGTTTCACCCTATGGAATTAAATTCAGAGGGTCCAGCTCTGATAGTGGGGTCTCCTAACCCTCTTCCCCTGGTCAGGGGTCTGTAACCTTTACTCTACAAGGAACCATTTAACCTCATCTCACCTGGAATAAAGTCCTCCTGGAGCCATAAATACCTTCTCAATGAAGACAATACAGTGTATTAAATTATATACAGTTAAAATTATATAGAATAATGTTTGATTTAATTTGATTTGATTTATATTGGTCATGTAAATGGAAACTTAAAAACAGTAACCAGCACATATTCAAGTACAAGATGGCGCCGCGGATGGTCGCCTCGGTACTGCGCTCTCTCGTAGTTGTTGTGTTTTTCTTTATTTTTGTAGTTTATTGCTCCCCTTCTCTGGTCTCTTTCACCAGAGAAGAACTATTACAAGTTGGACAGTCCTCTGCTGATCTTTTTTCACCGGTTCTCATTGAACCAGAAAGTTATGCAGATATTCTCACCGGAGGAGCAGCAGCTCTCTATGGAATTTGCAGGAGACGCCGCAGACGCAGACGGGGGAAAACGAGCAGGCGCGCTCGTCAAACTGAGGCAGCGGGGATTACGCACTGCGCTTCCATCCATTCACCTGGCGAATGTCCGCTCACTGGCAAATAAAATGGACGAACTGCTGCTCCTAAACACTAGAAACTCGGACTTTTGCAGATCCGCCGCCCTGTGTTTTACTGAAACCTGGCTCAGTGAACTCATCCCGGACAGCTCTCTACATCTACCGGACTTTCAGCTCCTCAGAGCGGACCGCGTAAAAGAGCTCTGTGGGAAGACGAGGGGCGGCGGAATATGCTTTTACATTAACCAAGGTTGGTGTACAGATGTCACAGTGTTGAAACAGACGTGTAGCCCTAATCTGGAGAGTTTTTTCATAAACTGCAAACCGTTTTATTCTCCGCGGGAGTTCTCCTCGTTTGTTATGGTCGGTGTTTACATCCCACCTCAGGCTTGTGTAACAGAGGCGTTACAGCACCTGGCCGACCAGATAGCAGACGTGGAGAAAAAACATCCAGACTCTTTGCTAATCATTCTCGGGGATTTTAACAGAGCAAATCTAACCCACGAACTCCCTAAATACAGACAGCATATAAAGTGCCCCACCAGGGGTGCTAACACACTGGACCACTGCTACACTGTAATAAAGGATTCATATCACTCTGTTCCCCGTGCAGCTTTGGGGCTCTCTGATCACTGTCTGATTCATCTCATCCCGACCTACAGGCATAAGTTTAAATCTGCTAAACCTGTAGTAAGGACTGTAAAGAAATGGACAGAGGAGTCAAAGCAGGAGTTACAGGACTGCTTTGACTGCACTGATTGGAGTGTTTTTGAAGCTG
Organism: Gouania willdenowi; assembly: GCF_900634775.1. Classification (NCBI taxonomy): domain Eukaryota; kingdom Metazoa; phylum Chordata; class Actinopteri; order Blenniiformes; family Gobiesocidae; genus Gouania; species Gouania willdenowi. The sequence continues at coordinate 3,916,244 of NC_041051.1, read as the reverse complement.
CATCAGACAACCTAGATGAACTGACTGACACTGTGACATCTTACATCAGCTTCTGTGAGGACATGTGTGTGCAGACCAAGACTTTCTGCACATACAACAACAACAAACCCTGGTTCACACCTCAACTTAGGATGCTGCGTAAGGCTAAGGAGGAAGCCTTCAGGAGTGGGGATAGGGACCTGTTCAGGCAAGCCAAGTACACACTATCCAGGGAGATCAAAGTAGCCAAGAGGTGCTACACTGAGAAGCTAAAACAAAGCTTCTCAAACAAAGATCCCTCTGCAGTGTGGAAAAGCCTGCATGAAGTCACCAACTACAGGAAACCCTCCCCCCACCCTACTGGTAACAAAAGACTAGCTAGAGACCTGAACAGCTTCTACTGCAGGTTTTCACACCCACCCCCCAGCTCATTAGCATCAGCCCATCACCTGGACTCTGCCCTTCCTGCTCCCCCTACTGCCCCCCCTACCTCACCCTCTGTCCCCCCACCTGCCCTGAAGATCAATGAAAGAGATGTGTGCCAGCTTTTCAAAAAACAAAAGATCAAAAAGGCTCCAGGACCAGACGGAGTATCTCCCTCCTGCCTGAAAGCCTGTGCTGAGCAGCTGGCTCCCATCTTCACACGGATCTTCAATACATCACTGGAGCTGTGTGAAGTACCTTCCTGCTTCAAAAGTTCCAGCATCATCCCAGTCCCCAAGAAACCTGCCATCACAGGACTCAATGACTATCGACCCATTGCTCTGACGTCTGTAGTCATGAAGTCCTTTGAGAGGCTGGTTCTGAGCCACCTGAAAAAGATCACAGGACCCCTGCTGGACCCCCTGCAGTTTGCCTATCGGGCAAACAGGTCTGTCGAGGATGCAGTCAACATTGGTCTGAACTACATCCTGCACCACCTCGACTCCCCAGGGACCTACGCTAGGATCCTGTTTGTCGATTTCAGCTCTGCATTCAACACCATCATCCCGGACATCCTTCACCAGAAACTCACCCAGCTCACAGTGCCGGCCTCCACCTGTCAGTGGATCACCAACTTCCTGACTGACAGGAAGCAGCAAGTAAGGCTGGGAAGCATCACATCTGGCACCCGGTCACTCAGCACTGGCGCCCCCCAGGGGTGTGTTCTCTCCCCACTGCTATTCTCCCTCTACACCAATGACTGCACCTCAGGGGACCCCTCTGTGAAACTCCTGAAGTTTGCAGACGACACCACCGTCATCGGTCTCATCCGGGACGGGGACGAGTCTGCCTTCAGACGGGAGGTGGAACAGCTGGCTCTTTGGTGCAGTCAGAACCATCTGGAACTGAACCCGTTCAAGACCGTGGAGATGTCAGTGGACTTCAGAAGAAATCCCCCCCCACTCCCCCCCCTTACCATTTTAAATAGGGAATTGGCTACCGTGGACTCCTTCATGTTCTTGGGATCCACAATCTCACAGGACCTGAAGTGGACCTCCCACATAGACTCAACCAGGAAAAAGGCACAGCAGAGGATGTACATCCTGCGTCAGCTGAGGAAGTTCAACCTGCCCCAGGAGCTGCTGATCATGTTCTACACCTCCATCATTCAATCTGTTCTGTGCACCTCCATCACTGTCTGGTTTGGATCTTCAACCAAACTAGACAGACACAGACTACAAAGGATAGTCAGGACTGCAGAAAAGATCATTGGTGTTGATCTGCCCTCCATCCAAGACTTATACCTGTCCAGGGTCAGGAAACGGGCAGGTAGCATCACTGCAGACCCCTCACACCCTGCACACAATCTGTTTAAACTCCTCCCCTCAGGCAGACGCTACAGATCATTGTACGCCAAAACAACCCGCCATAAAAACAGTTTCTTCCCCCAGGCTGTCACTCTGATCAACTCTAAACAGTCAAAGAGTGTCAGTCCTGTTTCTGTGAAAAAACCCTGGAACCAAACATAACAACCCTGGATCAATCTGACACTGAGAATGTTCATGTACATACCTTTAATTTAAATGTTCTCCTGCACTACTTATCAATGCTCTACTGCACTATTTTCCTTTTATTAATATTATATTTTATTATTACCTTTCTTTTCTAATATTTTTCCCTTCTTTTTATCTTGTTTTTTTTTTTTAATTTTTATTTTGTATTTATTTATTTTTTTTATACTATTATTATTATTATTACTATTATCATCTTGTTATTTGCACATTATAGTCTAACTACTGTTTATATTTATACTTATGTTTATACTTATTATCATCTCTTCTAGTTGATTGTTTATTATTGAATTGTTTTCACTATTGGAGAGAGCACAGTTGACCGAGTCAAATTCCTCGTGTGTACAACATACACTTGGCGAATAAAGATGATTCTGATTCTGATTCTGATTCTGATTGGTGGTTAAATTAATCTGTTCCCGCACAATTAAAATCTCTATTTTCTTCCAGAATAGTGTTTTTGTTGGTTTAGTTATCTTACCAGGGATTTAAAAACTTAAAGGGGACATATCATGGTTTTAAATCTTTTCTTTTTACATATAAATCATACAGTTGTGGTCTATATAAAGCGGAACTGCAATGCTTGGGTCTGAATTCCTCATTATTATAGCTCCACCCCTTTTCTACCCCTCTTCTGATGTGCTTCTGAGAGCAACTCGTTTTGGTGCAGTCTCTTTAAATGCAAATGAGACACTCCATACCCCGCCCCCTCTCCAGGTGACACTCGGTTCAACGCCACCCTGCTCGGCCATTTTTGTAGTTTGATAGAAGAGATACGGCTTTGTAGCGGCGCATAAACTAAACTTAAAATAAACTTTTTATTCACACGTTATTTACAAAATGTCAACAACGAAAGACTTGTCCATCCAGCTTTACATGTTCAAGCCAGAGTCTGACCCGGCGGAGCGAGATGAAAATGAAGATGATGAACCTGCAGAACCCTAACAAGTGAGCTAACACAAGCACTGAGCTAACTCTAGCGCCAAGCTAACGTCACGAAATGCATTTTAATACAGTCTTTTCAAAGACAAAAACGGCAAAATGAAATGACTTTTGAAAACTTTAGACTTAAATTAAACCACGTAGGCCATATCATCAAGGATCTAAAACTAGCACACAGTGCTAACATATGAAGATGGTGCAACTGCTAATGCTAACAAAACAATGACAGGGACGTCTTATCATCACACTTTTTAGTGTTATTTACAGCTTACCGAAGTGCTCTGTTCATCGTCTCCAAAGATAGAAGGAATTGAACCCTCAATCAGACAAAGTCTTTCTGCAAATCCTTCTTTATACTGGTGGAGGTTGATGAAGCAGTCATCCTTGAAGTACTTCGCGCACACAAAAATGACCTTACCCACAGATGTGGGTACATTTCCATGAAAAATAAAACTCAACCAGACACTTTGAAAAGGTTCTGATGCTGGGAGACGGTGTAATGAAGCGTGTGGGTTACTACATCCAACAACCAAACATTTTGACTTATCCTCTCGTAACTTCGGCATCCTTGAGCTTGGACTACAAAATAAAGGTGAGAAATAAAAATGGCGGATTGCTCAAAGTGTTGGACCTGGAGTTGATGTCCTAATTTGGCAGTTTCGCTGCAAATACTGTGATGTAATAGTTCAAAAAACGTAATAGAGAATAGAAAAATGGAAACAGATTTAAAAATATGAGCAAAACAGAATATAAAGATATCTACGGAGCACCTGAAGAGATTAATTAGATTTTTTTCTGTACTTCTAAACACTCTAAATATACAACAAAATGCATTTAAGGGCTAAAAAAGTGGATTTAGCATGATATGTCCCCTTTAAGGTTAGCCACAGGTGCAGGAAAGTTGATGGTCTGTAGTTGTTGCAGGAGGTGACGTAGGAATGTGCTGAGTCATTGGACAACATGATTTATTTTAGGTTAATAAATTGTTATATCTTTTTTTTATTTGTCATTAATCATTAATAGCCTCTGTAAAAAATAAGTCTTTATTTCAATAGTTTTTTTTAAAGCTATAGGGAGCCATTGCATAAGAGTCAAAGGGCCACTTTAGGCCCCAGAGCCACAGGTTGCAGACCACTGCTCTGGGAGAACCACAGCTGAACATCTGGCCTGGCATCATAGTCCATCAGTTCTGATCCCTCCATGATGGTTCTGATGAGGTCCTCCTCTTTAGTGTGGAATCGTGTATCCGCTGCACGCGTACGCTCTCCGCTCAAAGCCCCACATGCACTCCGTCACTATGCCTGGTGAGCTCAGCGCGCTCTCTTAATTTAATAGAATCTGATCTGTATGAGTCTCAGTCTCAACCATACCTGGTTCAAGTAGCACGGCAGACCGAAGGAAACTTCATTTTTGCTGCTTTGTCTGACTCTTTTCTGCACTTCCGTCCTCTGCTCTCTTTCTCTTCGCCGTGCCTGCATCTCTCTCTGTCAACTTGGTGTTAGCGTGGCTACGGTCCAGGTGTTTCTTCAAGTTACTGATACTGTTTTTCATATCTCAGGTTAAAATGTGTTGTAACGCACCTTACTGAGATTTGTAATGGGTATAATATTACCTAAATGTGATTAGTAATGCATAACATTACGTAGAGTGTCAGCAGTGAGCTGTGTGTGTGTGTTCAGTGGGGCTCCTGTTTGTTCTGACAGCAACAGGAAGGAATGATTTGTGGTACCACTCCTTCACACACATTGGGTGGAGCAGTCAGCCACTAAATAAGCTCTCCACTTTGGTCGGTGTGTCCTGTAGAGGATGCTAGTCATTGTTCATCACTGTCCAACCTCTTCCTGTATGTGACGAAGGCTGTTCCCCCAACAGACCGCTCCCCACAGCATGGCTAATGCAACCAATATGTCATAGAATTACTGAGTTCCTCACCAGGTAGAGTGTGAAAACTCTCTCTGAAACACACTTGGCATCACATACTGTGGTCGCCATGTGCGATAGATTGCCCAAGACAAGAATGCATCGAGACCAACACTTTTGGGAGTCGAGACCGAGTCAAGACGAAGACCGAGGCCATAAAATTCCATTTAAAAAAACCATGGCAAGGTTGAACAGTTAAAGTCTCTTTAATTTTACTTTCTTTTAATTTTAACACTAACAATTTTTTCAAAGCAGAACATGTAAGAATCTCAACTCTCAACAAATTTGTTTCACTAAAATCGACTCTTGTGTATTAAAAAGCCACTGATACCACCAGCCACCATAATTATTTTAAATATCAGAAAACCAGTCAAGTGAATGTACAGTAAGTGTTTAGAGGGTTTTCTGACTAGAAATAAGATGATGGTCCCAGTTTTTGCAAATATCTGTCACATAAAACAACCCAACAGTTTTCCAAGGAGGAAGAACAGTCACTGAGCCAATAAAAAATGTTTTTCATTCAGGTTAAATTTCAGCAATAATTAATCAGAAACAGTTCATCCGTAAATAACATCAAATGTCTAGCCTGAACAAATTCAATAACAAAATACAAAAACAATTAAAAATTGTTGCTCACCCACTTCACCAGACTGAGACAAGACCAAGAACTTTCAAATGTGGTCTCGAGACCAAGACCATTCTGGAGTACGACAATACTAGAAGAAATGGACTGCAGTATGGTGTTAGAAGCTGAGATCACGCATATTAGAGTTGTCACGATACCAAAATGAGTAAACACGATACTCTACCAGACAAAGTATCACAGTTCCGGGTAATATTGCGATACTGAAGCCTTTTTTATTATTATTTTTTTTATGAACTGCAATGTATTTGTACAAGTTAGAAATACTTATTAATTACTTATAGTGTTGTTTGGTGCATGATAAGAGTACATGAACAAAAGCATATAAGCAATAAAAAAAATAATAAAGTAAGTTGACATTTATATGGATGAAATTAAGAAAAATAATCATTCAATTTCAACTAACTAATAGTGTGGTGTTCAAGACCACACTATCCGAGACCAAGACTTGCCTGGGACCAGAATGCACCGAGACCAAGACAAGACCAAGACTGTCGGGAGCCGAGACCTAGTCAAGACCATAATTATTATTTTTTTTCAATTTAAAAAAATATATAAATAAATACAATTTTGACAAGGTTTGACAGTTAAATAACATCTCTCTTTAATTTTAGTTTCTTTTAAATACATTTGACGGACAAAAAAGATGCCTGCAAAAAATTAACTAAAATATTAAATCTACTACTGCTACTGATAAATTCACAATTATTCTACATATTTGAAAACAAGATTTTTATGTCAGCTGAATGTACAGCAAGTGTTTAAAAGCATTTCTGCCAAGAAATAATGATTCTTGATTCTGATTCTTTGAGTTGTGAAGGTCAACAGGTCACAGAATTCATAAGATAATTTTTTAGTTTGAAAAAGCCTTTAAACAGGTTATTTTTATTAATTCACTTAGTTGATATAGTTTAATTTGGTTACTGTAATGTAACTAGAATATTCAATTAACAAAGGTTTCCAACTGTAACTGTAAAAGTGAAACTTTCTGAAATAAAACTACAAACAAGTTGTCATCAGTGTAAAAAACACAGATCTACAGGTAGATGTGCAACTAAATAAAACAAACTCAAACCCTGGAACAGTCATGTGACAAATTAATCAATAGTTCTTGTTGAGAATTATTATTATTATTCTGGATACAGTAGAAACAGAAACTATAAAAAATAATTATATTATGAATCTGTTTATATTGTAGGGAACATATTATATACATAAATGTAATTGGAGTCTAAAGACACAAAAAAACACCACTTTAAAAAGATCATAGACTAATATAAGACCTTTTTACAGTTATTTGAGTCATTCTGGGCTTGTGCAACTTGTGGCAATGACGCGCTGGTGACGACATAATCCAACATGGCGGCGGCCCGGACTACAGCCGATACTATGTGTAACCAATGGGAAGGCAGGGGTTCCCTTTTTGGTGAAGTAAATCTTACCGCATTAGTCTGGCAAGAATGTGAACAGAGGCCAAAGTGGGAGCAAAATTTGTTATTTTATTTATCATCCACAATCATAAAAAATACTTATTTTATTTCATGATGTGGTTTAAAAGCTGGACGTACAAAAATATCATAAACTTTCAACACCAACAAAACTTTACCAAACAAAGTGAAGTTTAGAAAATGAAAATATTAACAAACTTAAGGTTAGTAACTCAACCAAAAACAACCCAAACGTTAGCCAAAGATTAACAAAATCACACTAATCAGCTAAACCTCACTTCATTCAGTTAAAGTGCATGGTGCTACGTTTAGTAAACATGATTAAGAGCTTATTTGAATATGATTTGAGAGCTTATTTAAATATGATTTGAGAGCTTATTTGAACAGCAGCGGCCAACTAGTATAAAAAAACATAATTAGCCTCCTGAACATCTACACTTAATAAAGAATCAGTAAGACAAAAGCTACCTTCCACACTTGGAAATCCGGCTCCCACAGGGGCTCAGGGCACCTCACAAGAGCAGCATTTCCCCCTCAATGCAAACTCCATCGATAGCCTCACCCAGTGACAGGGCAACAATAAGTTATTGAGTACATTAATACCAAAAAACTTGAAGAGACTAGTACTCGCATTTAGCAACCGACAGTAAAGCCTAGGAGCCCCGAACACGCAGACGCTACGGCGTGCACACCTGCTTATAATCTTTCTAATCAGAGGATGTGGTTAGGAAAGCATCCGGTAGACGAGGATGATGCGTTCACGGGTTATATGACGGTGGGAAACTACCACACTTTAACCGTCTGGTTACATATGTAATAAAAGCCTTAAAAGACATGGATATAATGAAAAGAGTGGATGAACAGAGGCAAAAACATGCAGACACACGCAGACTTATTAAATACACACGGACCTCGGTAAACGGAACATGCTTCACCAGCCGGCAGGCAGTAGTAGAGTAAGTGCGTCCCCCGTACTGCATTCACAGGCTGTGATATCATCATTTTATTATTTTACCTGTTGTTAGAGCTACTGTCTTTACCAGGGAGATAATATTTATTACTGGTGATTGTTTTCTGGAGTTTTACTGGGATTTTTACCGGTGATTAGTTCATATCTCCTTCTGCTCCGCGGTGCAAACTGACACCGTAGCCAAACACACACATGAGTGTGTCTCACACGTCACTCAGTCACATTAGGGAAGGTTGCTGTCATTATACGGGGTGGATTAAAGAATGAATAAAAGATTGTTCCATCCCGTTTTTCTCCATGTTATTATCACATTATAAAAAAGTTTAAAAACATCAGGAATTAGTGCTGGTCACAAACGGTCTTGAGAGAAAATCCAGAGTCCGAGACAAGACCGAGTCAAAATGCTTCAGAGTCCGAGACGAGACCGAATCCTTTAAAAACACCGGTCTCGACTACCACAACATTATTAACTAATATAAATATTTTATATTTATATTTTTAAAAAAAAATCTATTTGACAATATTGCTTCTTCTCCAACATAATAAACCAGAGGATAAAATACAATAAACAGGAACTGATTCCCTGAGAAAACTATATTTGTATGTATTTTCTGGATGAAATCACTGGTGTCATATGAGATTAGATGTGATCCCTCCTTTGTATGTATATAATTTATAAATATTGTTTGTACATTGAAAAAAACAAAAAAAAAGTGTTCCCTCCTTTGGCTCCTACAGCTGGTGACAGCGCCTGTCCAGTAGATCTCCTATTGCTTTTACCGTCTCTGCCTCGTTTAAAGACAAAATAGTTCCAAATGGTCTTTTGGAGTTTGTCTTTTTGAGCAAAATTAGTGATGCCACCGACGACGGCGCCGCCGCGGCAGACCGCCACTCGGGCCCGGTGCTTCTGCCATGTGTTGTCTCGTGTTTGTGACTATAAGCGTGCACACGTCCAGACGAGACAGAACTTTAGCTTGTTGTTTGTTTTGAAGCAAGTTTCTGTCGAAGAGGAGCTGTCTTCAGTTCCTTCATGCCGGCAGAAACACACAAACAGCCAATCTGCTAACAGATGGGCGGACCCAGTGTTTGGAAACAGCCTATCACATCTCCGGACGTCACCAGTAACAGGTAAACAGCCAATAATTCAGCAGCTGTGTAGTTTGGTTGCCATGTTGGTTTGTTTTCAAGTAAGTAGCGTGCAGTGAGCTTAGACTGAGTAGTGAAAAGTCGGGAGGAGAGTAGAGGCAGCCGCTATGTAGCGGAAACTGGTACCGGTAGTATCATAATCCACGGGAGTACTGTCATGTAGAATCTTTAGTATAGTAGGAACCGTTACAATTTGGCACCGCGGGGTAGCATGGGTATTGTGCAACTATAACACATTGTTGCCTAAGATGGTTTTAAGACCACTCCAAACTCTACTGATGCTCTTCTGCTGCAGCTCCTTTTCTAGTTTGGTCCAATACAGCTTTTCCCTTTGTGTATCTTTTTCCTCAGCTCTATCTGCACCTTCTTAAGCACATCCCTCTTACCAGACTCTTTTTCTCCTTCAGAAGAGTCTTTGTTTTTAGATTTTTCTCAGGTTTATTGTTGGAGAAATATAGTACCTTCTTGCAATGTACAGCATTATCCACACAGAATGTCATATCGTCTGTAATCCCCCTGTGATGATATCAATTTTAATCTCACAGTTCTAAAACAGTCCTTCAATGCATCCTTAGCTTCATGGGACTGTACAAGAGAGGTTTGTACACAGGCAGATGAGCCGGTTGTGGTTAGATCTTCCTCAGGGAGGAGCGCAGGGGTGGCCAATCCTGGTCCTCAAGAGCCACTATCCAGTATGTTTTAGATGTTTATCTCTTCCAACACACCTGATTGAAATGGCTAAGATTGTTATCAGGCTTCTGCAGAGCTTGATGATGAGTTAATCATTTGAATCAGGTGTGTTGGAAGAGGGAAACATCTAAAACATGCTGGATAGTGGCTCTTGAGGATCAGGATTGGCCACCCCTGGCCTAGCGTTTACGGCGATGTAGCTACTGACACCCTGTGACTTGTCAGAGCCTTGCTCTTTTAATCGATTTTTTATTCCTGTTTAAGAATTTATGAGGTTCTATTTAAATAATCTTTTTCTCTCTATGAATTTATTCAGGTCTTGTTTATGACAGTTTAATGCTGAAACATCAGTGTGTGTGCGGAAATGCTCACATCCACCCAGAGCATGCTGGGAGAGTGCAGAGCATCTGGTCTCGACTGCAGGAAACAGGCCTGCTCAGCCGCTGTGAGGTACAAACACACGTTAGCATGCTAACATATTCAGCATTTTAACTCTAGAAACTGCCAAGTGTATCCGTCACTGAATGTTTCTAACTGTATGCAGAGAATTCGAGGTCGAAAAGCTTCTCTGGATGAGATCCAAACGGTCCACTCAGAGTTCCACACATTGCTGTATGGTACCAGTCCACTCAACCGGCACAAACTAGACCACAAGAAGCTGCTGGGTGCCTATTTATTTATCATGTAGTCATTTATGTCTTCATATAGTCATTTAATTAAGCAGTTAACTTGTGGTCTCTTTATTTTTAGGTCCAATCAGCCAGAAGATGTATGCAGTTCTCCCTTGTGGCGGAATCGGGGTGAGAGTCCTGTGTGTGTGTGTGGACTATGGTGATTGGCCCACTGTGAGCTGTGTGCTGCCTCCTTCAGGTTGACAGTGACACTGTGTGGAATGAGATGCACTCATCAGCAGCAGTGCGCATGGCAGTAGGCTCGGTCATTGAGCTGGCCTTCAGAGTGGCTGCAGGGGAACTGAAAGTAAACACTAGTTCTTTTCAAAAGTCTTTGTGCTGGGTGAAGAGTTTACGTCTTATTCTGTATATTTTGTGTGGTTTTAGAATGGCTTCGCAGTCGTGCGTCCACCAGGTCACCATGCTGAAGAATCCACGGCCATGTTAGTTGTGCTGCTTAATGAGTAACACTGGATGATCAGTTGATGTCTGTGGTTAGGTTATGACTCAGCTCTGTGTGTGTGTGTGTGTGTGTGTGTGTGTGTGCGTGTGTGTGTGTGTGTGTGCGTGTGTGTGTGTGTGTGTGTGTGTGTGCCAACAGGGGGTTTTGTTTCTTTAACTCAGTAGCCATCACTGCCAAACTGCTGCAACAAAAGCTTGGAGTGGGAAAGATCTTCATTGTTGATTGGGTAACAGACACACACTTTATTCCATGTAGTTATAGCTGCTTAGCCACATAACTAACTCATTTTAGAACTTTACCTGTATCCACTATTGATGTCAGTGTGCCTCTAAAACACTGACTTTCTCTGTTGGCCTAAACCTCATCAGAATATACATTTAATTGTATTTGGCAATTACAAATTACCAAATACTCATAAGGATTTTTTTTCTTTCGCAACTCCTTTGTCGTGGAACTCTTCCTAGGCTATTATTGCAGCACTAATGACACATAGGGGCAATGTCATTGATGTGCAGTTGACCATTTTGTGTCAAAAACCAAAATTTCTATATCTTTATGAATATTTATTGTACAAGTTTGATGCTTACATTTATGAAAAGCTCCTCTCTAGTGAGGTATAAGCTGTACTACCTATCAGTAAAAAGATAGTTGTCACAGTTAGTAGATACGTCACAAAATAAAAAATGCTTTTTTCCCTATGACTTGGCCACAAATTGAGATACAGTGCTCAGGCTGGTACCATTGAACAACATTTCCTTTCAATGTGTGACCTTGATCTTCATTCAAGGTCATATTTAAGGTAAAGGTCAGTCTTCTGTTTTTCCTGCATTATTACTTTCAATTTAATTAGTAAAAAGAACAAACTTGTCATCAAATCCAGATGCAGGTTGTTATTTTTAACAATATTTTCAAATACGTATTAGCTTTGAAAATACAGGTCTTGCCTTGCTTTGAAATATTTTTCCACAAGTTTGTATGAAATTGTTCCTCATAGTTCTATTCTTTGTTTCATATCTTTTCTCTTGTTGCACTAACTGCTTCCAGCCTCAGGTTGAGATTTGGTGGGCTGGCCTTTATGTTAGAGCTTTTATCCAATCATATTCAGACATCATGTGTTGCCAGGGTCTAAAATCTGCCCTCATGCCTTCAGAACCAACAGTGTGGGCATCTGTAGCTTAAAGTGAATGGAAATTAAGCTTTTGAGTTGGCTATTGTAGCCTGACCTGCTGTAGCACCTGTGTAACACTGGAGCTAGCTAGCAGGCATAGTACGTGCACGTCTTTTGATTGGATACTGTTAGCCTGTGAAATCAGCGTCGGCTTTTTCTGTAGTGTGACATCATAGGGTGGACTAGGTTGGGATTGGGCTGTGCCTGGTATCAGTGGATAGGTCTGGTTCTCCCGAGCCCGAAAATGTGCTTCTGGTGGAGATAGTCTGAAGTGAACCGCCGAAGGCAGAACACTCCCTTTTTGGAAACAGTATAAAACTTACTAAAAATGGACCATGGAAACACCCAAATACAGCCTTAATGGGAGTGACAGCATGTCGCACAGTACACGATAAAAAAAAGCACAACAAACGCAATGTGAAGCAAGTCTGTTATCTTATCTGGTGAAGAAACACAATAAATCACGTTAAGAATTAATGAAAAACATTTTTTGCCTTGTTCTACGGACCCCAAATCTTACAATGCAATGAAACTTTTCCGAAGTTCAAGTTACATGTTCAGGATTTATGAATGACATACAGGTACATTTTTAAAAATATTAGTTTTCATATTTCTAGATATCTAATCCACTCCTGTGTAATGGTGACTTATAAATGCTGAACGAGGTAACGTTCTTCACCAATCCCTTGTCATTTGAGAGCGCTGATTAAAGATTTAAACATCACAGCTGGACAATTTAGATTTCAAAGGGCAACTGATTCTTTTCAGCACATCAAAAGAGAAACATCTGGAGGTTCTCAGGCTAAAAGTTTTTAAGTCCAGTGTAGCATCTGTGCTGACAGAAAATTAGTGGCTATGAGTGCAAAGCCTAGATAATACTCTTCTGTAGTTTGACCTATGAAATTCTAAATGGCATCATGTAGTTGTCTTTAGCAAAGTTTTAGGTCATAGATAGATCAAATTGTATTATTTTCTAATTTCTACCTTCCGCTGTGACCTGAACCTGCTAAAGGACATTCACCATGGCAACGGCACCCAGCAGGCCTTCTACAGCGACCCCAACGTTCTCTACATCTCCCTCCATCGCTACGATGATGGAAACTTTTTTCCTGGCAGTGGAGCTCCAGAGGAGGTACTCACACTACACACACACGTTGGTCTCTCTAAAGCAATGGTTATCAAATAGTGGGATTTACCTGGGCTCAGGTCAGGTTTAGGCGCGGTATGTACGCTATATGAGCAGTAAAATGATGACATGTGAGAAATGAAAGGCTGGCCTATGGGAAATGAAAATATTATTTTTAAAATGTATAAATGGCTTGTTTTTGACTCACTCAAGCTGTGAGTGTGTGCATATTTGAATAGTGTAAGGCTGTAACGGATTCAGGCTTAAAAAAATAATAAATCAGAAGAGAGGTTGTGGTTCCCATGCATTTGGGGTAAAACACCCTTGTGTTATACTTAATTTATATAATTATATCAACATTATAATCAATAATATCTATCCACTGTGTACACATGCTCTCAAATAATAGTTGGCTGGAGAACACCACTGTTTTATTGGTAACACAAACTGTAAGTCTAATTTTCACAGGACTTACAGTATATTTGCTATTCTGACTGACAGCTATTCTATTTCCCTGAATGTATTTTATAATTCAGTTGGTTTGTGTTTAACATTTGTGGAGAATCCCTGGACTTTAACAAATTGCTGATTGACCAATAAAAGCATGATGCAATGGTTTTAGGAAAGTTTGTATAAATATATCTGTTGAAATGTGCTGGGCCTAGCAGTACTGTATGTGGGATCTTCTCCTTCTGAGACAATTCATTATAAAGGGACCATGTACACTGTTTGTCTCGCTCCGTAGGTGGGATCTGGTGCTGGTGTTGGTTTCAATGTGAATATCGCATGGACTGGAGGGGTGGAGCCCCCTATGGGAGATGTGGAGTACCTCACTGCCTTCAGGTAACATGGATGAGTTATAGGAAGAGTGTTTGCTATTGATGTGAATTAATAATGGCTGGTTTAGTAAAGAATTGTTACTATTTATGACTTGCATGAATGAAGCAGAGCCTAAGCATCTTCTGTGTGTGTTTAGGGTTGTGGTGATGCCCATCGCCCAACAGTTCAGCCCAGATGTGGTCTTAGTGTCTGCTGGCTTTGACGCAGTTGAGGGTCACCAGTCGCCTTTAGGCGGCTACAACGTCTCTGCTAAATGTGAGGACATGTTATCATAGTGACGTGAGCACTTTAGCACACAGCTTCTGTAGCATTTGTTCATGGTAAAAAATGTGTAATTGCAGGTTTTGGGCAGCTGACACAGCTGCTGATGGGTCTGGCAGGTGGGAGGGTTGTCATGGCGCTGGAGGGTGGTCACGACCTCACAGCCATCTGTGATGCATCCGAGGCCTGCGTCACTGCACTGTTAGGGGAGCCGGTGAGAGCCAACACCTAAAAACAATACAATTACAATAATAATATTAGATTGTTCTACAATGTGCATTCGTGCATGTGTGTGCGCGTTCATCAGAGATGAGGGCTCGAGTTTGCGACTCGGGCTGGAGTCGCACTTAAGTCGCGCACACCGAGACTTCAGACTGGACTCGAACTCGTGAACAATGTGCTCATACTGCTCCGTGTGCGTGCATGATTCTCCGCGGTGCACCTCAACAGGTGAGCGCGATCGTGCTGATGAGAAACTCACCCTATAAACATCCTTTGGCTGTGCACAATGTAGCTGAGAACACCTGAAACGTGCACTGCACAATACGCACGGGAAAAGGACTGGTGAACTTATAATGACTGGACTGTTAAAATATGAACTCATCATTGTATAATTCATTTGCTGAATTAATGAAGTTGTTTATATGAGAAGAGGAATATAGTTTAAAATTTTCTTAAAACCTTGTTTATGTATTTAAGGGCTAAAATTATGGCAAATGTCTCTTTAATAAAATTCAGAGTGAAAATATTTAATTTATGTATGAAAATAGTATAATATAAAAGTATTTCTGCTGAGAAATTAAATTAAAATTGAAATTGTAATATCTATAGTTGATATAAATGTTAGATTTCTCTCATGTATCGAGCCCTCCCGAACAGAGAAATACACAGGAGTTTATACTCTGGGTAGGCTGGATGTCCAGCCCGAAAGAGGAGATGTCATTTCTGTTCCTGCTTGCGGCCTAGGGATTTAGTTGGAAGTCTGTTTTAGTTAGAAGTGTGTTGAAATCTGCTGACTGTCTGTAAGTTGGTTATTTACGTCACAAAAAGGAGAACCTATATGTACAGAGAAAAAAAGCAGGGTTACGTGCTGGTCTCCACATATGGTGTCTCAGGACATTAAGCAAGAGGTAGATGGTAGTAGTGTTTGTGTTAACGTAAATCAGGTAACATAAATCAGCCTAGTGTTATGTTATCGGTAAACCATGTCCAAAGCATATGCGCAAATGGAAAAAGCATATGTTAGAGTGTTAACTAAAACTAAAATGTGCTGAAACTACAAGAAGGCATACAGCAGACAGGAACAGAAAGTACGTGTCCCTGCTCTGCACTGATGACCTAATGACCTGAGCAAGCTAGACATAAAGTTCCCCTAAGCCTGCAGCTAGGATGTTAAGTTAACTGTAAAAGAATGAGAAGATACTGTACATTGATATGTTTTATCATAAACATAAGGAAAATGGTTTCGGGTTATAAAGTCGACCTAGTTTTCTGTTTGATTAATGCCTACTTTTACAGTTTACTTCCTGCATTCATTTAATAAAAAATAAAAGTTTAAAATATACTTTAACCAAATTAAATGTACTGACCTGAAATTATGTTTATTTGTATTTACCTTGTTTGATGAAAAATGATGAACTTATTTGCATTGTGTTTTATGTTCAAAGGTTTTTCACATTTCTTGTCACTGGAAAGAATAAAAGTAAGAACGAGTAAGAACTGAGTTTGGTCAAGTTCTTCCTTTTTCAAGTGTGGGAATCCATGATGTTATAAACACACTTGACACAATCATTATGTTCAGCATATTAACACTCAAACGTCTAAGCTTAATGTGATTCCCTCCTTTTTTTTCATGGTAACCATGGTAACCATAATACACATCAGGGCTGAAATTTGACTGAATTCTCGGGAACGTGGTACGTGATATTCGGCGCAGAGATGTTTCACGGCCCCAGCCGTCGTTCATCCCAACTTGTTTGGAGACCTGAGACTTGACTTGGACTTGACTTGTGAACATCTTTGGCGTGCGTGCGTACTATCTAAGTTTGAGTGGAGCAAAAATACAGAGCTCAAGGACGAGTGAGCTTTTCTGCCTCGCAGCGCTGCATCCTTCTGCTTTTAGAGTGTGTGGTTAAAAAAATGTGTGACACTAAGTGACACACTGTGTATGTCCTTTTCTCAGAGTGACTCTGCAGTTCAGTGGCCTCAGGAGAAACCCTGTCCCAAAGCCTGCGCCTCATTGGAGAGAGTGATCGACATTCAGAGTGAGCCACATTCAATGTTTCAATTACAAATACATCCTCAATTATCTATGTTTGATTACAACTAACTTCTGATTATGATGAGTTTTTTTCACTTACAATTAAAATATTTAATTTGTTTGGGATTAATTACATTGTAATTGATATTTTTAATGGAATTTCCATGCCAATTACAAAATGTATTAAATGAACTCAATTACAATTCAATTACAACAGCAACTGTCTTTTTCAACACACGCTCTCACACACTTCTCACACACATGCACTTCTCACACACACTCACACACATGCACTTCTCATACACACACTCACCCACTTCTCACATACACACTCACACACTTCTCACACACACACACTCACACACTTCTCACACACACACATTCACACACTTCTCACACACACACACACTCAAACACTTCTCACACACACACTCCTCACACACACGCACACACACTCCTCACACACACTCACACACTTCTCACACACTCCACTCACACACACTCACACACTTCTCACACACACACTCACACAGTACTCACACACACACTCACACACACACCCTCACACACACACACATACTCACACACTTCTCACACACACACTCTTCTCACACACACACACTCAAACACTTCTCACACACACACACTCAAACACTTCTCACGCACACACACACAGACATACACACTCCTCACACTCACACACTCCTCACACCTGTTGCTCCTGTCATGCAGGTAAACACTGGCCATGTCTGCAGAGCGCGTCTCAGAGCAGTGGTCCCTCGTTAGCAGACGGCATGCTGGAGGCTCAGGGTCAGTCAGAGAAGGATGAGGCGGACACGGTCAGTGCCATGGCATCACTAAGTGTGGATGTGGAGCAGCCGGCGTCAGTTCCTGAGGAAGCAGGAACCAACAGGTCTGTACGAACTACATTCATTTCGATGTCTCACTAAGAAATATACGCCTCCGCGTCATTCCTCAGAAGCCCAATCTCATTACGCCAATCCTGATTGGCTGGTGAAATGTATTCATCCACGCCAGGTAGTCCACCTACTATAAGTAGAGTGGGTGGATGATACTACGCCATTCAAAAAACTCTTCTAGCTCTGAGCTATCTCGCGTCTGCAACCGCTTAACCGTCCACAGGTGGACCCTCTTTTGGAATCCATTGCCGGACGCTGCTGTTGGATGCTTTCTCGACCACACCTGGTCGACCGGTGCTTCCCTGCTCTCCACGCTCAGTGCAGCACTTCCTTGACGCCACACTACGGCCATGTGTTGGTTCTCCTGCTAGCTTAGCGGCTACCCACCACGTGCCAAGTTAGCTGCCAACTTCCTTCCGCCTGCATATCACCACAGACGGAAGATGGAGAACAAGGCCCAACACACCAAGGCTCGGAGGCACGCCTCTGCAAATGCGGCAATAAGATTTCAGGTCAAGACACACACCAGGTCTGTTCAGGGTGCCTCAGGCTGGAACACGCCCGATGGACCCTCAACGCCCCTGGCTTCTGCCGCAACTGCGGCGTCTTCTCGTTGAAGAGCCTCCATAGACGGCTGGCACGCCAAACCAGCCTGTTTCAACAGGACCTGTCCCTCCCTCCCCACAGTACCCCAGTCGCGACGGAGATGGAAACAAGAACCTGTGTGGAGCCCGCAGTGAGGCTCGGTTCCAGCTGGGGCTCCCAACTTGACCTTGCCACTGTTCCTCCACAATCAACTTGAAAGTTGTTGCACGTGAGAAAACACTTTGCTCCGCCCATATGGTGCCTATAAAAGGTCCGGTGAACGCCCTAAATGAATATTCAGTAATACAACTTTCACATTGGACCGAGGGGTAAAATGATCAAATAAAACAATCTTCACTTAAAGCGAGGTGGAGGTATTAATTGTTGCGGTGGACACACGCAGGAGAACGCAATTTGGTGACAGTGAACATTAGGAATGATAGAGCGGCAGATCACATTGCGTTGCCTCAGCGCCAGAATGTGACTGAGGTGAAAAAGAAATGATCACACATAGAAGTGGAGGAGCTCAGCCTCACAAAAAGCTGGAGAATCATTGGGGAGGAGGAGGGACACACACACAGATGCACTATATGTGCCAGAAACATGGGATTAAATCACATTTCTTTGTTTAAAATAATAAAAAATTAACAGGTAAAGAAACCTATTTGGAACTGGACATAATTCACAATATTTAATTTCAAGTAAAACCATATTTTTCATCAGTCCCAGGATGTTTAGTGGTGAGTGAGGCCAGGGGCTCCGCAGCACCGTCCTACCTTCCATGGAAGCCTGGTTCACACTCCCGCAGCACCTCTGCCTCCATCCCGCACCACCGCGTCTTCACGGGGTGGTGTTTACACATACGTCTTTTACGCATGCGAGTGTGTTCCTTTTTATAACAGCTACAGGTGTTACAGCCAATTGATCAGCAGTTTTGCCCAATGATCATGTGATTTTGATTATTATTATTAATATAAAACTGTATTTGTAGGTGTGCGCACATCACTCACTCCCTGGGGCGTCAGTATAATTTTTTTCTCCTCCGTTTTTGCAAATATATCCTTCATATATGATTTGTATTGTGAAATGTGCAATGTTCAGTTATTTCACACAAATGTATCAAATTCACAGAGCAATCTTTAATTTGAGCTGGTCCTCGCCCTTCACTTTTGTCTGGTTCTATAGGCTGGATGTCTACACTCCGTGCGTGGCACGGGCATTTTCTCCTGTCCTGTCAGTGCTTGCCCTGCAGGCTGATAAGCTTATCTGCAATACGGGAGCTACGACATCCCATAGTGAGACATCGAAACAAATGTTATGAAAGAGAGCTATAAGCTATTTACATAACCCTGGTTCTATGAGTAATATGAGTGAGATGTCTCACCAGACAGCCCTTCTCGCTGAATGAGTGAGAAGAGGTTTGCTTATTTGAATGACGCAGTATCATCCGCCCACTCTACTTATAGTAAGTGGGACTACCTGCCATGGATTAATACATTTTACAAGCCAATCAGGATTGGCGTAATGAGATGGGGCTTCTGAGACGTGGAGGCGTATATCCCATAGTGAGACATCTCACTCATGTTACTCGTAGAACCGGGGTTATGTAAATAACCTATAGTTATATATGTGCATTAGCTCCACCATAATCCACCTGTGAATAGTTGTGTACATTGTGTGATGTTCATAGGTCCACTGAGGAGCCAATGGAGGAGGAGCCTGTGTTGTAGGAGGAGCTTAACAAGGACGGACACAGATTCTGCACTCACCTTCTTCTGGCACCTCCTCTTCCTTTTCGTTCATTGCAGCAGAGTGTGTCAACACACACTAATGTGGAACAGTTTTGAGGAATCATGGAAGGAGAAGCACACATAAATAATTTAATCCTTTGCGGTTCGTCAGTCTGAGGAGGTGCAGACGAGATGTTCAAATTTCCATGACAACCAGAGAGAGGATGGGGTTGTAAACATGAGCACCTGTAAACACAGCCGCTGGTTTTTTTTTTCTATGCTCTGATCACCTTTTAGTCTGGTGCTGCACCAAACGCTGGAAGCTAACCGCTGCAAAACAAAAAGAAGAAGAAGAAGTGTGGTGCTGCCTAGCCTGGATCCCAGTGGCGCAGACACCGAGCAGACAGCTCGTCTTTGGCTTTGCTCAGAGAACGGGGAGAAAGCAACTCATCAGGAGGAACAAGGTGCCTTTTATTGTGTCCACACACACAAAACACCACTCAGTCTGTACAAAACAAACAACATGTACAACACTCTTCATGTTCCACTTTAGTTGTGAGAAGGTTTTTTTGTCTATCTGGATGCCTTAGTTTGTTCATGTTTCTCTCAGGACAGAGGGAAGAACATGTATACAGTATATATATATGTATATATATCAGTGACATGCCGTGACCACTAGGGTTGGGTAGGCACTTTGCAAATCGAGACCACCAATGACAATTTCATATGTTTCTGCTGGCAAGTGTTAATTTAATTCAAATCAATTTTATTTGTATAAAGCAATTTCCAACAAAGTCATCTCAATGCGCTTATCAAAATATAAAATTCATAACAAGAAAGAAAAAAAAAACCCAACAAGATCCACATGAATCAACATTGTAAAACACCATAAAAGAAACATAAACAATTATTTAATATAGCCTCCATACTCTCCCAACAAGATATATCTCATGACACGGAAGCACATCCGTTGTTTGTGTTGGAGAAACAGAAAAACGGAGAAAATAACAACAACTCAGAACGGCCTCAGTGAGGCGCATCCACAAAATCAATCCTTCCTTTTGTTCCATTCACTGTAAAAAATACAAACAATTTTCTGACTTTACCTTTGCTGAAGGTCTGGTAGCTCAGGTGTTGGTCTCCCATCTTTTAAAAGCTGTCGTTTTCCTAAAAAAAAAGTTTCTCTATCATCTCTGGCGCTGTCATCCTACTTGTAGTGTCATCCCGCCCACTCGCTATAGAACATAGCAGCAGCAGTCACATGGCATCTATTCACTAATGTACTGTGAACTTATGTATAGCATTTAGCATAGCACGGTTACATCCCAAGGCAGCTCTCTACGCTGCCTTGGGATGTAAATGGTTGTCATCTTGGGGACCTGACTGCACATGCGCAAACACGTAAAAACACGCTATGGGAACAGAGGCAGAGGAGCAACGTGCCTTTGGGAGGAGGCGTGGCCTCTCTCTGCCTTACAGCGGAGTTATACCGTGCAGCTGTTCCAGGAAATAGCACTGTTTAGTAATTTGGGCTATGAAACGCACAAAATGCGGACACTTTCAAACTTATAGGTACTGTAGGCTATTGGAAATGAAAAAATAAATAATTTATAATTATATTATAATTAAAACAAATAATCAAAATATCAATTCACCCTTGGGTAGGCACTGCCTACCTTGCCTACCCTGACGGCATATCACTGATATATATATCCACTGTATTCAATCTAAATCATTGGTGTGCGTCACATGACCTAAGCCCAGCATACATGACAATATCCATTGCATCCCTCTTTCTTTATTCTTTTTGCTATGATGTGTGTTTTTGTGTAAGTGCTGATTTCACATCACAATTTTCTATATCTGTACAGATGTGTATAAAAATCCAACATTTTCCTTTGTTTTTATATATATAAAAAAAACTAATATTATTCAATATAGGTAACTATGTACCATACACACACACACACACACACAAAATCATAATATACATGTTATATAATATATATATATATATATTTTTTTTTTTTTGTTATTTAATTTTTTTAATAAGGATGACATCTAAGTCACTTGTTTTTTATGGTTTCTCCAGAATTTAGTAGTGACATTTCTATCATCCTTTTTTGATGGCAATATTGCCTTTAAATTGGTCCTATGTGAACTCCAGCAGTAGACGGCTGAGGGATACAAGGAATTACAACATTGCAGGAAAATACAGTAAAAGACAAGAAAAAACACAGAAAATACTCCAAAAACACACAAAACTTCAACAAAATTTGACAGTTATACACTAAATTACTAAGAAAATATTTAAAATACAGAAAACAACAACAAAAGTACACAGTAGTATATAGATGAGTCTACTTTTGTAAACTTAAAATGTTCCAATTTAGTCTAAAGCAGTAATAAATTAGTATACTTTCTAGTAAGCTACAAGTACATGGTTCATAGTATACTTGCTATACTTTTTACTTATACTCAAGAATACTTAATAAAAATGAACTTCAAGTATTCTACTTTTTTCTAAGTGATGGAATGAATGTGTGAGCTGAAGAAAAGATAGAATTTGACTCTGGGCCTAATTCAGCACTATGTAGAAAGAAGCTTTATCTGAAAAACAAGAATTACTGTGGAACTAACAGACATTAAAAGATTTGACAGAACATGGTATAATCAGTGGTTAGGCAAGGGGTCTTCTTTAGGGTGGCTGCTCCTCCAATCCCATCTGCTACTGCTCTGGGCATCATTTAGAACAGACAGACAACAGACGGCCCGGGGGCCACATACGGTAAAGTAAATGTACAAATATGACAGAAAATTACAAACAAAATCAAGAATAGATAAAAAAAAAAAAAAAGTACAAATAATTACAACATTGTATGTGTGTGTGTGAAAAAATGTGGACGTAGGTCCATCTCTCCTCCGCGGGTTCCTGTCTCACACACACACCCATCAGTCACATTAAGCACATTTTTCCACTGCGAGATGAAGAAAGAATATCTATCTGCTGTAATTCGTCCATTTTATTTTTCCATTTCCTCTACTAACACGTTCAATTCTGCTGCTTCACATTTTTATTTTTGCTTCCGCGCACAACACGTACAAAACGCTCATTTAACCAAAGGCGGTCTGCACCAGTTCTGTACGCGCACTAATCATTGCTGCAATCTTTGTGAATTCCTCGCAGCAGGTGAGGAAACTGTGTCACTAAAGGATTTAGGGAAGCAACTGGTTTACCACCCTTTGTGAATCCGCCCCTCAGAGTTCAAAACAGATACTTTTTCTGGCTTCCATCACCCACAAGCAGTTCTGCAGAATCAAAATCATTTCTGCTGAATCAAAATCAAACAATAAACATTCATGTACAGCTATCATGAGTAAGAAAGTTCCACCAGTTTCATCAAAACACCAGAGCATCTTCTCATTGTTTTCCAGTACAAACAGCCCCCCAGTATGTGTGCATGCTTGCGTGTTCCCCGTGTTGTTGGCTGCTGACCGCTGGTTTGGGCAATAAATGGTGCAGTGGTGGCCAAGTAGTTACAGAAGTGGACATGTTTCCATAGAGTTGCAGGTTCAAATCCACCGTGGGACCTTGAGCAAGTCCCCCAAACCTAATTGCTTCCAGGACTCTCTTGAAAAAGAGATTATTATTCTCAATGAGACTTTCCTGGTTAAATACATTTTTTTTTTCCCTGTCAGCGCATCAAATAGTCTTTGTATTTGCATTAACCCTGGTTTTATTAGCTGTAATATCAATATTACACCACTAGAGGTCACAGTCTGGCTAATACCAAAAAAATAATATATATATATATTCCCTTCTGGATTATTTCAAGAAATGTACACCACACCCAAACTTTATTCAACGTGCAAAAAAAGTGTTTCATGCTGTTTTAACATTAGTTCTGTGATTTTAGAATGGCAAAGATATCCAGGATAGTTGTTTTGTTATTGTGCCCAGCGCTGCATAGGGTGGATGTTATACACACAGGTTGTAAAATCAATAAATAAAAGCTTTAAGTCTGTGACTACAATGGAGAAGCAGGAGATAAGTGACAGTAAATGTTTAGTGTTCATTATGAGGCTGTACATCACACTATTTGCTAAGTAATATTGTATATTTCTAGATGTTTGATACTGTGGCATAAATGTCTAATTGTTGTGTGTCTCTCTTTGACTGTCTTCTATTTCTGAGTTCTCTGTTACTGAACTAAATGTTATTTAATGGAAGAAAGATTGTTTTTAAAGTTGATCACAAGCACATTCCTGCCTCTCCGTCTGTGTTCACCACATTTCCTGTTGCTACAATAATATGTGTCTGGTTCTTATCAACACACATTTATATATAAAGTGCATATATGTAAATATATATATATACAGTATATATATATATATATATATATGTGTGTACAATGTGCAATACACCCTGTTGAGCATTGGTTACTGTGACTACACTGACCGTGATTCTCGTTACTTGTTTGAAGTTTATCGCTCATCCTGATTGAGTTACAGAAGCTTAAAAACTTTATGATTCTTTAGTTCTATATCAGGGTTTGTGGACATTTTTTTACTCTCACTGTTACATTGTAATGTTGATCATCATTATCTGTTGGTTTTTTAATGGGGACTGTAAATTTGGTCTGAACTACCAATTAAAGCAATTCACTGACTACCTATAACTGTAGAGTGTTCCATGCTGACTTTTTCTCTGTACACTCTTTCACAGGTCCCCATATATATTTTTGTATTTGGCAATTGAAAATTGAAAATTTATGACAAGCTCATCACAAGTGGAGCATTTTATTTGATCGGAACGAAGCTGTACGACCTACCAGGAAAAAGATCAGTAGGTGTCAAAGTTCATGACATCATCAAAAAGTGTTTTTTTTTGCATAATGACCTTTGAGCATATTGTAATCAATGTGATCTGAGTGGACAGTAAACCTATTCTCCTTCTCCTGGCTATACGTTTCATTTATAAATCCAAGAGCGTGATGCTGGACTTCAGCCAATCAGAGATCTTTCTCCAAACGTGTGCTCCATGAGCGCAACTATTGGCTATCTCAACTTCTTTGCTGGTAGATGGTCTACTGCTTCCCTGCTGTAGCTGCCTAGAATAGAATAATAATAGTTTTATTAATAGCCTATTTTTAAGGTTGAATATACTGTAGCCTATTAAGGTAAATACAAGATTACTGCAAGTCTTTTAACATAGAAATAAGTTGGTACAAAATAATATAATTAGCTAAAATAGCTTAATGCCTAATTTAGCACAGCCAAACCACCAGTGTAGTTAAAATAACATGTGGACAGCTTTTAAGATCTTTCAGTAAAATTAGAGGAACAGTTCATCTTAAAATCTGAGCTTTAAAATGCCCTAAACAGTGAACATGAATCTTGACTCTGACCTTTGAATTCATGTTGGGTGTGGGATACATATGTATGTGTATATACGTATATATGCATATGTGTGTATCCATAAAATGAAGAGTCCGTCCTTAAGACTGCTCTACTGTAAAGTGCCTTGAGATACCATTGGTTATGATTTGGCGCTATACAAATAAAAGATTGATTGATTGATTGACCTTTCATCTTCATCTTCATCTTCCTCCTTGCTGCTCCTGCTGAATGCTTTTATCCAGGAGAGCAGAGAGCTGCTCCCCTGGGCTTCCTGCTGTAGCTCCCTTTATTTTTCCTTTTTTATCCTCTCCTTTCTAGGCATTATACTGTAATTGGTAAATAAAAAGAGATCAACAATATGAATAATGACTGGTTATATGTCAACAAGGCACAGGGTTACTTTTTCTGCAGGCAATTAGGAATCGCCTGTTTGTCATTTAGCAAATAAATTACTGCAAGTGACAGTGTTAATTATGTAGCCTAATGTAAACATACACAATAGCCTGCTAAATATTCATTTTAATGTATGTATGTATACTGATAGATTCACATGCTGTAGGATAGCAATGACAACCGGTGGTCATCATCACATCATATCTATTCTTGATTTTGGGAAGCATCAAGCTAATTTATGTTACCAGCTGGTGAGCAGGGGAGGAGGTGTGTTTGTGCTGTAACTGTGCAACAGGCCTCGGTTTGTGTCCACTCTGCGTTGACATTGGTGTGTGTGGGTGGAGGGATTATTATTACACACTTTTAATTGACGAGCACTTACAAGTGATCATGTCACAAACATGATTTTTATCAGTATTTTCTCCGTGTCTGTTTTAGATTTGTGGCCTTTATAACTCACTCAATGATCATGATTTGAGCAGGGGTCAGTTAACCAGCTGCTAGTCCTGTAGTATTTCCCTGGCTCTCAGTGCGGTGCTCTGGCTGGAGCTCTGCCCCCCGGCGCAGCTCCATCCTGGGGTCGTTATCACAGCAGCACCTGGTGGACTCACTTTGGACGTCAATCCCACCACTGCCTCTCTGGTTGACCCATATGTGCGGACTCCGCTGCTCCATTGGATCCTCATCTTTGTTAGCGGTGTTTGGAATCGGATGTCGTTTTCCTTTAACTTCTTTTTGATGTCGTTTGATTTTCTCTTCAGGACAATGTCGGTAGGGTAATCATGGTCAAACCAGACACGTTTTTTATTGACAGACACCTTCTTTTGCGAGGCTTTTTTAATAATCATTTCCTTTGTTTCATATTGTAAAAAGTTTATAACTACGCATCTCGGAGCAGTACCTGGAGGGGGTTTTCTCCCGGCAGCTGGAGCTCAGTTGTTCACAGGTGGTTGATGTATTTTGACATGTTACTGCCTTCAACATCCTCAGGAAGGTCGAATATTCTCATATTATTTCTTCGTGACCTTGTTTCTAGGTCAGTGACTTTCTCTCCCAACCATCTCCATCAGCGCTCCACTCCTCCAGCTCCACGATCCGTGTCTGGGCCTCTGATAGGCTCGTCTTTTCTGACTGCATCTCCATTTTACATTCATCCAGTTTTTTGTCTATTTCTTGTTTAAAAGCAGCTATCTCTAGCTTTAGCTCTTGCTTGAACGTGTTAAAGTTCTCCTGAAAGTCATGTTTTAAGCTTTGTATGTCGTTGCGTATGTTAGCCAGGCCTGCTAGCAGCGCTTCCATCGTGGTGTGAGGCCTCAGCTGTAGTTTTCTCCAGTCCATCTTCATCATTGTTTCCTTCCATCGTGTCTGGTCTGACAACTGACTCTCTCCCCTTCTGTTTGTGTTTTCATGTCAACGTCATGTAGTCCAAATGTTGAGTTATAGAGGTATTATATCGAGTTCAGTTAACCGACCTAGAGAGGTCTCTATTAAGAGTTTGGTTGCATCGGCGTCTCACTGTAACCGCTTTGTGTCCTTATGGATCCCTGTGACTGTGCAGGGTCCGCATATGGGGCCATGATTGTAACAAAACCATTTGTGTGTGTGAGTTATCCAATCTGTGTGTCTGTACCTTGAGATCTGTATGTGCGTGTTTCAATCCATGTGTGTAGAATTGCAAGGTATAAAACTATTTGTGTGTGTGTAATTCAATCTGTGTATGTGTATTAACATTCATATGCATGGGTCATCAAACTGGCACATTCTATTGGCTGTCTCATTACAAGGGACTCTTGGAACACATTTGGCGAATATAATCTGTTAGGGCTGCTCAATTAATCGAAATTTGATTACAATTTCGATTATTACACCCAACGATTACAAAAATAACATAATCGAGAAAAAACGATAATCAAAAAAAATAAAATATATATATATTTACATGTTGTATTCGCTAAAAAAAATAAACCCACTATTTCAGACGTCTACAAATAACAAAGCGTGGCACACACGTCTTGCCTCTTTCAAAGCCAAAGCTAGCCTGCAGGCCAATACGAGGAAAGTTGTTGCTAGTGATCTTGAAACATGGCTGGAGAAACGCAGCAAAAACACTTTGGGTTTGATGATGAAGACCTAGAGCAGAGTGTTTTGTTTTGTGCAAAAGTGAACATACTTGATTTTAGTGATTGAAGGATTTTATTCATGTTTAAAGAATATATTTTATGTTTTTTTTGTACAAAAAATAAATTACTTTTTGGTTGACAAATAATCGTTTGAAGAATCGTGATTTCAATTTTGACTAAAATAATCGTGATTATCATTTTTTATATAATCGAGCAGCCCTACGATCTGTAACTTTTTAATAATTGTATCTCATGCAATACCGCTAGAAACCAGCAGTTGTCGCTGGTACCAAGTGACTGTAACATATTTGTCATATACATTAAAACCCAGTCATGAAACGGATTAAAAAAACACGCGTTCATAAGACACGTTTGACAACCAAACTACCTAAAAACTAACTAAAGGGGAAGAGGAAACTACTGCTAAAAAAACAAGAAGAAGAAGAGGAACAGGGGAAATGAACACTCGCTACATGCACCAATATATCTTTATTTGTCTTAACAAATAGATCATTACAGCTGATCAGTTACGAAGCGTCTCTATGTATACTAGATGATGACTTGATAAATCATTGCCTCGGCTCCTTGTGACAGTGAGACAGATTCCATCAAAGGTGGAGCAAACAAACACTATCCTTGTACACAACAGTACAAAAACTGTATCTTCTTTGGTTTCAACTCTAAATGAAAATAACAAATAAACGATGTGGTTATTTTGTTTTCCTAATTTAAAACCAAAATGGAAATACAGAAAAATAAAAAAAACAGACAAGCAGCGTTTTTTTGTGGTGTAATGAATCTACTGGTGCTTCTCTTTTATTGTGATCAACTTCCGTGTGTGTCGAAGGCTGAACGTGAACATCTTGTTACAAAAACATCCACAGACTGAATGAAAACAGGAGCAGAATCTGAAAACTGCTGAAATAAATCTTAAACAGTCCTATTGTGTGTGAACATGTGGGGCCTCATTTATAAAAGTGTGCCTTGGTAAGCACACCTCAGCTGGCGTGCAATTTCGTTTTTTTACGAGTTATAAATTAGGGTGCACACTCGTCCCATGCCTGTTTCCATTTTAAATCACAATCAACGCGAAAGTTGTCACAGGAAACACCTTTCTCCGCACATATAGTGCCTATAAACGGTCAGACTCCCCCATACGGTGCCTATAAACGGTCAGACTCCCCCATACGGTGCCTATAAACGGTCAGACTCCCCCATACGGTGCCTATAAACGGTCAGACTCCCCCCATACGGTGCCTATAAACGGTCAGACTCCCCCCATACGGTGCCTATAAACGGTCAGACTCCCCCATACGGTGCCTATAAACGGTCAGACTCCCCCATACGGTGCCTATAAACGGTCAGACTCCCCTATACGGTGCCTATAAACGGTCAGACTCCCCCCATACGGTGCCTATAAATGGTCAGACTCCCCCCATACGGTGCCTATAAAAGGACAGGCTTCGCCCATACGGTGCCTATAAACGGTCAGCCTCCGCCCATACGGTGCCTATAAAAGGTCAGGGGAAAATGAGCAAATAGAACACTTTTCAGCAGCCTGATAAGCCACTGTGCGCCTTTAGGCATTGTGAGTACG
Source organism: Gouania willdenowi (assembly GCF_900634775.1). Classification (NCBI taxonomy): domain Eukaryota; kingdom Metazoa; phylum Chordata; class Actinopteri; order Blenniiformes; family Gobiesocidae; genus Gouania; species Gouania willdenowi. Next base: position 3,886,978 of record NC_041051.1, on the reverse strand, counting down.
TTCCTTTTTATAACTGCTACAGGTATTACAGCCAATTGATCAGCATTTTTGCACAATGATCATGTGACCCCATGATCATTGGGGTTGGCGGGGTGCGCTGGGTCCTCGACTCTGTGGGGCTTTCTTGGGTGTGTATGTGGGGGGCGGTGGCTGCGTCTCGGCTTGGGATCTTGGGGGCGTCTGCTCGGTCGTGGGGGGGTGGCCTGGGGCTCCTTGGCCCCCGCTCTGTCTGCTGGCCTGGCTGCATCTTGGGGTCCAGGGCAGCGCTTGGGTTTGCAGTAGCGGTTCTTGCACATACTGTACATTGGTCTATGATGCACTGGCATGCCTTGGGCTGTGGGATAAAACTCGTACTGGGCTTAACCTTAGACACGTTGATCCCAAATACCTGCTTTAGGTACTACCATTCACTCTTTCCCTCTGTCCACAGCCACAACATTTTAGCTAAGCTTCACACTGGTCACCAGACTGGCTTGATTGCACAACAAAATAAGCACAATATGCATAACTACAACTTTACATATCACTCTCACTTTAAAATAATCAACTCTTCCCCACCCTTTACATTTCCTACCTTGAGTCTCTCCTCCCTGCTCCCTACTTATTTGCTAAAGCGTATACCTTAAAATAGCCTTAACCTAACCACAAGGAACAAAGCCCTAAACCTAATATAGGAACTAAAACGATAGTAGATATATAGTATATATAGTAGAACACCAACATTATATTCAAATATGATCCACCATCTACACATAGATCTAATGGGCTGCAATAGGATGATGTCCAGTCAGACAAAGTTGTGCCTGGTTGTAAACAACCCCCCACTTCTGTCCCTCGTTGAATAACCCATCATACTGCTCACACTGCTTCACACCATTTACACTGATGTCCACCTCATATATCATTACATGTTACCAGTACAAGATGAAACCTTGCCTGTAGTGGCAGCATTTCAGAGTGTTAACCCAAACACTAGGAACGAGTGTATCATAATGTATCATGTTTTCTTGCAGTCTGTGTCTTCTCCTCGCCCTCTGCTCTCTTTTCTGTTTCAGGTGTCTTGATGTTGGAGCTGACAGTTCCTGATCAATGGTTTGCAGCTCAACTAGTCTGTTTGCCCTACTGTTCACTAACCCCAACCAGTCGAAGCAGATGTTCTCCACCTCTGAGCAGGCATTATTTCATGAATGTTTATGTGTAAATGTAACCACTGGGAAAGCAGGGGTTCCCTTTTTGGTGCAGTAAATCTCACCGCGTTAGTCCGGCAAGAATATGAACATCGCAGTTCTGGCACCAGTCCTTGATGTCACGGTCCATTCCTGACCAGTAACAACGCTTCCGCACCACCTCCGTAGTACGCTGGATCCCCTGGTGACCATGGTTCTGGTGCAGCTCCTGCAACACCTCTACCTGCAGACACTCCGGCAATAACAACTGGAGGACTTCCTCACCTCCATCTGGCCTCAGCAGCCGACGGTACAGCAGCCCCTCCTTCTGCACAATGCGGTCCCATTGCTTCACCAAACCCCTCGCTCGAGGACTCAGCTTCTCTTGCTCAGCATGACTTGACACTCTCAGTTGGCTCCAGAAGGGCAGGAAGGATCTAATGGAAAGGTCTGACCTTTGGAGCCTTCTCAGGTCGACTGGACTGCGGGATGGAAGAGCGGTAATGGCGAACTGGGTGGCTGCCTGCCTGCTGCGGATGCTGGCAGACGTTCTCTGCAATTGAATCGGGAACCAGGTAGGTAGCATGGAGAGGTCGTGAAATCACCTGGGTTAAATTAGTGAGTTTATATCATGCTTCGTAGTCCAGCTTCTGTCAGACGGAGAATGTTTGAATACTCTGGCAAGAAAGCCATAGTAAATACATGACAGCCTTACGACATAGTCGATCTACATACTATTCCTCACTAATTGAAGAAAATAAAAATAATCCGAGGTACCTTTTCAGCACTGTAGCCAGGCTAACACAAAGTCAGAGCTCTATTGAGCCCATGATTCCTTTAGCCCTCAGCTGTGAGGACTTTATGACATTTTTTAACGATAAAATTCATAAGATTAGAGATAAAATTAGCCACTCCCTGCCTTCACCTGGGCCTGCTGTACCATTAAATGTAAATAGGCCTAACCTAAACTGTTTCACACATATAGGACTTCAGGAACTTAACTCTATTATTTCATCCTCCAAACCATCGACCTGCCTTTCAGATCCGATCCCAACTAAGCTGTTTAAAGAAGTTGTTCCCCTGGTCTGCCCATCTTTGTTGGAGACAATAAATATATCCCTATCAATAGGCTACGTGCCACAGTCCTTTAAAGTAGCTGTAATCAAACCCCTTCTCAAAAAACCTACTCTTGATTCCAGCACTTTAGCAAACTACAGGCCTATATCTAATCTTCCTTTTATTTCAAAGATTCTTGAGAAAGTTGTGGCAGCTCAGCTCTGTGAATTTCTTCAAAACAACAGCCTGTTCGAGGACTTCCAGTCAGGTTTTAGAGCTCAACACAGCACAGAGACTGCTTTAGTTAAAGTAAATAATGATCTACTCTGGGCTTCAGATGAAGGACGACTCTCAGTGCTGGTTTTATTAGATCTTAGTGCAGCTTTTGACACTATAGATCACTATATTCTACTAGAGAGATTAGAGAAATTACTTGGAATCACAGGGACTGCCCTAAACTGGTTTAAGTCCTACCTATCTGATAGGTACCAGTTTGTACACGTGAATAATAAGTCTTCTGTGTACACTAAAGTAAGCTATGGGGTTCCTCAGGGCTCTGTGCTAGGTCCAATCCTCTTCTGTATCTATATGATCCCCCTTGGTAATGTTATGAGAAAATACTCTGTTAACTTTCACTGCTATGCTGATGATACCCAACTGTATGTATCAATGAAGCCAGGTGAGACAAATCAGCTATCTAAACTTGAGGCCTGTCTAAAGGACATTAGGGCCTGGATGGACCAAAATTTTCTTCTTCTCAACTCAGACAAGACTGAGGTCATTGTACTGGGCCCACGACACCTTAGAGAAACCTATGCTAGCCTAACTGCCCTAGATGGCATTACTCTGGCACAAAGCACAACTGTTAGAAACCTTGGGGTTCTATTTGATCAGGATTTATCCTTCAACTCTCACATAAAACAAACTTCTAGAACTGCCTTCTTTCATCTCCGTAACATTGCTAAAATCAGATCTATCCTGTCTCAGGGCGACGCCGAAAAACTAGTCCATGCTTTTGTTACCTCTAGACTGGATTATTGTAATTCTCTTTTAGCAGGCTGCCCGAGCAAGTCGCTTAAGACACTTCAGCTGGTTCAAAATGCTGCAGCACGTGTACTGACTAAAACTAGGAGAAGAGATCACATTACTCCTGTATTAGCCTCTCTGCATTGGCTTCCCATAAAATATAGAATAGAATTCAAGATTCTTCTTCTCACTTATAAAGCCCTAAATGAACAGGCACCAGTCTATCTCAAGGAGCTTGTAGTGCCATACAATCCCCCCAGAACACTACGCTCTCAAAATGCTGGACTACTCGTTGTTCCATTTGTCTCTAAAAGTAGTATAGGAGGAAGAGCTTTCAGTTATCAGGCCCCACTTCTCTGGAACCATCTACCAACCACGGTTCGGGGGGCAGACACCCTCTCTACCTTTAAGGTTAGGCTCAAAACATTCCTCTTTGGTAAAGCTTTTAGTTAGGAACCAGCTCATAGCTCATAATTAAGATGCAATAGGCATAGACTGCCGGGGGGGGGGTCTGGCATGCTCGGTTGGAGAGAGGTTGGAGAGGGCGTTAAGAGAGAGGTCATTTAGGTTAGAGAGGGACCGGAGAGGGTCCCATTCCTCTCTCAAACACTCCCTCTATGTCTGCTTCTTCCCTTGTGTGTTTGCTCCTGTACTCCTTCTGGCTTTTGTCTTGCAGGTCCGTGGGATCCTCAGTGTGGAGTTACAGAGTCTCAACAACTCTGTCTCCACCCTCTCCTCTGCACACACCCAACACAGCATAACGTGGATGGCTGTTCATCATAGGAATGGGATCCACACAAGGTTCCTGCTGCTTAACAGAAGGTTTTCCTTGCCGCCATGATGAATTCATGTTGGGTGTGGGATACATATGTATGTGTATATACGTATATATGCATATGTGTGTATCCATAAAATGAAGAGTCCGTCCTTAAGACTGCTCTACTGTAAAGTGTCTTGAGATACCATTGGTTATGATTTGGCGCTATACAAATAAAGATTGATTGATTGATTGATTGATTGATTGATTAGGTGAATCCCGCTAATGGGGATCAATCCAGGCTTCACTTATCTCGCTTTGTAGTACAGGCCCTAAATGTTAAATCTAAATCTAAATGTTTAATGGTTTATATTGTAAATGCACCAGATATAAAAATACATTTGATTACATTTGATTGCGTGCTAGTCACGAGCATCAGGCTGTTCATCATCCAACGACAGTTGGAGTTAGTCACAAGAAAACATTTAATGCAGAGAGATAATATGAGCATGTCTTTATTACAGTGATATACAACCAAACAGGTTGTAGTTGACAGCTCAGATGGTGGCAGCAGTGGTTGTATTAACGCCGTTTTACTTTGAAAAGCACAGGCAAACATGAACCAATCACAATCAAGGAGACACTGAAGCACCGCCCATCAGTGACTTCCGTTTTTAATTTTATGTCCAAAAAACGGAAAAACTAGTTGAATTTCTGTTTTTCATTTTGTGTCCAAAAAACGAAAAAAAAATTAAAAAAAAATAAACTATTTTTTGTTTCTGATTGTGTGGATTTAGCCAAGTAATCAAACTAACAGAAGGTACCATGGTCCTATCGATAAGTGAACTGGAGTAACGCCATCAGCTGAAACAGTTTGAAAAGTCAGGACAAAAAACAGAATTTTTAGCTCGTGTGCAGCATTAGCTTTAGCAGCGAACTCGTTCTTTCTGCCTCAGAGATTGATTCTACATTTATGCAAAAAATCTTTCATGGAATCAAAGCTACAACGGGAAAAATAATCTAAATCTCTGTCAGACTCCTTCCTACACCGTCAGCCATGGTGAGTTTATCCCTCTTGACCTTTGACCCCATGCGGAAGTACCAAACCAGTGCGAGAGTGTGAAAAGGCTTATTCTGCTGCACTGTCCTTAGCATAGCCGTTGGCGTCGGATGAGAGTACACTTCCGGATCACGTAATTTGGCCAATCGGTAATGGAGAAAACGGATAAAAGTGTTCATTTTTCATTTTCTGTACGGAAGCAACAGAGCTTGAATTTGAAATACAAGGAGTTTTCCGTTTTTTCATTTTGGTTTTGCAAACAAATATCAAATAATGAGTGTTTTTCTTTGTTTTTCATGTTTTTGTTGCATAATGAAAAACGAATGAATGAATGATACACGGATTCTTAATGAAGTTATGAGAGGTAATAGTGCTTGAGTCAGTGCAGACATTTTCAAGTAACAGAGTGACGTCCGCGCGCCTACAAATACAGTTTTATATTAATAATAATAATTGTAAATAAAACACCTGTAGCTGTTATAAAAAGGAACTCGCACAGAATGCGTAAAGACGCATAGTGGCTTATCAGGCACTGCAGGAGGACGAGGTGCATGGGAAACTCTGGAGGGAGAGGATCTACAGAGACCAGAGAGACCTATAGGCAGGACCAGGACCCCCGTGATGATGAGGTGCTGCGGGAGGGCGGAAGAGGCTGCGGTAGAACAGAGGATGAGGTGGTGCGGAGCCCCCGGCCTGCACTCACCAGTAACCACCCGGGCACTGATGAAAAATAAGGTTTTACTTGAAATTAATTATTGTAATTTATGTAACGGAAACAGGCCTGGGACGAGCGTGCAGGATTTATTTTACTCTGCAATGGAATCTATTTCCAATGTAGCATAGTACTGTTATTGAAACAAACTTAAGTAAAAGTAAAATTACAGATTTTAGAAAGTACTCAAAAAAGTAGTACACAAAAAAGCTACTCAATTACAGTAACGAGAGTAAATGTAATTCGCTACTTTCCACCCCTGATTTTGAGACAAAATTTTGGTTTAAATGTATGATATTTTTAGCAATAAACTGTCCCATCTGAAAAAACAGACTGGGATATACAGTATTTAATATGTAGGCCTATATGTAATGTACCCTTTTTATCTCCCATATGCCAGATACCTGATAAATGTGTACCTCTTAATTATACAATAGTGTTGATCCTGGTTAATCAGATTATATACTAAATGATATGCATCTGATTATCATTATATAATTTAACATATTTTACCAGACATTGTTGGGTTGATTAAGAAAAACTGATAATACAGTTTTTACAGTAGAAAATTAGTTTTGTGAGGAAATAAACATTTTTCAGTTCAACACTGTTTATGAAAATACAATCGCCACGTTTTTGTTCTCACTTAAGCTATGATTTAAATAAAGAGCTGACTGAACCTACATGTTTCCTTATTTTACTTGTGTCCGACGTTTGTAAGTTAACTTATTTTGATTCACTCCACTGCACACATAAAAAGCACGACAGCAGCGCTTAGGACCCGCACAAGATGGCGCCGTGTGGTGACGTCAGATCCAATCAGCAGCAGCGCTCGATGAGGCGTCCGTGTGCGTCATGACGTTTCTTAACGCATCAAAACGTCACTGAGACGGAAGTGTCGATACTGCTTGTGGTAAACATGGGCTTCATGGACGGAGCCTCAGGAACCGTCAGGGACCGAGATTAATGTACTGACATCAAACGGTGAGCCATAACTATAAACTATAATATACACTACCGGTCAAAAGTTTTACAACACCCTTATTTCTCCAGTTAGTTATTGCAGTTCAAGTCGTGTAAGTCCAATGAATAGCTTGAAATGGTACAAAGGTAAGAACTGAACAGCCAAAGGTAAAAAAAAAAAAGGTTTGGTTAACCAAAACTGAAAATTAATGTACGTTCCAGAATCATACCTGTCAAGTTTTGGATTTTAAAATAAGGGAAATTTTCGGGCGCACACTATGAGCCGTCCCACCCACCCAGCCAAGCTCCAGTATCCCTTATATTTTAAGATAAGTGTACAAGAAATCTAAAATATCCACTTGTCAAGCACTTACTAAATACAGTTATGTGATTATAATCTGGTAGGTCGACCTTTATTAACATTAAAATGCTGTGAACTTTCCTACTAGGGCTGGTGATATGGACCAAAACTCATATCTCAATATATTTTCTCAAAATGGTGAAATATGATATAAATCTAGATAATTTTATCAAATAAAGTCTGACCAGAAAAACAATTGTGGGTTAAATTTGCTGATGCTAAATGCTACACAGACTCATTTATTAATAAACAGCTGATCAATATGTGACACTCATTAATCATCTAACTGAGCTTTACATGTTGTTCTGAGAAGTAAAAGCAGCGACTCCTAAAACTAATATTTTAATACATAGTAAGCTATAATATATACATTAATATATGAAATATTATAGTTTTCTATATCGCCAAAATAGAAAACTCGATACATCTTGAATCTCGATATATCGCCCAGCAATAATTACTAAATTATAAAATAGCCTAAATAAAAACAGAAATGTGTATATGAAGTGCATGTGTTTATTTAATATACTTACAGTTTATATACAAGTCAACACGTTGCATATTTACTGTTAATTTCACATTGCTTGTCTTTAAGTTAAAGATTATCATTTTATTTTCATTACATATTTTATTTTAATTTCTCATCCTCACTCATGTGGTTCTCTGGTATTCACTAATGACTTATTAAACACATTTATTACAGACTTTACATTATTTAACACTTTTTAAAGCAGTGTATATTTGTGGAGCTTGTGATTGGCTGATTTTTCATGGTGACTTACGTGTTCCTTCCCCCGTGGGAGACGTTAAAATCTCAGTTATTAATCTAACAGAACGTGTAACTGTCACATCCTGATGGTCTTTAGGAAGATAAACTGTCTGTCAGATTTCACAACGTATTTAAACGAGTTCTTTGTTTTTTTTGCCCGAACGTCTTCATTCATCATCTCTGTTCTGAGTTGTTTCCGGGTTTGGTGCCGCTGTCTGCACTAATCTCGCGAGAACTGCCACCAAGCCAGGCCATTTCAGGTGGAAGTTCTTGCGAGGCTAGTGATGGCGTTCAGTTTTAATTATTACTACAGTAAAATACGGGACATTTACGGGAAAATACTAATACGGGAAGATGGCGGGAAAGGGGGTTAAAATACGGGAGTTTCCCGGCCAAAGCGGGATACTTGACAGGTATGTCTAGAATAAGCCTTTTCACACTCTAGGAAATCTCGCTCTTGTTCAGTTCTCGCGCGAGTTCAAATGTCAAGTGGGATAAACTCTCCTTGGCTGACAATGAGTCTGACTGAGATTTAGATTATTTTAGGCCGTGGCTACAGGTACGTTAAACGTATCCGTAGACTGCCACCTTTTCGCGGTGACATCATCATCCGGGACATTTGCCTTATCAACGCCCTTTGCCATTTTAAGAGGGGCTTACATTTGCCTGGCAATCGCTATTTACGCTATTTACCACGGACAACACGAAGGTTTTGCTCAATGTTGTACAAATATTTCAGCAGATTGGAGGCAAAGGCCAAGCACTGATATGAAGGGAAGTTATATCATAGAAAAACGACCCGACAACATGGCCTGATCTCCAATGGCCTGATATTTATGAGTAGCTCATTAACAGCCCTGGTGTCTACACAATGGAGAAGATGAGAACTTACTAAAGCTTGGATGCATATATTTTCTTTAAGGTAGGCTTATGAATGTGTCTATATAGGCCTGTGTCATCATGATAAATAGCTCGTTACGTGGTTATGTGGCTATGCCAGTCCATCTCATTATTGATATCAGGGCGCTTTGCTCGGCCCGTGAGCCTTTGAAGTGGATATGACTTTTTCTTAGGCTTAGCTCCCAGAGTATTCCAGGGAGGACTCGCACCTGTTGGTTTATCAACGGGAACAGGATCCTTCTTAGGTCCGATAGCTTTGTTAGCACGGGCTGGTAGTGAATTAGCTTTATCCACTCTGCTGTTTTGAAACAGCGGCACAGTCGTATCATTATCATATCCACAGTGTCCATTAACCTCAATGTTTACTTGTATTCCTCGTACTGTAGTCTCCAGTTCAGTAATCTTTTGGAGAAGACTGCTGTATTCTGTTGTGGACAGAGCCATTCTTCTGCTAGTTAGCTTGCTACTTAGCTTTCCTGTTGAGCCAGCAAATAAAAAAGGAGTAGATGATAGTAAATGATAGTTTGTTGTTGACGTATCATAACCTTTCTCAGAAGCAAAAGTTCATGTTTAGTAAATAAATTCCTCTGTGAGCTCCGCTCTGCTCTTTTGCTGCTGTCAGCTCAGCTGCCGGAAGTACAGTACAGGTGATGTAGAGAGGGAACGAATTAAGACAGGCTTGACGCACAAGTATCCACTGTTAAATGAATCCTTTTTCTGCACAAGAACATGGATTATCCTTATAAGGTAGGGTTAGGGTTGTGTAAATAGATCCACTGCTGTCTCTGGCGCCGCGGGCACACTGCGCACCTGTGTTTGACGTGCATTTGTTTCCACGTGTGCTGATCTGATGTTAACATTAACAGTTTATTAATAAAAGCAGGTTTACCACTAAAACCAATGTAAATACGTCATTTGTATGAGGAAAAAATAGGTTTTAATTGTGGGTTTCAGGTCAGGCTCTGATATAAATACCTCATGTCTGTCGGACCTGTAGGTTTCACTTTTGCTTTGTCAGGTTCTGGTCAAAGTTTGAGTAAGGTTCATATATGGTCTGTGTTTAAAAGCAAATCAGCACCACAAAACACCAAAACTAAATATATGTCTCTCTTTTTCTTTCTCCTCTGCACCTAAACATTCATTCTCCATTTTTTTCTTTTTCTTTTGTCGACTAATTGCTATGTGTGCCATAGTCTTGGTGGACCAACCATTTCCTTGGTTGGCTACAGCCCTAGCAATTTCATGCACTTCCAGAGAGGAGGAGACTGGGAGGGATTTACGGTTTGAATTCAGCCATGTCCCTCTGTCATGGTTCAAGATTCAAGTAGTGCAGCTTTAACTTCACTGTGCATGTGAAACTCTATTTCTGGTCAAGCGCTGCTGCGCTCCGTGAAAACATGATCAGTTTCACCTGCTCAGAGTGTTTGAGAAACATCTCAGGGCTACAGAAGATCTGTGGAGCATCATATGGAGCAGAGATTTTAGTCTCTCAGCAACCACAACTCTGGAACTCGCTCCTTCCTGATTTTAGAAGCACTGGCTGTGTTGTAAATGTCATCCTAACGTACTTCTCATAGTAAGTCTGATGTAAAAATGAGTAGACAGTATGAAAAGACTGAGTAAGTTAGAAATACCAGGATGTCCAGTATACTATGTGGGGACATATGACTAGTGTGCACGGTGGACACACTAGTCATAGCAATGATTTATATATCAATCAATCAATCAATCAATCTTTATTTGTATAGCGCCAAATCATAACCAATGGTATCTCAAGGCACTTTACAGTAGAGCAGTCTTAAGGACGGACTCTTCATTTTATGGATACACACATATGCATATATACGTATATACACATACATATGTATCCCACACCCAACATGAATTCATCATGGCGGCAAGGAAAACCTTCTGTTAAGCAGCAGGAACCTTGTGTGGATCCCATTCCTATGATGAACAGCCATCCACGTTATGCTGTGTTGGGTGTGTGCAGAGGAAAGCTCTTTTTTCCAATGAGACTCAAAGCACGTACGAAAACCGTTATTCATTCACACCAGTCATACCAGTGGTGGTAAGCTACAATGTAGCCACAGCAGCCCTGGAGCATACTGACTGAAGCGTGGCTGCCATTTCACGCCCTCTGACCACCACCAACATTCATCCACAATTCATACCCATTCATACGAGGCAATGTGGGTAAAGTGCCTTGCCCAAGGACACAACAACAATGACTTGGATAGAGCGGGATTTGAGCCCCCAACCCTTTGGTTATTGGAGGACCCATTCTACCACTGATCCACAGTGGCTCAACCGCCCCGTGGTGCTTTGCGAGCAGAATGTAATGGTCCTGGGACCGGCGTCAAGCTAAAAATCAAACTTCCACTTTTCAAAATAAAAGCATCTCTTCTTGTCTTCCATTAGTTTCTAAACACCTTTGTAAATAGGGCTCTTGTTTTGAAGTTAACTGGAAGGTTTGTCATTAGCACAATTTCTGAAATAACGGAATTAAATGTGTTTACGTGAGTTTTATGGATCAAATGAGCACATGTTTATAATCTACTTGGTCACTTTCCCACTTCAAATGTTTTCAGAACTTTCAAAGGTGGAGATATTTAGCTTCAGTGTGCTTCAGGGAAAGCTCATTCTAGTTTATATACTCATTGAGGTTGTAGTTTATAGTACGGAGTGACATTTCAAACAAAGCCATTGACTCTTTACCTCTCCACATCAAAACTAAAAGCCCACCTGTTCCAAGCTGCATGCATACTTATCAATTTTTCATTCTTTTCATTTTGTGCTTTTGTTTACTAATTTTACTTACTTTAATGTGTAATTTTATAACATTTTCATCACTCTGTAAAGTGTCCTTTGAGTTAATTAATTACTTCAGCCGTCCGCACACACGGACACACAGGCTTCATCGGCTGACTGTAAATCAGTCCATCAAATATAAATCTATATTTTTCTATATCTTTCCTAAAGGATGTCATCAGCAAATTATAGGATTGTATTTATCATTAATCATCTTTTTTATAAACTCAGCTGTCAGATCTGCACCAACCAGGATCTTCTATCAATGGGCAGGTTGTTTTCTTAGAGATCTTGAATGGTCAGGAGGCGGGGCTTTATGACTCGCTAAGACCAAGCCAGAGCAAAACCTGCTCACGAGCAGGTTAGTTGTTCAGCATTAATTGCCATAGTGATTAAGCTCCAGCGAGCTTTGTAGTCCAGCACTTTTAAAGGGAACTTTGTTGTGACAGTGTTTAGGTTTGAAAAGGGGTGTAAGTCGTTAACCAATAGATTTTTTAAATGTTTGACAATGACAATGTGTTAATTCTGTGCCTTTACCATGACAGCAGCTATGGCAGAGGCAGGGGTTCACCTCACGTCTACCTCTGCCAACGAGCGGCCGTCCATCTTTGAGCTTCTGGCTCAGGAGTCTTTGATGGAGACCATCAGACCTGCATTGAGACACACTGTCAAGGTGAGCCCTGTTGTTACAGTGTGTGAGACATGACTGTAACGTTGCTTCCTCTTCATCTTCAGGTCCTGGCAGAGTCTAATCCTGCTCGTTTAGGCTTCTTGTTGCAACATTTTGATGAGCTGTACCTGCTGCTGGACCTTCTCCTACAGAACTACTACTTGTCCCATTGCAGTGCCTCCTTCTCTGAGAACTTTTACGGGTTGAAGAGAGTCTCGAACAGCCACACACTTTCTCTGGGGCTGCCCAGAAACACCCGCCTCTGCTCCCTGCTGCTCCTGTGCCTGGGGTCTTACCTGCGAGCCAAGCTGGAGAGCACACTGGCACGGCAGAGGGATGAAGAAGATTTCTCCATCCGCCTGGCTCAGACCAGGAGCCAACGGCTGTACCGAGCTGCTTTGGCAGCGTATCCCTATGTCAGCTCAGCCTGGCAGTTGTGGGTCTTCTGCCAGCAGCTGCTCTTTGTCTTTGGAGTCGCTAGAACCCACAATCCTTTGCTGTGGCTGGCCAGAGTTCATCTGGCTCGACTGAATGACAAAGACATGGCGCGGAGAGGGAGCAAGAGTGTCCAACCAGCTGCTGGAAGGTTGGTTTCTGTCAGTTTTCAGTTACTTTAGATTAGTGGTTTTCCACTGAATTTTGCTTTAGAACCCATTACCACCCCTCGATGATACACCACAAGGAAAATACATTTACAAACTTAGTAAAAATAATATAGGAATAGAAAATAGGGAAAACCAGAAGGAATTAAATTGTATTTTCTCTGACGCGTCTGACAGCCTTTAACTCATTCAGTGCCAGCCATTTTCAGATTTTCTACCTCATTGCCAACTGTTTTTGAGCATTTTGACTGATTTTAAAGACCCACAGAATATTTTCTACTATGACAATCTGAAATCTGACACCAGATGCTGAAAGATTGAAGCCTCTACTTTCTTTGTTTCTGGCTTGTTTCGTTCTTTTGTAATCAGCCGTTGAATAGAGCAAGTTTTACACAAATCTTCAGTTTCAGAGCAAAAAGCTGAGAAAAAAGCCTTTTTCTGGGTCAGAGTTGAATGGATTTCTTACTGTATTTTGGCGTTCCTCCAAGGTTCTCTCCCGACACGTAACCTACTCCTCCTCCCGGACATGCAGAGTGTCACTGCGTTCCCCGTTTTTTTATGGTTTTATCTCACCATCGCCACATTATCCATGAGTTCCACACATGCCCTGGTCGAGTATGCGCTGCTGGGAACGTCAACTCTCGTATGTAGTGCCATTTTCTGTCTCGTAAACACCTTTCCTCCTCTCCCTCTGAGCTCTGCTAAGCACGGATGATCTCTCATCCAAAGGTGCACTGCTACCTCCTACATGTCACCTATTATTTTGCTATCTGGCTCACAGGCTGGAGGTATTTTCACTAGCACTCCCTAAGGAAGGGTAAGAAACACCTTATTATAGGGAGGATATAAAAGAGAGAGCAGTGTTACACCTAGGTGTTACACCTAACAGTGTTAGTGCAGCGCACAGGAGGAGGCGGAGCACTGACTAAATCCTGGAAGTTAGTGAGATAAGAGCTCATCTAGCTTCGTAACATAGGCCCTTGAGGTCTAACTCTGAGTTGGTGATTAGTTTTGTTTTTGTGTTCTCTGCAGTCTTCTTCAGAGGGGGTTGTGGCTGATGTCCCAGGCAGCAAGAGGTGCCGCTGTCTCCATCTCCACCTCCTTGTCTCTGAGTGTCTTCTTTCTACAGTTCTTGGATTGGTTTTATTCTTCAGAAAACCAGAACACTGTCAAATCTCTCACCTCACAGCTGGTTCCTGCTCCACTGCTCCACCTTCAGCAGAGGGACCCTGATGTGGTCGCTGACACCAATAGCTGCCCACTGTGCAAGCAGCTCTGCACTAACGCCACAGCGCTTTCCACCTCCGGCTACGTCTTCTGCTATCGCTGCATCTACGCCTATGTAAAAGTTCACCGACGCTGCCCTGCCACAGGATACCCAACAGAACCTCGCCACCTTATCAAGATTTACTCACCCGAGAGCTAAGGGTTTCACTGCAGTATGTTTTAGATTTAGTCAACACTATTTGCTGATTAAAAAATGGATTGTATTAAAAGAGCATTTGGATATTAATCAACGGTTTGAAACTTGGTGTTTCCGCTGTAGTTACAGCCGTATCTATTATTTTAAAGCCACAGCAGCAACTCAGAATAACATATAATGTAGTAACTTAAAGCTGCAGTATGGAATTGTTTAATTTCGTACATCCAAACGTTTGAGCATATTGTAACTCAGTGTTCTGAGAGGACTCTGGACCTCTGCTCCTTCCTTTGTCTTTGTATTCAAGCTTTAGAAACCCAGGAGCCAATCAAAGATATTTCTAAAAACCGAGTGCTCTATGAGCTGTTTTGGATGTTATTATTGGCTGCTCGACTGAAGATGTGCCTTCACGTCCAATCAGTAGTGCAGGTACAATGGCAGGCATTTCAACAGGGAAAGTAAGGCACAGTTTACACGAGGGAGGGGCTTATGGAACTACCCGCCTTGTTGAGGACAGTAACTAGAGAGTGAGCTTTCATGTCAATCTTAAAACATCGGAAAACTCTCCAATAACAAGATAGTTGCTAGTTGTCACATCTGAGAAGAAAAGTTGGTAAAAGGAGATCTACAGTTGTATGTAAAGATTCCATTCTTGTCTCAAAATTCTACATACTGCAGCTTTAAATGTAATAAAAGCTCACAATGTAATACAATCATGAGCTCATAATGTAACAATGGCTTCCTGTAAGAGAAGTGTTGCATTATCACCTTTTATCTTTGACCATTCCTGCAGGGTGGAAGAGCATACTTTAACCTCTGTGATTGTCTCTCTGTATATATGAGCACAATAACACTCTGTGCATTATTACTTTACAGGCAGAGGTCTGAATGATTGTTTGTACATACAGTATGTATACAGAAATCCTCTGTGTGATTTACTGATCACTGCTAGTTAGACAGATATCTTTTATTTCCCCCCCCCTCCACGGGGCTAGTGCATGAGATCTCACAGTTGAAGCTCAGTAGAAGTGCTCAGCATTATATACATAGATTCCATTCAATTTATATAGTGCAAATTACAACAATAGTCATCTCAAAGTGCTATCAAATTATAAAATTCTTAAGAAAAACATTTTCTCCACACTTGTTTGAACACTGCGCATGCGCACACATCAGTAGCTCTGCAATTGGTTTAAAAGTCTGGAGAAAATGTAAGAAGCCATATGATTGGCTGAAAGCAAACACACCTGATTGGCTGATGAATCTGTCAATCAGTTTTATCATCCAATGGTGACGTTCGTTGACCCGCGACGTCAGGGCAGTCTCAAAATTCACCACACACATTTCTCTCACAAATACACAGATGTTTCACAGCACAGAAGCAGTTTGTAAATGCACATTCAGCAATTTGCATTATCTGTGGGTTTATATTACATGTGTGCCTCAAAATAATATTTAAAGTAGATCGTGTGCATTTCAGAATTTATATTACAAGTTTGCACACAATAAATATTTGCGAAACAGATCGCGTGCATTTGTGAATTTGAAATATAACTGTGAAACAAAGCATGTACATTCGTGAAAAACCCTGCAAGATTTCATTCATTATGATACTGTTCTGATTCCATATATAAACATCCTTTACCTGTGCACAATGTAGCTGAGAACACCTGAAACATGCACTGCACAATACGCACGGGAAAAGGACTAAAACCAAAGGGCCACTGGTGAACTTATAATGACTGGACTGTTAAAATATGAACTCATCATTGTATAATTTATTTGCTGAGTTAATGAAGTTGTTTATATGAGAAGAGGAATATAGTTTAAAATTTGCTTAAAACATTGTTTATACATTTAAGGGCTAAAATAAGTTAGTATTTAAAATATAGAGTGAAAATATTTAATTTATGTATGAAAATAGTATAATGTTTCTGCTGAAAAATTGTTAAATTAAAATTGAAATTTTAATATCGATAGTTGATATAAACATAAGGAAAATGGTTTCAGGTTATAAAGTAGTAGTAGTTTACTTCCTGCATTCATTTAATAAAAAATAAAAGTTTAAAATATACTTTAACCAAATTAAATGTACTGACCTGAAATTATGTTTATTTGTATTTACCTTGTTTGATGAAAAATGAACTTATTTGCATCGTGTTTTATGTTCAAAGGTTTTTCACCTTTCTTGTCACTGGAAAGAATAAAAGTAAGAACTGAGAATGGTGAAGTTCTTTCTTTTTCAAGTGTGGGAATCCATGATGTTATAAACACACTTGACACAATCATTATGTTTAGCATATTAACTCTCAAACGTCTAAGCTTAATGTGATTCCCTCTTTTTTTCATGGTAACAATGGTAACTTTAGGTTACTTTTGTAACCCTGGTTCTATGAGTAATATGAGTGAGATGTTTCACTATGGGATGTCGCCTCTGCTACATTTCTCAAAATACCTATTTCACTTTGCCAATCCTGATTGGCCGGTGAAGTGCATCAGTTTGATGGGAGAATCTCCCACCTCCTATAACAGATGCGCGTCATTCTTCGTAAACAAACTACTCTCCTCGTTCGAGAAAGAAGGGCAGTCTGGTGAGACATCTCACTCATATTACTCATAGAACCAGGGTTACGAAAGTAACCTATAGTTCTATGTCATAATATTTTGTGAGATGTCTCACTATGGGATATGGAAACTCCCATAGTGCAGACATGCGTACCGAGCATCGCCAGCCCAGGGGGCAGGAATCTGCTTACATCAGAACAGTAAGACAGCAAGCCAGCAAAAAAACAGCTTTAATGGAGGCAAACTTCAGGTCCGTCTCACCCATCAGTTCAAACAGGGGTCCCTTAAGACCCTCCAGAACCACCTCCAGATCCCACGGTGGAACCACCAATCTAGACACGGCGAGGAGTCCTCACCAGGACATGATGTCCCCTGAGAAACGGAATGAAGTGGATCAGCTTGAGAAACACGGCTGACAGTTCCAAGTAATTTATGTGAGAGCGCTGGCGGGCCGCATTCCAGCGGCACCTCACAGTTCTGCCCTCATGAAACCCTAGCCTGACACGCCGGCGTAGGTGGAGATCACCTTCCTGTCTGTGCCTGCGCCCAAGGGCACACCATCATCAGGAAGCCGGGAGCCCACCAGTGACCCAGTTGTGCGCTTCACTCTGGCGTAACCAGAGCCAGTACCATACCCCCCGGAGCAAGCATGCACTGCTTGTCCTGGGGGACAGAGTGACCACGGGAGGAGCGCCGTCTCCAACCGGAAGGGGGCCAAAGCCTCCCTTCTAGTGGAGATAACGGTCCCGTTATCACCTTGCTTATTGTGGCAGACAACGCTTTCACACAGTGGGTTCCCTCAATGAGCACATCACTGTTTTTGATGTGTGTGGGTGCGTGCTTGTGGACCTGCAGGAGGGGGCAACAGCCACCCGTTCTGTGGAACCTGTTTGTATTTCCCGGTCATCAGAGGGCCGAGCTTTGGCAGAGGGGAGACCAGGGCGTAGAAGTGCGCGTGAAAGCGGAACAGTTGGAGCTGGCGAACGGGGAACAGTCAGCTTCAGCTTTGGGGTGAGAGAAGAAAGAGGTCAGGCCATTTTTTTCTTTCTCGTTGCCTGCGTGCACTGGGACTGCTGCACCAGTGCAGCTGGGGCCGTCGACTTTCCGGGCCAGGCAGGCGGGCCTCTCTGAAGTTGCGGAGGTGGCGCGGAGGCACTCGATGCCTTGAACAGCGAACCCTGGGGAGGGAGCTCCGGAGCCATTCTCCGACGCACAAGCGGAGACGTGAGCGGAGGCTTCCTAGGGAGGCATAGGCGCAGAGCCTCATCCTCCCTTTTCTACATTTCACAGTGCCGCTGCATGGAAGACAGGGCGGAGCCAAATATTCCTTCAGGAAAGATGGGAGCATAAAGGATGTTGCATCTCTCAGCATCCGTCAGCTTTGCAAGGTCGAGCCAGCGAGCGCGCTCCTGCATCACCATATAGCCCATGATACTCGCCATAGTCTGTAGTGAGCAGGTTTGGGTACGGAGCCACACATCCATCACTGTGGACATCCCCTCCATTATCGGTGGGTCCTGGGACAAAGCAAGACATTCATGGCACTGATCAAGAGGGCTGCGGCCGTATAAGTCCTGTGGGACAAATCTGATAGGAGACGGTCCGGTTTCAACGGCAGCATGTGTCTACATGGAGACAAAGCAAACTGGCATGGGAGCAGGTGCGTCATGACGAGCGGTTCCACCTGTGGCATCCTGAGCAGTCCACGGGCCTCCATGGCCTCGCAGTCGAGGTTGGAGTAGCCTGCAACCAGGGCTTTCTTTGTGAACGGGCAGGCCTGCCAAGGACGACCCACTTCCTTGAGCAGCTCAGAGAAAAAGGGAAGAGTTTGTCTCTGAGCTCCTCTGGAGAGAGAAAGCTTCTTCCCCTCGTAGCGGGACCTGGTGAGGCAGCGAACGAGGCAGACAGTCCATCTCAGGTCGGAGTGAAGAACACTTTGTCCCCTTTGTCCACTCTGGAAAGGAATGGGTTGGAGGAGTCCACATCATATTCTTTACAGAGATATCTGTTAGGTGAACAGCAGCAGTTTCCATTGGAACTGTCTTCACTGCATCCTCCGCGGCCGGGCCGTGTGTGGAGGAAGAGGGGCCTTGCTTGGGCCTCAGAAGCCGTGCCAGTCTCCTGTGGAGGCACCGGGCGCTGAACGCGGCACAGTGCTGACAGGAGGCCGGGGATTTGATCACCGTTTGGGCGTGCTCAACGTCCAGGCATCCGGAGCAGGCCTCGTGTCTGTCCTTGTTGGATATTTTTCCACCACATGGACAAAGACGAGCCATGATGCATCCCTTTCCCTTGGTTGGAGAGGCCTCGTCTTTCATCGCTGCTTGATGCAGGCGAGAGAGCAGGTGGATTAGCTTGTGCTACCACGTGGCGGCTAGCACAGTCGCTAGCAGGGGTGCAGGCCAACATGCTCCGGGTGTTCAAGGCGTCAGGGACAACGTTGCCTCTGAAAAGCAGCTGGGTCGCTGGAATCCCGTGGCTCATATACCATTGTATAGGAGCTGGGGCTGGGCTGAACACCGTGGCGTGGGCCCAGGAGGAAGACCAGCATGCGCAAGAGCCCGGAGGGCATCGAGGGCCTTGGTCTGGGACGGCAGCAAAAGTGAGCTGGGGTCCGTGAGCTCTGGTCTTGCGGCACAGAGCTAGTAGTGAGAGGCCACTGAAGGCCAACATGCACGCTGGAGGGAGCAAACAACTTTATGCCTTGTGGCAGCGAATGTATGTGCTACCTTGTGTGGTCTAAAGCAAAGCGTCAGCCCTGCCAGCGGTTGTCAGCAGGAAAATAGAAAATCCCACCTGCGAACAGTTAAACTGGTCAGAGCTAAAAAATGCGGGGTTGCTGAGAGGAGAATAGGTTTAAGAATGACACGCACCTGTTCGCCTCCTCCTTTTATAGGACGTGGGAGGTTCTCAGCCAATCAGGATTGGCAAAGTGAAAAAGGTATTCTGAGAAATGTAGCAGAGGTGACATCCCATAGTGAGACATCTCTCAAAATATTATTAAAAAGAACCATAATACGCATCAGGTGCACGCCTCTGCTGACGCCCATGGTGACAGGTGGCACACCAGCAGCTGTACCATTAGTCATCACATTTGGTTCCAACAACTTCAAAGTGGACGGTACCAACAAAAGGAGCGCTGACTGTAAAGTCTGCAGTACACCAATCAAATCCAGTTTACAGTGATCATATAACAAACAACTCATCAGTACAATGAATTCATGTTTCATTGTATGTTTCATTGTTGGGGAACACAGTGGTGTTGTGGTTAGCACATCCCCCTCACAGCAAGAAGAGCCTGGGTTCAAAGCCCTAGGGTTGACACTTGCGTCTTTTCTGTGTGGAGTTTGCATTTGTGGGTTTTCCATGTATGCTCGATGGACTGGTGCCCTGTCCAAGGTATACCCCTGCCCAGCGCCAAATGAGGGCTGGAGATAAGCACAAGCAGACCCCTGCCACCCTGAAAAAAGAAACAAGCACGTCAGAAAACGGATGGATAGTTGATTCGTTTTTTAATTTCAAGTTTTTTGTGAAAGTCACGATTTCTTAGGCTGCAATCTGTCATTTTGTGTGTGACGTCGACTGCTAGTGGACATTGTTCTGTGTCTATAAACAATAAGCCTTTTCACACTCGCACTCTGGTTCAGTTCTCTCGTATGAGGTCAAAGGTCAAGAGGGATAAACTTGCCATAGCTGATGGTGTAAACAGCGGGTCTGACAGAGATTGACATTATTTTTTCCCCATTGGAGCATTGATTCTTTGAAAAAACATTTGTAGAAAAGTGGTATCGGTCTACAAGGTAGAAATGCTGAGTTAGCTGCTAATGCTACTAAAGCTAATGATGCTAAAGCTAATGATACACACAAGCTAAAAATTCAGGTTTTTCCTGTCTTTTCAACAGTGATCAATCAGCTGATCAGTGCTGTTTCACTCATCGGGCTGTCCATCTTGTGCACTTCCTTCAAATTTGTAAAATAATAGCTTAATAAAAATAATCATGGACCTGGTTTGTGAATGGTGTACCTCGTTAATTTACCTTTTCAAAGTGAGAACTCGTACTGTCCTTTTCACACTTGGAAATCTCGCTTTACCATCAATATTGATAATACATTTTATTTATAAGTGCTTTTCAAAAACTCAAAAACACTTTACAGTTGTTAAAACAACTACAAAAAAAAAATAAAAACTACCAACAATAAAGGTAAATAGAGAAAATACAGGAGTAGAAAAACAGAGTCTGTTGCTTTGATACAGTTTCTAACATTGGTTTTACTAAAGTGCTCAGATATGAGCATCATTCCCTGGTACAGTCCTAATCTGCCCGCTGGAGACCCAGGTAGTCTGTGTTTTCATTCACCAGGGGTCACCTGTGTGGAAGCGAGAGAACTGCCCTAGCTTCCATACTGCTGCTGAGCTGCTCCATCGGTTTTTAAAAGTGCTCGGATCAGCTGAAAGTGACATCAGCAGAAAACCCTGATCCCTCCTCCAGTCTGAATATGTGTAATATTATTAATATGAACACTATTAAAACACTAATGGTCTCTGGAATAACATAACAAACACTGTTAGGTTGGAAATATCAACAGTGAACAAGCTTGTTTATGTTTATATTCCTCTGACCTTTGACCCTCCAGGTTGCACATGTAGAGTTCCAGAGTGTGAAAAGGCTTATAACAACATGGTCAGCAACATGGACACTTGAGCAAGTGCAAAGAAACATGGGTATTGAGTAATGTATTGAGCCAATGAAATTTGTTTCTATTATATTTTATTACATATTTTAATAAAACTATATAACCTACAGGTGTATAACTGCATTACACATCATTGCTTTATTCTGTTATCATTCTAGTGGTTTTTGAGGCTTAAAATAAAACAGCCTTAAACACAGAGGGTCCTTTCGGAGGGCAGTTTCCATACAGTATATATATATATATATATATATATATATATATATATATATATATATATTAAAAGTCTAGCTGGTAAAAGAAAAATGAACATGACTGGATGATAGACGGATCATTGATGGATGAGCAAAAACCAAGGAGATGATTGTGGACTCCAGCAGGCAGAAACCTCATCATCTACCGGTTCAAATTGAGGGGGAGGGCATTGAGATGGTCCCCACATATAAATATCTGGGTGTCCACCTGGACCACAAACTGGACTGGTCAGTGCGTGCTAATGCTAATGCTAATGCTAATGCAGCCTACAGGAAGGGACAGAAACAGTTCCTAAGTGAGTGTCAGTAATGGAGAACTGGTGGACAGTAGGATGATGAGCTTAATGAAGTCCATCCTCGGTAACAATCACTCCCTACACAGACACGGTGGTTGCACAGAAAAGCAGCCACAGTGACAGAATCCTGTCCATGCGCAGCAGGACTGAGAGATTCAGGAGCTCTTTTATCCCGGCTACCATAAGACTGTATAATGTCTCCTGCTAATGAGCATTTTTATTACAATCTTTTTTAGGAACTTTTTAACCTTTTATTTATGTATTTATGAGAATGTGTGTGGAATGTATGGCACACTGTATGCTACTGGGCACTTAAATTTCCCATTCTGGGGATGAATAAAGTATCTATGTATCTATCTATCTATATGGATGGATGGATGGATGGATGATGGCCATCCGTCTGCTCTTCAGTGTGTAAACAAACACTTATATAACATTGCAGCCACAGGAACCCGATGGAGTACGTCAGGAGACATTTGGTGATGGAGAGGATTAAAGGATTACTACTGACACAAATGACATGTTTCTCAACCTCCATCATCACTGTCACTCTGTTCTGCTCCATGTGCGCCTGGCTCTAATGGATCAACTGTTGGCAGTGAGTTTGGGTTCTTCATCTGCAGAACAGGTCAGCATAATATCTGGGTTGCTGGAATGTAACTTTTTTATCATATGTTTAGTCATATTTAATTAATTCTAGTATATTTTAAATGTAAAAATAAGTTTTGCCCTTTTTGGATTTTCAGAGAAGTATGTACTTTTGTATATATATTGTGTGTGTGTATGTACAGTATATACATATAGATATATACACACACACACACATTTTTGCCAATTCTGCCAGGGTATGTAAACACATGTATTCTTAATGAGGGATAAAAACTGATTTAAAGTGTATTGTATTGTATGTTTCGCACAAAAACCATACTGTACTCTGCCTCTCTGTACTCAGTCATGATGGTGTGGATTGCAAAGCTTGGGGAAGATGAACTGAACCACCAAACGTTGCTCTTGGAGCCCACCTCTAAAGAACTGATCCTATTCTGATAGTATTTGGGAAGTATGAGTCTCTTTTCTTTGACTTTTCTCTTCCTTCTTCTTGCCACTCACTCAGCCAAACCTCCTTTTCCCTGTGCCGAGTGTTCTCCCTCGTGTCCACATCGCTGTGTTTGTTACGAGAACGCCGACCTGGTGGACTGTCGAAGTGGCGGCTTCCACCGCGTCCCCAGAGGTCTTCCACACGGCTCATGGCTACTGGAGCTTGGAGGAAATAACCTGAGCGTAGTGGGCACACATGCTTTCACTGGGCTGCGGTCCCTACGTGTGATGGTGCTGACCGACAGTCAGGTGGAGGAAATCCAACCGCAGGTAAAAACTACCGACAATGTTCAGAAGAAATTCTCGTAGCAGTTAGGATCTGATGTTCTTTCACTCCTAAGGCTTTTTTCTCTCTGAGCTTCTTGGAGAAGTTGGACCTGAGTTGGAATCAGCTAACAATTCTTCCTGTGGAGTTCTCAACCAGTCTATCTGCTCTGAAAGAACTCCGACTGGAGCACAACTTCTTACACTACATCTCTGATTACAGGTATCTCCATTGTATTGGTCCATTTTAAACTAAGTCACATTGGTCAACAGTACTTGTTATGTAGCAGCTAAATGTGAAAGTATGACAGATGAGCTATAGAGAATTCAAAATCTTAAAAACATAGGACAAAGTAAACCAAGAAAAGTAGCTACAAGTCAAAACCAAAAGTAAAGAGAGGAGAAAGCAAACAAAATTGAACAACTTCTTCCTTTTGACATTGTCTATCAACTCAAATTTCATTTAAATCCATTTAGAACCTTCTGAGATATTCTGTTAACAAACATCCACATTAATAGACAAACATTCGCTCTTTGGAGAAGGTAATGAACAAATGAATTACCTGTAGCAGCAGCATCTGTGTTATTTTTTTTACCTGTCTTGCCTGACTATATAGTAGCCTATAGTGCCATTTGTTTTCCCTACATTTAATGTATCGTCTTCCTTCCTCTGACGTTTGCGGGCTTAGCAGCCTCGTAAATGAGTTTCTGGAGATTTTAATCAGTGTGAATTATAAAGGTATTCACTCCAATCCTTATATATCTCAGGGGTCACCAACATGGTGCTCAGGGGCACCAGGTAGCCCGCATGGACCGTGTGAGGTGCCCTCAGGCCAGTTCTGATTTAGAGGTCCAGTATTCTGCTATTTTTCACCATCTCCATTTGTTCTAACAACCCCAACAACATAGTATTTGAGGTTTATTTTCTCAAACCCGCCTGTTTTCTGGAGTTTTAGCGTCTGAAAAGTCAATTTCATGACGCTTCTAGAAACAGGCTGTTTTGGGGCCTTCGTGCATATGAATGAGTGGACATGTCTATAAACGCAGACTCTACACCACAGCTTTATTTTGATAGTAATTTTCTTTTGCTATCCACACACTCTTGTTATTTTTCCATCCATCCATTTTCTTCCACTTATCTGTTGCCGGGTCGTGGGGGCAGCATTCTTAGCAGGGAGGCCCGCACTTCCCTCTCCCCAGCCACTTCTTCCAACACTTCCGGGGGGATCCCAAGGCATTCCCAGACCAGCTCAGAGACATAGTCCTTCCACCCTGTCCTGGGTCTTCCTTGATGTCATCTTAATTAGGTGCCCAAACCACCTCATCTGGCTATTCTCAATCTCAAAGGGAAAGCCCAGCCACCCTATGGGTGAAACTCATCTCATCTGCTTGTACCGATCTTGTTCTTTTGGTCATGACCCAAAGTTCATGATCAAAGGTGAGGCTAGGAACGTAGATCCACCGGTAAATCAAGTTTACTTACATCACATGGCGATAAAAATCCACCTGTCCCATTTGGAGCTGACTTTATACAAAATGTGGAATAACAAGGGAGGGAGGAAACATGTATATCACTGTAGCAAAACCATTAGAAAGGGATTCTTCATAATACTGCCCTTTAATTAAAATCTGAGTTACTTGCCAAGCTTCAAACCCACACAGATAAAGTAAGTTAGTAAACTTTATTTATATAGCGCTTTTCACAGATACAGTCACAAAGTGCTTCACAGCAATAAAACAAATAAGAAAACATAATTAAAAAAAAAGAAGAAACATAACAAATAGACAGTCAATGGCAGCGTCAGTTGGTTGGACTAGAATTATTTTATATCTATAAGACGAAGGAGGAATTTATATACATTAATGTATATGAATGACCACCAGCAGTAGACCATAGTAAAACACTAGTTAGGGATTTTTTATGCATTTCAAAGGAATCATACATAAACATAGATTTCTCAGAAACTCCAGATATCAGCTTTAAGGAACTCAGTTTGTGGACCTTGGAGGTCTTAAATGAACAGTACAACTGGAGATCATCAGCAAATAGATGATAGGATACATCACTGAACTGCTGGATTATTTGATAGAGAGGAAGAACATACAGCAAAAAGAGGAGAGGTCCCAACACAGAGCCTTGGGGCACACCACACAGCAGATTCCCAGACTCGGACATTATATGGTTGACGGACACACTGAAAGTTCTACCGCTCACGTATGAGGAGAAGCATTTAAACACTGGACCCGACAATCCAATCAGGTCTCGTAACCTGTTTATCAGAATCTGGTGGTCTACTATGTCAAAGGCTGAGGAGAGGTCTAATAGCACAAACTCCGAGCACCTCCCTAAGTCTGCAGACATCAGGGTGTCACTGGACACTTTCAAAAGTGCAGTCTCTGTAGAGTGGGATTTACGGAACCCTGATTGAAACGTATCATAGATGTTATGTGACTCCAGAAATTATGAAAGTTGCAATGAAACCACTTTTTCCAAAAAAACGCAAAGTGGATCTTAGATAATGCTTAAATTGTGCAAGTACAAACAAGTTACATGTTTTACGATTATTTAAGTTTTTAGTGACTGGTAAAATAGGAACATCATGAATTCCTGTGAAATGCAATGAAAATTAAACATGTGCATAAATAAGAAGAAACTTAAAGTGAAAACGTAGTATTTAACAAGTGCTTTTTAAACGGGTAGCCCTTCGTTAGACTGTTAACTAGCTTTGAAGTATCTCGCTGTTTCAGAAAGGGTTGGGGTCCCCTGAGATATATAATAACTGCCACCTTCACCCTCCTGTGGACTGTTAATCGCACGCTGACTGACGACTGCGCAGTATGTTTTATTTAGTTATAATACATTTCATTTTTGTCAGGCCATCTTAATGAGCAAGACTTTGCTTGCATGTAGAATTGAAAAGTTTTCTTCCAGCTTTGAGCATCTGGACAACCTGGAAAAGTTGGATCTCAGCTACAACCACCTGACTGTAATTGGTCCCGGGGTGTTCAGGGGTCACTCCAGGCTTAGACAGCTCTACTTACACAACAATAGGCTGATTGTGGTGCAACAGGGGAGCCTCGATATGCTGCCTGCACTGGAGGTAAACACATGACATTATAGTTCCTCTATGCCATGATGAGAAGTGATTGAAGTGATTACTTATAAAGTTACATCTGTTTCAACTATAAGTCCATTGTGATGACCATTCTTTTAGTTGGTGAGGATACATAATACAAGAACTGTCAATTGTGTGCATTGGTGTAATCAGTGACGTGCCGTCAGGGTAGGCAGTGCCTACCTATGGGTGAATTGATGTTTTGATTATTTGTTTTAATTATAATTAAATTATAAATTATTTATTTTTCCATTTCCAATAGCCTACAGTACCTATAAGTCCGCATTTGGTGCGTTTCATAGCCCAAATTACTAAACAGCGCTATTTCCTGGAACAGCTGCACAGTCTCATTCCGCTGTAAGGCAGAGGAAGGCCACGCCTCCTCCCAAAGGCACGTTGCTCCTCTGCCTCCGTTCCCATTGCATGTTTTTACGCGTTTGTGCATGCGCAGTCAGGTCCCCAACATGGCAACCATTTACGTGCAAAGGCAGCGTAGAGAGCTGCCTTTGGACGTAACCGCGCTATGCTAAATGCTATACGTAAGTTCACAGTACATTAGTGAATTGATGCCATGTGACCGCTGCTGCTACGTTCTCTAGCTAGTTGGCGAGATAACACTACAGACAGGATGACAGCGCTAGAGATGATAGAGAAACTTTTTTTTGAGGAAAAACAACAGCTTTTAAAAGATGGGAGACCAACACCTGAGTTACCAGACCTTCAGCAAAGGTAAAGTCAGAAAATGTTTCATACATTTCACAGTGAATGGAACAAAAGGAAGGATTGGTTTTGTGGATGCTCCTCACTGAAGCTGTTCCAAGTTGTTGTTATTTTCTCTGTGTTTCTGTGTTTCCAACACATGCGCTGTCGTTTCATGAGATATTTCTTGTTGGGAGAGTATAGAGGCTATGTTGAATAATTGTTTATGTTTCTTTAATGGTGTTTTACGATGTTCATTTTGTTAGATGGCTAAATGCTTGTTCATGTGGATCTTGTTGGGTTTTTTCTTATTATGAATTTTATATTTTGATAAGCGCATTGAGATGACTGTTGGAAATTGCTTTATACAATTAAAATTGATTTGAATTGAATTCACACTTGCCAGCAGAAACATATGAAATTGTCATTGGTGGTCTCAATTTGCAACATGCCTACCCAACCCTAGTGGTCACGGCACGTCACTGGGTGTAATGTACAGAGTTGTGATATGAACAATGTGGAAAGTAGCATTTAAAATGTATTTGATGCAGTTCTGAATCTGAGAGGATATAAATTCTATATGATGGCAGATTTAAACTGCTCTAGACAAACATCAGAAAAGAATATGTAGAGTAAACCAAAATGTCTAACATGTTATTTTTGGGTTTTTTTTTTTTTTTTTGGAAGTGCTCCTACTTGGTGCCAGTTATGAAATCAGTGACCCTTTGTATATATCTGAGCCCATTTTAATGAGTATGGAACTGTATCAGCGATGGTAAAAAAAAAAAAAAAAGTAGACTCATAATAATAATTGTGCCCATCCATGCTTTTTTACAGCCCCCCTAAAGACAGAGGTCTGGTGACGGGTAAAACCAGATGTATGGTCACCCTACCGAAATAAAGCCTGCATTACTTTGTTCAGTAATACAGGCCTAACGGCGATATTTAATTTGTGAACGTAGTGAATTTTGTATATTATTTCTGGAAGTTTTTGGCATTAAAATGCTTTTAATCACTATTTTACCACCGACATGTAGTTCTGCATGGGTGCCATCGTTGTGTCAGACAATGAATTTTAGAGTAAGTCCAACTTCCTGCTTACATAACAGATGACGTTAGTGGTAGTAAATAAACGGGTGGCATCTTGAAATGGGGGAAAATTACTTGTCCATGTCCTGTATGTCAGATGACAAAACTAGCTTTATTTAAATACTGGAGTGATTTATATCTCTGTATTGTAGATGTATATATATAAGGCCAAGTTGTCTGAATGTCCATACAAAGTCCCAACCAACACATGGATGAACAATCCCAAATTTTTACAATCACCTCATAAATGTGTATATAACACTGGTCAAAAGCTTCTCCCTGGGCTGGTTATTGGAAGAACAGCACCTGAGGGTGGGCCTTGATTAAAATTAATGATTACATGTAACTCTTCAGATACTGTTCTGGCCTCATGGAACCTTTCCACTATCCAGTTAGTTGAACACCACCACACAAGAAGTCAGGCGTCAGACGTCAGGACGAGTTGGACTCTATTTTTATATGGCTGGTGTGAAACTGTAATAAACAGATACAGTAAAAGTACATCAGTACACAAATTATGCAGCAATTATGAATTCAAGCTTAATATAACTCAGACTGTCTCCTTACATCGTAATGAATCAAAATAATGCACTGAAAGATAAGACTTGTAAATAGTTCCTTAAAACATTGATGAACTACTTAAATGTTCCATTTCTAACATGTAATATTCATCTAAACATTGTTTTTACTGCAATACTCACAGAGAATGCCTTTATGAACACAAACACAGCTACAGAACACAACATCTTTCCATCTCCACGATCTGGATCACATTACATCACCATCTCTGCAGCATAGTTAGGACACAATTCCTGTTTCTCTTAAAGAGGCAGCACACATAACAAGACTAATGACAGAGCCAGAACAAATACCAACATCATTACATTGATCCACAGTCTAATCAGCTCTATGTCTTTGTATCCAGGTACTCCAGCTAAGCCACAACAACATTTCTCACATAGACCCAGAGGCTTTGGCTCCACTCTACAGCCTAGCACTTCTGGCTCTGGATGGAAACAACTTGCATCACTTAAAGTTTAAGACCTTCAACAGCCTTCATACAACAGCAACACACATTCAGCTCTCAGGTTGTAAAACTTTTCATAGAAGAATCCTTCCATCTGGTCTGTTACAATCATCTTTCTTATTTGTCTTCCAGGAAATCCCTGGAGCTGTGACTGTGACCTGCACCGTGTCTTCAGTAAGATCTTATACATCCGTCACCTCCACGTTGATGACTACCACAATGTGACATGTCAGTGTCCTCCACAGCTCAGTGGGGCATCTCTGGCCTGGGTAGACAGCCAGCTTTGCATTGCAGAAACTGCTACAGTACTGGTCATTACCATGACTGTAGTGGTCACAGTGGTGGCGGCACTAGTGATGGCGGAGAGAAACAGGAAGAGAAACAGTGGAAGGAACTGGGACACAGAGTCTCAGACACAGACTCAAAGCTCTCCATCCTGAAAAGCAGACAAGACAAGAGTCATTAAGTATATAAATTGATCATCTTTTGAAAACACAAATATGAATTAAGTTTGTTTTTTTCTTTCTCTGAATAATGATCTTTTCCACAGTAGGTATTCCCAAAGAAACAAGTGAGAAGAAGCTGAAATAATACCATTATTGTGGTCAACCCTAATCAGACTGTTAGTTGATTAAATTCTCAGCAGTACATCAGTGTGCATTCATATAGATTAAAAAGTATCAGAAACAGGTCCATGGTGCAATTTTATGGAGACTGGTTTCAGCACCTGTCTTTCTGCTTTTTTTTAATGTTTGTTATGAATCTATTATTTTCACTTTCAGTTGAATAAATAAAATTTTAGTTAATGTGTAAAACTTAATTCATTTGGAATAAGACGTCATATAGAAATGAAAAGGTGTGGCCATCAGTAGGCTACCTCTACCTCCTGTAGTGGGCAGGTTTTACCATGAACAAAATCCCCTGTCACTGCTTTGCATGTACACCTTTAAATTGAGAGGGTAATGCATATTGTAACATCCCTGCAGTGTGTTATAGTTGTAGTGTTGTTGTTCTAATGTTAATGTTGATGTTCTGATCATTGTGTGTTCTTTGAATGCATCTTTGGGGAGAGCTGGGATGTGAGTGGCGGGAGTTGATGAGGGGGCGGGTCAGAGAGGAGGGGATGCCTGTGTAAGGGCAAAATTGGTTAATTATGTTTACAAATACATTTATTCATATATTTACTCATAGACCTTATTATTTTTAAGGCTTTAAGTTGAGACTTTTCATTTCTGCTGTCTCATGTGTTCTGCTCTCTTCTCGAGGTCAGTCACATGCTTCCCAAAACACATCTTATCCCTCAAGCTAGACACAAAGGCACCCTTTTGGTGAGAGACACACACATACTCACATAGTCACATATACACATCCAATACACATCCATTTACACACATTCACATCACACACACACACACTCACATAGTCACACATACACATCCAATACACATCCATTTACACGCACACGCACACACACACACACACACGTCTGACTATCACCCCCGATACCGAAAGCGCTATCTCCGAACAAACAGAACAAACTGTTGTTTCTTTCTTATCTGTCGGGGGGTAGGACGGTTAAACGGTGTAGAAATGCGTGTGTGAAGAACTTTTTAGTCAGTCTTGCTTTTTTCCTCGGCCCGGAGCCTTTTGACCGTCCTTGTTGTGGGCTGCCTTTCATTCTTACCGGATGGAAGCTTCTTTGTACTCTTTTCATTTAGTTTTATAATAAATCTTTTTTTTTTTTTTTTTTTTTATAAAATCATCACGCTTCGACTGGACTCCATCATTTAACCAGAGCAATAAATCATGTCTCCAAATGAGGTCAACCGCAAATTTGCCTTGACACCTGCATGGAGAGGTAGCCGTGGAATGTGAAGGAATGAGCAGGAGCCCAATAAGCTTTGACCCTTTTTGTTGTTGTTTTTGGCGTGGTTACGGTCGACAGTAACCGCAGTTCTGTGTGGAAATAAAGCGGCTAACAAGCAAGAAGGTTGTCGTCCTTTCCAATGTTCTATGGGACGCTACATTGGTGTCAGAAGTAAAAGCAAGAGCACCGGACTGCCTGACTGCTAACCCCGGCTCGTATGTACGTGGCTAGCAGCTCATTAGCCTACAGAGAGAATGGCAGCTAGAAGTGGGGCTGGTGCTGCTGAAAGTCAAGCAGGAAGCTATGGACAGTGAGTACACCGAGACGTGGGAGTGACTTTGACCGGACGGAGGCGCACAAGGCTCGCCTCAGACGGATGACCAGGAAGCTAGAAGCTGACGCCGGCTTCGGTTCGGGTGGCGCGGAGCGGCGTAGCGGGAAATCAGACCGGAAATGACGCGGCGCCAGATGTAAACATATATGGCGGCGCCCTGTGTATCCATCCACATGTAAAAACGCTGAAGTGCTGGCCAATGACATTGAGACTCTGGCGAGGAAAGCTTATGCCCACATGCCCACTTATGTGCAAGATGAGTTAGCCAGAGACCAGTTTATTAGAGCCATAACCCCTAGAGAGCTATGCATACAAACTCAGCTGGCACACCCCCGCAGTTTACAAGAACCTTTAGAGCAGGCTGTGGAAAGAGAAGCTGTTGGGACTATTGCTGAGAGTGACCATGGCCGGAGCGGACCTGTTATGAGAACCGTGACCCAGCAAGACTCGGATCAAGAGAAGCCAGTCTGGGCTGCTGAGTTAACGGAAAAGATCAGAGCCGTGTCGCTGCAGTCGACAGGCGGCAACGCCCGCCCTCGCCGGGGCCCCCCTGTTTGCTGGACGTGTGGCCAGCCTGCCACATCAGCGTGCGGTGCCCAAAGCATGCTGGTGTTCAGGGAAACATCTCTGGGTCTGCATAGATGGGACAACGCAGGTCCCATCTTCTGGGTCCCTGTTACCCGTGGATGGAGCCCAACTGTACAGCCGGGGGAGCGGGGCTCTACTCCCCCCAGAAGCAGATGACGGCACAGAGGCAGCATGACATTGAAACTGGGGATGCACAGCCCATTAGAACACGCCCCTGCCGCCTTCCCCTGGCTCATCAGACTGCTGCTGACACGACGATAGATGAGATGCTGAAGGCAGGCATCTTGAACCTTCGGACAGCCCCTGGGCCTCAGGAGTTGTGATGGTAAACAAAAAGAGGAGTGCTATAATGAGGTGGAAATAAAGCGGCTAACAAGCAAGAAGGTTGTTGTCCATTCCAATGTTCTGTGGGATGTTACAATATGTTTGTGGGCTTTAATAGCTTATTTCTGTGGGACTGTAGATCCAATGGCCCTCATTTATCAACCGTGCATGAAAACGGGTGTAAATGTGAGTTCATATTTATTGTACAACGTGATTTATGACACATTGGTATCTGACCAATCCCAGCGTATGATCCGGTGTTACTAAATGCTGCGGCTGAATTCAGTCATCATTAACATGATACACCCTCAAATATTCTTGGTTCAGAGGCCCCGCCCACTGAGGACAAACAAACACTGGCAAGAAAAGTAAGGTTTGTGAGATGAAAATCCATGTCCCCACATCTGAGATGAAGAAAAACAAAGATGTGCTTTTAGGACGTGTGAGACTGGAATAGAAGGAGCTCATTTAAACACTCCATAGAAGAGAATAACGGAGGCACTGAACGGCGTTGAGATATTGGGACAGAGTCGGGCTGAGGTTTAATACTAATTTAACCAATGATGGTTTGAATTAAATCATTCACAGCCTAAAAGCTAGTCAGGCTGATAAGACTGTGCCTCCATTATCATAAACAGTGTTGTGCTAGTTACTGAAAAAAGTAACTAGTTACCGTTACTAGTTACTTTATTCACAAAGTAACTCAGTTACTATTTTGATCACTTACACCAAAAAGTAATCCATTACAGGAAAAAGTAACTTTTGAGTTACTTAGAATTAAAGAATGTATTGTTTTTTTGGGTCATTTTTGTCCATACAGCTTCATATCAGTGCTGTAATAATATAATAATCCACTGTTGATCAACTGTGCCCCTGTATTAACATTGTTTTGGATAAAAGCCTCTGATAAATGAAATGTTACTGTATCCAACCCTACAGTTTATAATCATTTACATTAACAGAACTAAACTCTGCTCAGTATTAATCTTTACAAACACCAATCTGACTCAAACACTAAGTATTCTTTCAATACCAGTTTATTTACCTGAGACCAGCAGAAACTGAAAATGTTACAAGGAATTGTGAAATAAAAAAAACACAAAACCACCTGAATATTATTCAAAATCAAAGATCAAAAATTAAAGTGGCTTCAGCATCATAAAACAGTTGTGTTCAACATAAACACAAAAAATAGCGCCTTGCATGGCAGTCCTGTCCCACTGGTGTGTGAATGTGAGAGTGAATGGGTGAATGAGCTGATATGTAAAGCGCTTTGAGACTGCTTCAGAGTGGTTATAGAGTGTTATATAAATCAAGTCCATTTACCATTTAAACATATCAGGCTAACGAGCTGATGTTAGCAGTGACTCAGCAGCAGCGACAGACTGCATATTTACAGCAACATACCGATCAATAGTTTGGCTGATCTATCCCTGGATAACAGTCAGTCCCTTAAAATCCATACGCTGTTGTTTTGGTGCAGAGGCTTCCATCATGTCCACCAATAGCTTAGCTTAGCTTCACCGATGCATCTTTTGGAGACAAAAATTATGCACCTATTTCCCCTCCGAGAACCACGTCCTGCTCTCGCATTGACTTGCCATTATTGGCGCACGTGATGTAAACAGAAACACGCTGACAATGTTTCTTCTTCTACTTCTGTTTTACCGTGTTTGGCACGGCATCCCGCAAAAATATGTAGTGTCACTGTAAACAGGAAGTACACTGCAGCTAACAAAGTATCGGACAAACGTACCATATTGTAACGGCGTTATTTCTTTAAAAAATATTGCGTTACAGTACTAGTTACTGTAAAAAGTAACGTTGGGGCGGTAACATGTTACTTGTAACACTGGTGTTACAAGTAACACTGGTGTTAGTGAGGGGAGGAGCCTTTAGCAGAAGGACACAAGCACTTAGTGGTAAAAGTTCACCCTCTAGTGGGAAATTATTAGAAACTACTCTGTGGGTTTGTCCTTTTATTTTGCCCCCGGCCACAATTTTTATCTTCTTTTTATTATTAATTTTTTGTTATCTCAGACCAGTTGATTTGTTACTTCATGTGATTTATTTCTGACATGTGTTTGCACTCAAACTTCCCTTGGACATGGTTCCTGTGGGCGACCGTGGCTCAGGTGGTAGTGGGTCGTCTTCTGATCGAGAGGTTGGGGGTTCGATCCCAGTACCTGACTATGTGTTGAAGTGTCCTTGGGCAAGACACTGAACCCTAAGTTGCTCCCAGTGGTCGACTAGCGCCTTGCATGGCAGTCCTGTCCCACTGGTGTGTGAATGTGAGAGTGATTGGGTGAATGAGCTGATATGTAAAGCGCTTTGAGACTGCTTCAGTGTGGTGATAAAGCGCTATATAAATCAAGTGTATGTAGTGTGTATTTCCTTTTGTAGTGATGGCTATATGACGTCACATAAGCCTTCTTTTCTGGTCTAAAGAGGGAGACCATGAAAAGGGTCCAGGACGCAATAGCACGGCATTGGCTTTGTTACGTCTGCAACACAAACAGTTTTTGTGTGTAACCTCATGCTTAGTAACTACTTAGTAAAAACCAAAGGAACACCATATTTTGATTATAAACATGTTTTATATATTTATCTATAGTACTCTCTTTAGTATACATTCATTACTAATTTTTTAGTTTCTTTTAATGAGACTTTAAAGTAAAAAACAGTTTTTCTTTTAACTATTTTTGAAACATTTTTGCTCAGGCAGTTTTAGTTTAGCTTGTTATCAAACTTTTTTTCAACTAAATTAGGCTCATTTTGTTTGCAGTTTATGGGTCACCAAGAAACCTCCAGCAGAACCAAAGAGGTGGGGCAATATTATTATTATTATTATTATTATTTTATTATCACCCATATCCAAAGGGGTAAGTTGGAGCTCAAATGAGGAAACTGAGTATCCATTCCTGAAGGCAAAGTATAGAGCATTTTATGGAAAGGCTCTGTATGCAGAGCAATCAGAAAGTTTGCTCTATAAAGAAATATACAATGACATATCTTCAAAAGGTTGAAGAGCAATATGGATTGTACAATGGAGCGGCGGTGGTGCAACAGGAAACAAAGTGTCCTTGAAGGCAAAGGTTCAGAGGTTCGAGTCTAAGCAGGGTCATCTTTTTTTATGACATCTGGAATACGTATTTTTTGGACACCCAGACGACTCTGGCGACTGTATTACTTTAAAAATCAATGTAAATGACGGGGAAATCACTGTCTGTAGAGCTGCACTGAGAAGGTGGTACACTTCCTCTACTTACTGGGGCTAAAGGTTAGTGCAGAGATGTCCAGGGATACCAGATGTCCCCTGAAAACTCTCTCTCTCTCTCTCAGCTCCCCACCTGGGCATGTCAGACCACATCTCTGTGGACCTGATCCTGCAGAACAAAACCCACCACCAAAACAGTATAGGTTTGTTGTGATGAGGCCGCTGCGATACAGAACAGCTTTGAATACACAGACTGGATTGTGTTTATTGAGACCTGGATGTGTACACCTCATCTGTTCTGGCCTACATTCAGCTCTGCACTGATGCTGTCCTACCCACCAAGTCCATCAGGGTATTTCCTAACAAGCAACCATGGCTGGAAAGCACTGCTCAGTCCAGTATAATGGCTCAGTGGTAGAGTGGGCCGTCCAATAACCAAAGGGTTGGGGATTCAAATCCCGCTCTAAGTCCATGTCGTTGTGTCCTTGGGTAAGGCACTTTGCCCACATTGCCTTGTATGAATTGTGCATAAATGTTGGTGGTGGTCAGAGGGGCCAGAGGCATAAAATGGCAGCCACGCTTCTGGCAGTATGCCAGAGAGTAGCTGTGGCTACAATGTAGCTTACCACCACTGATATGAATGAATAAAGGTTTCTCCACATGCTGTGAGTCTCTTCGAAAAAAAAGGCTACATAAATCCAAGCCATTATTGTATTTGCTAATTAAAAACTGCCAAATACATTGTTCTCGTTATTTATAACTTTATATACTTGCTTTGCCGTGGAACTCCTCCTTGGTTATTAATGCG
Organism: Gouania willdenowi; assembly: GCF_900634775.1. Lineage (NCBI taxonomy): Eukaryota > Metazoa > Chordata > Actinopteri > Blenniiformes > Gobiesocidae > Gouania > Gouania willdenowi. Next base: position 3,850,467 of record NC_041051.1, on the reverse strand, counting down.
GCATTATGACACAAATGTCATCTCATAGGGGCAATGTCAATTATTTTCAGTCAACCTTTTTTTGGAGCCAAAATGTCAAGGTCAAGGTTGCGTGTTACGCCCCAGTCTCGGAGCTCCAGGATGCAACATAAAAACGTAATCTAAATAAAACTCGGTCTCAAAAAACCACCGACAGCGGGTTCCAATAATTAACACAAATTTATTCTTGAACAAAAAGAGGCTTGCCCAGCAGGTGCAAAATACAATAAACAAGAACATGAAAACGGAAAACTGCACAAAACGCAGGAACTCAGACTATATAAGAAGGGAAATAAAGTGCACTATATATTGATGACACAAGTGATGCTGCTGCTGGCTTTTTGAATGTGGTGACATCTTCCTCAGCCAATCCGGGCTGCCCACCACTCCTCCTGCTGGCAGCCAATCCTGGGAAGCGTCACCAAAGCTGTTCCATTGATAAGGACATCCCACTCTGTAGTGTTGTGTTCAAGACCACACTATCCGAGACCAAGACTTGCCCGAGACCAGAATGCACCGAGACCAAGACAAGACCAAGACCATAAACATTTTTTTTCAATTTAAAAAAAATATATAAATAAATAAAATTATGACAAGGTTCAACAGTTAAATAACATTCTCTCTTTAATTTTAGTTTATTTTAAATACATTTGACGGACAAAAAAGGTGCCTGCAAAAAATTTACTCAAATATTAAAACTACTACTGCTACTGATAAATTCACAATTATTGTATATATTTGAAAACAAGATTTTTACGTCAGCTGAATGTACAGCAAGTGTTTAAAAGCATTTCTGCCAAGAAATAATGATGCTTGATTCTGATTCTTTACGTTGTGCAGGTCAACAGGTCACAGATTTCACAAAATCATTTTTTAGTTTGAAAAAGCCTTTACACAGGTTATTTTTATTAATTCACTTAGTTGATATAGTTTAATTTGGTTACTGTAATGTAACTAGAATAATCAATTAACAAAGGTTTCCAGCTGTAACTGTAAAAGTGAAACTTTCTGAAATAAAACTACAAACAAGTTGTCATCAGTGTAAAAAACAAAGAGCTACAGGTAGATGTGAAACTAAATAATTGTTGAGAATTATTATTATTATTCTGGATACAGTGGAACAGAAACTATAAAAAATAATTATATTGTGAACCTGTTTATATTGTGGGGAACATATTATATACATAAATGTAATTGGAGTCTAAAGACACAAAAAAACACCACTTTAAAAAGATCATAGACTAATATAAGACCTTTTTACAGTTATTTGAGTCATTCTGGGCTTGTGCAACTTGTGGTGATGACCCGCTGGTGACGACATAATCCAAGATGGCGGCGGCCCGGACTACAGCCACACACACGAACTTATTAAACACACACGGACCTCGGTCAACACGGTAAACGGAACATGCTTCACCAGACGGCTGGCACTAGGACCCAGAGGTGGAGTAAGTGCGTCCCCTGTATTACATTCACAGGCTGTAATATCATCGTTTTATCATTTTACCAGTTGTTAAAGCTACTGTCTTTACCAGGGAGATAATATTTATTACTGGTGATTGTTTTCTGGAGTTTTACTGGGATTTTTACCGGTGATTAGTTTATATCTCCTTCTGCTCCGCTGTGCAAACTGACACCGTAGCCAGACACACACACACACACACACACACACACACACACACACACACACACACACACACACGCACACACACACACACACACGAGTGTGTCACATGAGGGAAGGTTGTGGTCATTATACGGGGTGGATTAAAGAATGAATAAAAGATTGTTTTATCCCATTCTTCTCCGTGTTATTATCACATTATAAAAAAGTTTAAAAATAGCAGGAATTAGTGCTGGTCTTGAACGGTCTTGAGAGAAAATCCCGAGTCCGAAACAAGACCGAGTCAAAATGCTTCAGAGTCCGAGACGAGACCAAGACTGGTCTCGACTACCACAACACTACCACTCTGTCACAGAAACACACCCCAGGCAGCAAACAAAAACAAGAGCACAAACTGAACACTAAATAATACAGCGAGGGCCGTGACATTGCATCAAGTGTCAAAAACCAAAAAGTTCCATATCTCTACAAATATTTATCGTACAAGTTCAATGCTTACATTTATGAAAAGCTCATCTCAAGTGGAGTATTTCATTTCATTGAACAAAAGCAAAGTTCATGATGTCACAAAAAAAAAATATATATATATCCTTTTTTTCCCTGCAACTTGGCCACTGGTACCATTGAACAACATTTCTTTTCAATGTGTGACCTTGGCTTTTGCTCAAGGTCATATTTAAGGTCAAGAACTCCTCAGAAAAGTGAACAAAGTGAGACCTCAACGCCCACAGAATGACGAAGCTCAGCCAAAAAATAAAAATAAAAATACTTTTTTTCCCTATAACACAATTTGAGATACAGTGCTCAGACTGGTACCATTGAACAACATTTCCTTTCAGTGTGTGACAATGACCTTCACTCAAGGTCATTTTTAAGGTTGTTTTTTCTGCATTATTACTTTCAATTGAATTAGTAAAAGGAACAAACTTGTCAACAAATCCAGATACAGGTTGTCATTTTTGCCAATTAGTTCAATTTTCAACTGCCAAATATGTATTCGCCTTGCTAAAACAAGTCTTGCAAAGTTATTATTATTACTGTTTACTAAAGCATGTACTGCCATCCAGTCCACGAGCCTGGTTGTCAGGTTTGCAGATGACACCACTGTGGGCCTCATTAAGGACCAGTGTTGGGTAACGCGTTACCGCCCCAACATCACTTTTTACAGTAACTAGTACTGTCACGCAATATTTTTCTAAGGAAATAACGCCGTTACCGTTACAATATGGTGCATTTGTCCGTTACTTTGCTAGCTGCAGTGTACTTCCTGTTTACAGTGGCGCTACATTTTTTTGCGGGACGCCTTGCCAAACACGGTAAAACAGAAGAAGAAGAAGCATTGTCAGCGTGTTTCTGTTTACATCACGTGCACCAATCATGGCGAGTCAATGCGAGAGCAGGACGAGCTTCTCAGAATCTCCAAAAGATGCATCAGTGAAGCAAAGCTAACGCTGCGGCTGGATTTTAATGGACTGTGACTGTTATCCAGGAACAGGTCAGCCAAACTATTGCACGATATGTTGTTGTACATATGCAGCCTGTCGCTACTGCTGAGTCACTGCTAACAGCAGCTAATTAGCCTGATATGTTTAGCATTGTGTAGCTGAGAAAAATGCTGTGAATTAGTTTTTCCACATTTATTTTTAGAAGCATTTTTAATAGCAGAATGTGCACCTGGAATATGCACAGCTTACTTTACATTACTGTGCTAAGGCTGAAAAATTACAGTTTTAATTTTGGAGCAGCTGTTTTGTGCTTTATATGCACATCATTTATGGTTGTTTTATAGCAGTTGATCAACAGTGGATTATTATATTATTACAGCACTAATATGAAGCTGTATGGACACAAATGACCCAAAATAAAAAATACACTCTTTAATTCTAAGTAACTCAAAAGTTACTTTTTCCATTAACTCATTACTTTTTGGTTAAAGGGGACATATCATGCTAAATCCACTTTTTTAGCCCTTAAATGCATTTTGTTGTATATTTAGAGTGCTTAGAAGTACAGAAAAAATCAAATTAGTCTTTTCAGGTGCTCCGTAGATATCTTTATATTCTGTTTTGCTCATATTTTTCAATCTGTTTCGATTTTTCTATTCTCTATTACGTTTTTTGAACTATTACATCACAGTATTTGCAGCGGAACTGCCAAATTAGTACATCAACTCCAGGTCCAACACTTTGAGCAATCTGCCATTTTTATTTCTCGCTTTTATTTTGTAGTCCAAGCTCAAGGATGCCGAAGTTACGAGAGGATAAGTCAAAATGTTTGGTGTTGGATGTAGTAACCCACACGCTTCATTACATCGTCTCCCAGCATCAGAACCTTTTTGAAGTGCCTGGTTGAGTTCTATTTTTCATGGAAATGTACCCACATCTGTGGGTAAGGTCATTTTTGTGTGTGCGAAGCACTTCAAGGATGACTGCTTCTGCAACCTCCACCAGTATAAAGAAGGATTTGCCGAAGGACTTTGTCTGATTGAGGCAGTGTTGTGCGTGAACGCGTTCAATGAACGACGTTCACTGAACACGTTCATATTTTCGGTGAACGTTGAACTGAACGAATCACTTTTCAAACAATGAACGTGAGCGAGAGCGGCGTTCCGTCTGCCAGGACTGAGCGCGTGCGCAGTTCACGCTCATTTGAAGTCAGGTTTTACGACACTGTTTATGGCAAACACCGTGATAGCGGTCCAGCATGGCGAGTGCTAGTACTAGTTCACGTGATACAGACTTAGCTGCTACTGAAGCCAGTTTTGAACAGCACTTGGCAGAGTTTTATGTACAAACAAATGAAGACTCAGACGGAAAAAACCTTACATTTTTGTGCAAACTGTGCCCACCGGGACTAAACAAACAAGTACGTACGTCAGCCACATCGAGCTCAAATTTGAAGCGCCACATCGAGTTAAAGCATCCGAGCTATCTTGCCAAATATCTGCGACTGAATGATGAACGCAAGAAATTAACGAAGAGAGGACCGCCGCCGCCGAGCACACCCACCCAAGTTAAGCTCACTTTATTTAGTAAAGGACCTGCTGTTTCCTTCGTTTCTCAGCAACAAGTGGACAAGCTTGTATTGGATTACATTGTGGGAGATCTGCAGCCTTTGAGCAAGGTCGAGAAGCCATCCTTCATCAAATTAGTGACAGGTTTGCAGCCATCCGGGCATGTGCCTTCAAGAAAGCAGGTACAGAAACTACTGAACAATGCATTCCAGGAGAATATTTCTGACTTAAAGAATGAACTCTCTGAAGTTGATGCCGTATGTACAACAGCAGATTGCTGGACTGCAGTGAATAAAGCTCTATGCTGTATAATTTTCAGTTTTCAAAGCTATTCAATTTATTTGGACAAATTAAGTCTGGAAGAGTGAAAAAAAAAGTTGAAGAATGTAAATGATATTGTCATTGTTTACTTACTGTTTACTGTTTTTTGAGGATGCTAGAATGTGTCGGTCCAGTATTTCACAATGAGCAGGGTTAGCTCATCTTAAGTTAGGTTGTTCAGCTGCTAGCTGTTCATTTTCTTTAGACAAATATGATCAGGAAGATTTTTTTTTTACTATTATAAATTAATGTAAATGGCATTTTCATTCTTTACACACTGTTTATTTCCTTTTGAGGGTGTGAAAATGTGTTTGTTGAGTATTGCACATTGAGCAGAGTAAGCCCAAGCTAAATTTACATTACAGTACATCACTAATTTTGTCTGGTTTACATAGTTACTGCCGTTCAGAATATGCGGGATTTTTGTCAGTGGACAGATCTTTTTCCCATCAACCTGAATGTACCTTTCATGTTTTTGAAGTCCTGGGTAATTTGGTTCATGCTGGCTAAATAAAGGTTTCACTGAACATACAGTATAGCTTGACTGCACCTTGCATTTTCCAAGTTCTACATATTTTCCTGATCACACATTATTTAAGGGGTAAATATATTCCTTATCTCAATATTTTTTCTCTCCTGGCTATAGGCTAATAGTTGTCACTTGTCTCTGATGCTTTATTGGTACAATAATTTTGATTAGTTTTGAATAGGCAGTGATTTGCAGCTGGTGATGGATGGTAAAGACATTCTATTGAGTAAGATAGTGGCTTATTTAAAAAAACAAACAAATGAACGTGAACTAGTTCATTTTTAGAAATGTGAACTTAGTTCATTTCTTTAAAAAATTAACTATGAACATGAACTAGTTCATTATTATCTGTGTGAACTGAACTTTGAGCTAGTTCTGTTTAAGTATGAACTGGCACAACACTGGATTGAGGGTTCAATTCCTTCTATCTTTGGAGACGACGAACAGAGCACTTCGGTAAGCTGTAAATAACGCTAAAAAGTGTGATGATAAGACGTCCCTGTCATTGTTTTGTTAGCATTAGCAGTTGCACCGTCTTCAGACTTCATATGTTAGCGCTGTGTGCTCGTTTTAGATCCTTGATGATATGGCCTACGTGATTTAATTTAAGTCTAAAGTTTTCATTAGTCATTTCATTTTGCCGTTTTTGTCTCCGAAAAGACTGTATTAAAATGCATTTTGTGACGTTAGCTTGGTGCTAGCGTTAGCTCGGTGCTTGTGTTAGCTCACTTGTTAGGGTTCTGCAGGTTCATCATCTTCATTTTCATCTCGCTCCGCTGGGTCCGACTCTGGCTGGAACATGTAAGGCTGGATGGACAAGTATTCCGTTGTTGACATTTTGTAAATAACCTCTGAATACAAAGTTTATGCGCCCCTACATAATTGTATCTCTTCTATCAAACTACAAAAATGGCCGAGCAGGGTGGAGTTGAACCGAGTGTCACCTGAAGAGGGGGCGGGGTATGGAGAGTCTCATTTGCATTTAAAGAGACCGCACCAAAACGAGTTGCTCTCAGAAGCACATCAGAAAAAGGGTTGAAAAGGGGTGGAGCTATAATAATGAGGAATTCAGACCCAAGCATTGCAGTTCTGCTTTATATAGACCACAACTGTATGATTTATATGTAAAAAGAAAGGATTTAAAACCATGATATGTCCCCTTTAAGTAATCAAAATAGTAACTGAGTTACTTTGTGAATGAAGTAACTCATAACGATAACTAGTTACTTTTTTTCAGTAACTAGCACAACACTGTTAAGGACTGATGAGACCACCACCTGACCCTGTAGTGCTCAGACAACAACCTTGAATTTTGGAAGAAGATGGTAGGAGGGGGGGGCAGTGGACACGTGGTCAACATGAAGTTCCTGGGCATACACATCACATCTGACTTGATCTGGTCTTGGAATACATCCTCCCTGGTAAGGAAAGCTCAGCAGAGGCAGTGAACCTCCTCATATAAACTGTATAAAGAGAAGAGTATCCTCTGCGTTGGGGCTACATTACGGTATGGGAGCTGTACAGCTCAGGAAGAACTTGGTTTATGCACATCAAGTCCAGAAGAGGGGTAAGCACATTACTAAAAATCCCACCCATCCGACCAACAGACTGTAACATTCTCCTCATTAAGGATGTTCAGAGTACACACACACACACACACACACACACACACACACCACACACACACACACACACACACACACACACACACACACACACACACACACACACACACACCACACACACACACACACACACACACACACACACACACACACACGATACCGGGAGCGCCATCTCCGAACGAACAGAACAAACTGACTTGACCTCCTCCCTGTTGCTTTTTTCTTATCTGTCGGGGGTAGGACGGTTAAACGGTGTAGAACTGTGTGTGTGAAGAACTTTTTAGTCAGTCTTGCTTTTTTCCTCTGGCCGGAGATTTTTGACCATCCTGCGTTGTTTCTGACCGCCTTTCCTACCAACAGGATGGGACACTTCTTCTTTATACTCTTTTTCATTTAGTTTATAATAAATCCTTTTTTTTATAAAATCATCACGCTTCGACTGGACTCCATCATTCAACCAGAGCAATAAATCATGTCTCCAAATGAGGTCAACCGCAGATTTGCCGTGACAATAGCCATGCATGCTAATGAATAGTTGACTTAACTGGCGTACAGTAGTTTTGTATGAAGTAAAGATTGACAATGACTTGAGATATATTTGCTAAATGTTTTAGTGTCAATATTAAGTTTTTCTGCAACAAGCAGTGGCTGAAATAACAGGTCACTTATTTTATATAATTTTAAAAGAAGACGTAACTTTTTTATTAAATAACAAAGCATAACAACAGGTTACATGTAGTCTGTTTTTGTTTTGTTTTTTTTACAGAAATGCTGTACTCGAATTAAGTTAACAGTAACATAACCAACTTAGCATCTTCATTGTTTCACCATATGGAATTAAATTCAGAGGGTCCAGCTCTGATAGTGGGGTCTCCTAACCCTCTTCCCCTGGTCAGGGGTCTGTGACCTTTACTCTACAAGGAACCATTTAACCTCATCTCACCTGGATTAAAGTCCTCCTGGAGCCATAAATACCTTCTCAGTGAAGACAATACAGTGTATTAAATTATATACAGTTAAAATTATATAGAATAATGTTTGATTTAATTTGATGTGATTTATATTGATCATTTAAGTGGAAACTTAAAAGTAGTTTAAAAAAAAAATTTGACATCAAGAAATAAAACAGTTTCTTTCATCTTCAAATTCTTACACATCTCAGTTTACATGAACACAATGTTATATAAAGAATATTTTTTTTAGTTAATGTATTTCAAAGGCTACAAAAGTAACTTGAATTTGATAACACATGATCATGTGATCAACACATGCTAATTACTAATTTCTTGCCACACATGAAACATGCATATTTAACCTGTACATTGGTGGTTAAATGAATCTGTTCCCCCACAATTAAAATCTCTTTTCTTCCAGAATAGTGTTTTTGTTGGTTTAGTTTCTTACCAGGGATTTAAAACTTAAGGTTAGCCACAGGTGCAGGAAAGTTGATGATCTGTAGATGTTGCAGGAGGTGAAGTAGGAAGGTGCTGAGTCATTGGACAACGTGATTTATTTTAGATTAATACATTTTTCTAACTTGATATTATTTGTCATTAATCATTAATAGCCTCTGTAAAAAATAACTTTATTTCAATAGTTTTTTTTTTTTTAAAGCTATAGGGAGCCATTACAAAAGAGTCAAAGGGCCACATTAGGCCCCAGAGCCGCAGGTTGCAGATGCTGATGAGTGTGTACACTATCGCTGAGCTCAGCATGTTTTTCCTTTTTACTGCTGCCCTCAATGTGAGCGCACACTCGGTGAAGGATTCGTTATGCCTGACTCCGTTCACGGACAGCGCGCACTCCAAAGAAGCGCATTGGTGCATTCATCGTTGCATTACCCACAGCAAAGTTGTGTTAGCGTGCACCGTCTCCTCACCTGCAGCACCGCGGTCAAGCCAGCCTCCACTCCGAAATCCTCAGTCAATCTAGCCGCCAGCTAAATTGCAGTGCCTTTTTATAGACTGTTTTACGGTAATCTCGCAGTGCGGAGAAAGAGAGAGAGAAGGAGAAGTACACTCTGTGGGACGTGATGAAGCGATCAGCCGCTCCGTATAAAATAAGGTCATCCTATACACACTCGCACTGATGCGACCAGATAAAATTTTCACTTGCACACATTGAAAATATACTAGCATATGCGACCATTTTGGTCGTAGTCTCGAGCCCTGAGACTCTAATATTGTTGGGAGTTTCTTATTCAATGCAGCAATTCAGCTGCTGGGATTTTACTCGACTCCATTCTGATATATATTTGTAAACGCGGAGCTGATGCTTTGGAATGGCAGACAGTGGAGCAGGAGAGGAAGCGATGCCGGAAAAGAGGAGTGAGACAGCGGCTACAAGGACCAGTTGGCACCCGGCAGGAGACAGCAGGGGGAGGGTGGAAGCGTGGCCGAAAAGGAGGAGTGAGACAGAGGCTACACAGACTCGGAATACGACGCTTGCCACTGCCGTCTATCATCTTCGAAAATGTGCAATTATTAAGGAACAATATTAGTGAGCTTCAAGCGTGTGTTACTGTCTTTACAGTACTGACTGGGAAATCTTCAAGGACTCTTGTTCTGATTGTGTCAAGCTACATCACCTTTTGTGAAAACATGATTATTCCTACGAAGACAATCACACTGTACCGAAACAATAAGCCCTGGGTAAGTGAATCCCTTAAGAGTGTTTTAAATCAGAAAAAGCTAGCTTTCGCCAATGAGACAACACAGAATTACTCAGAAGTTGGTGAAAAAGAAATCAAGCTGGCCAAAATGCAATTTAAAGATAAAGTTGAGGACAAACTAAGGAGTGCTAACTCTCGCTCTGCTTGAAGGGGAAATAAATCCATGGTCGGTATACAGGACAAAAAAGCAGGAATTTAATCTTGATAAACCTGACTTTTTTCAGAGTTAAACACATTTTATCTAGATATAGATATATTAGATTTGACTCACATGACTTTATTGATGAACGTGTCAGGATTGAGTGTAGGTGTGGACCCAAATGCAAGGAGAGATGGAGGCAGAATGCAGGCAGTCCATGTTTATTTATCAAACAAAACCAAAATCCAAAAAGGCAGCACGAAGAAACCAGAGAACAGGGAACAAAACACAGCAGGACACGAAGGAGGGTAGACATTGACATTAACAATGATCCAGCAAACACACTGTGTCCAAATACTCAGCTAAATAGTGGAGGAGTTCTGATTGGGAATGAGCCACACCTGGGTGGAAACATGAGGGAGCTAATCAATCACCAACCAAGCACACAGACATCACAGGGGGTGGAGCCACAAGCAGGAATACCTGAAATACAGACAAGAGTTAAACACAGGAGGCCAGACTCAAACAGAATGAACAAAGACACAGAATAACTTAAAGAGGACCCCAAGGGCTAAATAACAAAACTCAATCTGACATAACCCCCCAAAGGAGCGGGTTCCAAATGCTCCAAAACACCTAAACAGGGAGGGTGGTGGTGGGCCCGGAGGAGGGTCCATACAAAGTGTTCCCCAAAAACCAGACTGGGGAACGATGGTCCGGGGGTCTGCCAGTCGGCAAGCCAGACAGGACTGAAAAGAGCTGGTCGGGCGGTCTGCCGGGTGGTCTGCCGGGCGGCAGACCAGACAGGACAAGGGACCGTCGCGCAGGCAAGGCCGAGGAGCAGGACTATGGCGGCCTCCCATGAGGCGGCGCAGGTGAAGGGGACTTCCTTGGTGAGACAGACATGACCACCTCTGACGACACCACCTCTGGCGAAACCACCTCTGGCGAGACAGACGAAGTGGGTTCTGGCAATCCAGATGAAGTCACCTCCGGCGAACCAGACAAAGAAGGCTCCGGCAAGCTGGGAATTGGCGGCTGGGTGCGGGGAGCCGGAACTGGCGGCAGAGTTGGTGGACGGGTGCGGGCAGCCCGCACTGGTGGCGACGTCGGTGGCCCGGTGCGGGGAGCCGGTACTGGTGGCGAAGTTGGCGGCCTGGTGCGGGGGAACTCAGGAAGGCTAGCCTGACAGCTAGGGGACTCAGGAAAACTAGCCTGACAGCTAGGGAACTCAGGAAAGCTGACTTGACAGCTTGGGGACTCAGGAAAGCTAGCCTGACAGCTAGGGGACTCAGCAACACTAGCCTGACAGCTAGGAGACTCAGGAACACTAGCCTGACAGCTAGAAGACACAGAAATGCTAGCCTGACAGCTGAGAGACACAGGAACGTGAGCCTGACAGTTAGGAGGTCCAGGAATGCTAGCCTGACAGCTAGGACAAACAGGAACACTAGCCTGGAAGCTAGGACAAACAGGAACGCTGTGCCTGCATTCTGCCTCCATCTCTCCTTGCATTTGGGTCGACACCTACACTCAATCTTGACAAAACTAGCTGAGTTCAGAGATACTTCAGAGGGCAGTCAAATACAGATTGACGGAATTGATGCCTGGAGGACACTTGAACGTACAAATAAAAAAAAAGCCATGGGCCTGACTACATCATGGGCCGATTGCTTAAAAACTGCGACTTGTTCTTGAGTGGCATTTTCACATTCATCTTTTAGCTTTCCTTATCCCAGAAAAAGTTCCTGCATTATGGAAAGAATCCACTTTGGTAACCGTAGCCAAAGTTACCAAGCCCAAAATGTTGAAAGACTATCGCCCCATGGCGCTCACCGCCTTAGTCATGAAAGGTATGGAAAATATTGTAAAAAGGAGATTACTGAAAATCCGTTTTATTTTTTTCCAAATTCCGTTTTTTTCCACTTTCATTTTTTTAAATTCCGTCTTTTTTTTAGAAATATTTATCATTTTTTAAAGAAAATATTAGTTTTTAACTCCTGTGAGAAAACAAAATAAATGATAATAAATAAATAATAAGTTGTAGTGTCATTGATTATTAAGACGTCTCCTTTTTAATTATTTATGTCATATAAAGATGTATGAGAACAGAATTAATGTCACCTGATTTCCTCTCAGGGATCAATGGTTTACTGAATCTAATCAGGTTTATTAATGAAGTTCTAATCAACTTAGTTTAAATTAACCTAATTTAAATGATCCTATCTTCTGTGTAATGTGGAATTTGATGTTGACTAGATGTTGCACTTTGTTACTTTTGTCCCCCATAGTCAGGACGAAAGTAACACCATGTAATACACTGAAGTTAAAAAACAAAAGAAAACAAATCATCTTTTTAAGGAAAACAGTGTTACGGCAGAATTTACGGTTGACCTCATTTGAGACATGATTCATTGCTCTGGTTGAATGATAGAATCCAGGAGAAGCATTGATGATTTAATAAAAAATGATTTTATTCTAAACTAAATAAAAGAATACAAAGTGGAACAAAGTGAAACAAAATTAGCGTCCGTCCAGGCGGACGTCCAAAGGAAGTGCCGCGCCCCGCTTCAACAGTTTCAAAGCTTAAGCTTTTTATACAGATAAGAAAAGGTCCCAACAGTGAGAGACAAAAGGGAGGGAGTCAGATGCCCATAGTGGCAATGTTGGAGGATGATGAAGATGTTATGAGAAGGTTTGGCTCCAGTCTTTATCTGTCTTGATAAGTGTGTACGTCAGTGTATGTCTGCAGAGATTCTGGCTTGGCAGAGACTGTGCTGCACTGAGAATAATACGATCTGTACTGTTTAATCATGATTCAGCTGTTCAAAAGTGTAAAGATTAATGGAGTCGTCATGTATTAAAACATGACAAATTGTACACATGAACATACATTTGAGGATATGATGATGAATATAAAATTTGCCATGACATTCCCCACTTTTGGTCGCCTCAACGACCAAATCAAGAAACAAAATTATTATATTCCACCTTTGCTGTCTGTCAGGGTTAACCATTAGCATCGTTATTGTCATACATTGGATATATTCTTCTTTTGTGAGGCACAGATATATCAAGAAAAATGTGGAAATAAACTTCTTCATCATTATTATTAATGGCATGAATCATCAAAAATCATCCTTTATTGCATCTAGATAAGCAAAAATCATCATTTGCATCAAGGACATCACTCGTCTTCATCGGCTGAGTTCAGTGGTAACTGGGGTAACCAATAGCATCATGAGTGAAGAACCTTGAGTATTTTCCTCAATCGTAGCAGAAGGGTTTATGACTGTATTCCTGCAGCTAGGTGTGAGCTTGTCCTCCCTCAACCTAGCTATGAGCATTTGGTGTGGCTTATAAACAAAGCTAGGCCCTTGTTCTAGAGAGTTTTCTTGTGTGTGTGTCTCAGTGGCCTTGTCGGTTCCCCCTTCATTGTTCGGTCAGCCTCCGTCTCAGCATCAGCTGGTGTCGGCAATCATCTTGGATCCATGTTGCCTGCTCCGCGACCTTCACTGCCGTGTGGGTCGTTCCGGTCGGCGTTGTAGATGATTGGTTGTTGTCTGAGGAAGGGTAGTCTCCACACACCTGGCAACCTCTCTTGGGATCGGAAGGTACCTGAACAGAAGAGGGGGAAAAACACCAAAACAAAACTCTTGGGATTGGCTGGTACCTGAACACAGGCGCGATCCCACTACTGAGGCTTTAGCTGGTACCTGGACAGAAAAAAAAAAGGGGGTGGGGGGGAAAAACACTCACCCAAAATAAAATAAAATAAAATAAAATAAATAAAATAAAAAATAAAATAAAATAAAATAAAATAAAATAAAATAAAATAAAATAAAATAAAATAAAATAAAATAAAAAAAAAATAGAATAGAATAGAATAGAATAGAATAGAATAGAATAGAATAAAAGTTTAGGGGTGTTAGGTTTAGTTAACTAACTAAATGAATAGTTAGTATGGCCAGGAAGGCAGAGACAGGTCAGAGGTCAGGATCTGAGAGCTTTTCAGATCCTAAAAGGTGCTGCTGCACAATCACACAATGGTTAGGTGTGGGTTAGTGAGCTTTTAGCCATGCTAGCTCAATGTTATCTGTAGCATTCGCACGTGAGTGGGAAAATATGAGGCTGAAAGAAAAGCAGGAAGTATTAATTCGATTTTCTTTTCCTGGAGTAAGAAGAAGCATAGCTGGAGTTGCAGTGATTATCTGTGGTACATCTACTTACCTGGTGAGAAGCAACAATTTGAGAACCACTGTTTACAAGGACATGCAAGTCGGACGGAGAAGGACATGCAAGTCAGACGGAGAAGTGTGGAGTGTGATTACATGTCTTCTCAAGATGAATACATACAATTGGGAGACATGGAGATGTGAGAAAGCTAAATGAGTTTAACCAAATAAATAAATTGTTTGTTTCATTTTTCGTTGCTATCTCTTATTTGTGAAGGAGAAATCTTATTCTATCCTTTATTTATTCTGAATAATGTTAAAACTCCACACCTATTCACATAGCCTAATTCTTTTATAGAGCTGAATTTGTCAGTTCATTTATTTCATTCATTTCCCTCATAATTATTATTTGAGATGTAATTTACTTAATTTTGAAGGTCAATTGGTGGCAAAAGTGTCTCCTATTCTGTGTCTGAACCAGAGTTCAGCGAGATTATTGGCCCTTTAAGGTTAGACAGAATTAAAGTTAAGTTGAGTCGAACAATCATATTGTCTTTTGCTCTCTGTATTTATCCCATTCGTAGGGGTGACGAGCCCCAGCACGGTTTGGAGAGCTTCCTTAAATGCCTGGAAGTTACTTAACTTTAAACTTATTTCAATCAATTATCAAGAATTTCAGGAGGACCCTTTTTTAAATCTCAGGCGACCCAGATTGGGCCACCAACCCAATGTTGAGAACACTTAATTTTTCCCTTAAAAGTGTCTAAACCCAGTGAAGGTGTTTTATGGTCTTGCACGCTAAGTGCTGGTGGAACAAGAAGAAAATAGTTGGAGGGTTTGATGTATATTTTCCTATGATAAAATATAAATAAAAAATCAGAGGGACGTTGGCCCCTCCCTTCCCTTTTTTTACATAAGAATACATTTGGATTCTTAAAACCATATGATAAATATCATTGGAAAATCACTTATCTGATCATTTTGGATGTGTCTCCGTTTTCCTCTCTCTTGTGTCCGCCTGCCTTTGTGCCCTCCAACCTCCTCGACCTCCTTCTCCTCAGCCATAAAGGTCAAAGCCAGGGTCAACTGTACGCTCTGTAGTCTCTGGAATAGATATTATGTTAGAACATCCACAATATGTCATATTGTCACGTGTCTATTTCAATCTATTTCCCCTTTGTTTCCCAGTTACAGTTATGGACAATACTTCCCTTTAATTCTCATCCTTCATCATAACAAGCAGTGACCAGGCATGGCGGCTGGAGGAAGGATCGGAGTCGAGAAGGCGGTGGCATTCTGTTAGGAAACACTCAGAAACAGAAAGAGAGGAAACCATTAAGACTTAACTGGATAATTTAAAATATCTCTTTTCTTTAGTTGGATCTGATTCGTCTCCTTACAGCGACCTGTATTTTGGAAAAAGCTACATAATAACAACAACTAAGACGAAGACGTAGACAAGTGCACACCACAACGAGTATACACATATAACAACAAAAAACATGGACACTGAACATGTAAGGTCAGTCAAGGTCAAAGCCAGTCATTCCACTGAAAGTGGTATCATATATAAAAAAACGTTGTTTGGTGTTTTTAAACACCCAGAAAAAAAACCCTTTAAAACCTGGTAAACTTTTTAGAAGGCCCAAGGCCTAAAACCATAGTTCTTTTAACAAGCAGCAGTGTTTTCTGAACACCCCACTACATAATTGGCAAAAACAGGGAGAAGATCAAGTGCATCAAAACCCAGGAGGAAAAGAAGGTGAAACAGAGGAACATGTGTGGTCAAACAGCCATTCATCGGTCAATCACTCAATGACACGTCCACGGCACATTCGCACTCACAACACGGTTCTCTCAGGCATACGTAACGTGTCATCATTCAGTCACTCATGCACCGCACACGTTCATGCCTCAATTTTCACGTCCATGCATTCACAAGGTTTTGCTGCATAGTGTCTAAGTGGAATATAGGTCTCATCTAACCCACCAATGGCGATAGCCAGTCCACCTCGTCTCTCGGGGTCAATGAGCTCTTATTGCCCCCTCATGCTTGGCAACCTTTTAGTGTTAATTAATTGCTTTTTACTGGTATCGTCTGATTACTAAGAGGTACGCTCCTTTTTACTTCCGCCTTTGCGGAGTCTTAGATTATCGCCCGTGGTACTGACAGTCTGCTCATCTGCTGATCAGGCAGGAATCGCACGGCCGTGTCTAACTCAACAAACTCAACAACTCTCGACCTCCGGCTTTGTAAAAGATAAAGCTGGGGAGAACTCTCAACCTCCGGCTAAAGCTCAACAACTAAAGCTGGGGAGAACTATGGGGGGGGATCTCTCAACCTCCGGCTAAAGCTCAACAACGACCTCCGGCTAAAGCTGGGGAGAACAACAACTCTCGACCTCCGGCTAACTGGGGAGAACAACTCTCTAACCTCCGGCTAACTGGGGAGAACAACAATAACAAACAACTCTCGACCTCCGGCTAACTGGGGAGAACTAACCTCCGGCTAACTGGGGAGAACTCTCGACCTCCGGCTAACTGGGGAGAACAACTCTCTAACCTCCGGCTAACTGGGGAGAACAACAATAACAAACACCAACGCAAACTGTCAGGACTTTATTGGGCACCTCTAAGATTGAACGGAGCACGCAACCTCTAATAACCCTCACTCTAAGGGAACGTAGAAATTTGTTCAGAATGGTCTTCGGTTACCAAGCATGTATCAAATCAGGTGGACCGCTATCCCCCAAAGAGCGCTTTCCCTAGCAAGGTTTATCCTTTTTCTGCACATTAAACCAGGACTTCTTGTTTGAAAAGTAATTGCCTATTTACTCATAGCAACTAATGGGACATTTTTTCTCAGGAAAAATTTGGTACCCCCCCCATGCTGTCGAGTGGCTTTGGGCCGGCCAGACAGTCCGACGCGGTAAGGGGAGGCGCGCAAAATGAAAACAATGAATGTTGAACTAGGCTGTCTGTCGCAAGCAGCTTCAAAAAGGGTAAGGTACAGATTGTTTACGAGGGTATCGGTCAAAAAATGTCAAAATTTAAACTTGTTGAGGCTGCAGTCCTCAATCTCTGTCTCAATTTTCCTGAAATTGAGTAAAAACAAAAGAGAAAAAGAAGAATCGTTCAGAAATAACAAAGGAGAAAAACGTGTGAGCTCAAAAAAAAATCATGGCCAATAAAAATTAAAACTTCAGCTCCAAAAGCTGAGGCAACAGAGGGCTCTGTCTTCAGCGGATGTAACCATATCTTGCATTGTGGGGGCCTCCCCTCAATCAAGAAAATAAATGAAAGAAAAGCCTTATCAGTAACACTATTTTCTTCCCCTTTGTTTGTTGTTTTCTCATAAAGGCCAAAGCAGTGTAAATAAATGAGCAACATAATGAATAAAAGCAAAGATAAATGATGGGCACACTTGATCTCATGTGGCAAACAGAAGGGTTCTGTGTGAAGTTCTGTGTTTCTCATAGTTATGAATGTGGGTGTGTGACTGTATGTCTGGTCTGTCTGCGTGTGAGAGAATAAATGAAAACAAAATAATCTAGTGCACAGTCAGAAGATAGAGGGGTTAGTATTGTGCGAAGGAGAAGCTTGTTGGCTATTTGCTAGTTGTCCCCCTCCATGCCAAAGTTCAAGGCTAAAGTGATTTAGCTCTACCACCAAAGGCTGTGGTGGACTTCTTGTTGCTTGGTATCCTTGTGGCTTTTGAAACAGTGTCTTTTTGGTGAAGATTTCCAGCAGACGTGTGACCAGTCTGCAGTTGCTGCCCATCATTCAGGCAGTAGTCGTGGCATTTAACTCGCAACTCATTGGTGGGGGAGTGTCCAACCACTCCGACGCCCACAGGTTCTCAGTCTTTGATGATGGGGCAGGATGTGTTAATCCAGCATTGGCATGTGGCCCATTCATAGACGATGAAGAGTTGACTTGGGACTGAGCGAGTTATTTCAGCATTGCTTTGCTGAATGGGAGTTGAGTCCTTGAGTCCTGAAAGGTCACACACCTTTGATTGTCCATTTCCTTCTGATGCTTGGTCCTTTGAATGATGTTGACATTCCATTAGCGTAAGAGTTGAAGGTGATTTCATTCTTTCATTGAAGATGTCGTTTCTTCAGGGGACAACCACAAAGCCAACAGAAACTAACAATTTAAATAATAAAAAATGATAATGATGGTAACAGTAATATTAAAATAAAATAAAATGAAATACTGTATTCATCTGTGTGTGTGTGTGTGTGTTGCCCATCAAACATGAAATCAAAATAAAATTTAAAATAAAAATAAAAATAGTGTCTGTGTGTAATGGCACTATTCTATCGGCAGGGGAGAAGTGAGAAATCACAATGTTGTGTCACAAGTGTGTAGTGCACTAAACTGGCCAGTGAGGGGCGCCACCTCTCTCTCTCTCTCTGTTGGGTGTGGCTCTCTGTGCGTGTGCGTGCCTGTGCGTGTGCGTGCGCCCGTGCGCGTGCCTGTGTGTGTGCTCTCTCTCTCTCTCCCTTTCTCTCTCTCTGTACGTGTGTGTGTGGGTGTGTGGGTGTGTGTGTGTGTGTGTGTGTGTGTGTGTGTGTTCACACGTCTGTTCTGAGAGAAAAAAAAAACAAAAAACACAGCAGCTCACTGCGAGAGAACAACAAAACAAAAAAAACCCAAAGCCGGCTCTCTCCAAAATGAGAGCCTTAAAGCCAAACAACTACAAAAAAAAAAGAAGTAAAACTCACTGAATCATGATCTGAGTTCACATCATACCAAGATTGTATATGCGTATGCATTTGTTTATTGGATTCTTCATCTGTTTGATTCACAGAAACACAATTTAGGTTAGATTTGGGGTTTTAATCTTTCGGTACAGAGGTGAACTCAGATCATGGCACCGCTGGGATGTTTTGGAAACCTTGTTGCCCGTCTATCTATGGTCAGGACCTCACAGGCTGTCTGTGGGTGTCCGAACAAAACCAAAGTAAATAATGACCAGCCGTATTTTATGCCTAAACAAAATATCCGAGCCCGAAGAAAACCAGAGAGAACCTACAGCATTAAAAAGCAACCATTTGAGCCCTTCTCATGGCTATTCACTGCGTCAAAACACAGAACAGCTGAGGATCAAAATCAAAGCTCAAAGCTGAAAATCAATACAATGCTTGACTGGTTCCAAAAAAAAAAAAAATCAACACAGAGCAAATATATATGTAAATGAAAATTTATACATATATGTTTATAAAGGCAGCTTTACCTTAGTCCGAATTGGTGTTTGAGGTTCAACCGATGGTTCGTGCTCCAGTCTCTGTCCGAGGGCGGACCACCGCGGGCCAGCCCCGGGGCTTCAAATGTGTCGACCCAGTGCTGGTCCACGATCGACGCCCCACAGAGCAGAAGATGGATTCAGTTCGTCGACGCCAATTGTTACGGCAGAATTTACGGTTGACCTCATTTGAGACATGATTCATTGCTCTGGTTGAATGATAGAATCCAGGAGAAGCATTGATGATTTAATAAAAAATGATTTTATTCTAAACTAAATAAAAGAATACAAAGTGGAACAAAGTGAAACAAAATTAGCGTCCGTCCAGGCGGACGTCCAAAGGAAGTGCCGCGCCCCGCTTCAACAGTTTCAAAGCTTAAGCTTTTTATACAGATAAGAAAAGGTCCCAACAGTGAGAGACAAAAGGGAGGGAGTCAGATGCCCATAGTGGCAATGTTGGAGGATGATGAAGATGTTATGAGAAGGTTTGGCTCCAGTCTTTATCTGTCTTGATAAGTGTGTACGTCAGTGTATGTCTGCAGAGATTCTGGCTTGGCAGAGACTGTGCTGCACTGAGAATAATACGATCTGTACTGTTTAATCATGATTCAGCTGTTCAAAAGTGTAAAGATTAATGGAGTCGTCATGTATTAAAACATGACAAATTGTACACATGAACATACATTTGAGGATATGATGATGAATATAAAATTTGCCATGACAACAGCAAAACAAAATAATGTTCTGGCTAATAAGCCAAAATATTACACTTTTCATTGCTTAATTAAAAAAAAAAAATAAATCAAGTAAGTATAAACTTTGATTGTTTTCATTATTGTGTTTCATTAGTTAATTTTTTATTAATTCGTTATTTCAACATGCATTTTACTGTAGCTCTGATGAGATGTTAGAATGTAACATTCTAATAACGTTGCTCCAATGGACTTTTATTTTGTAAACCGGAAGTTCCCACTGAAACGGTTGTACTTGAGGTAGCTTGGTGACTGAATGTGTAACTACGAGACATGGACAAAAAACTGGAATAAAAAGAACTAAAAGACAACACGGACTAAGTTATTCTTAGTTAACTAGACATAACAGTTCGAACACTGAGCAGGTGAAGATGAATAAAGCTGATCACGTTCTCACGGAGCACTGCTGCTTAATCATCATATCATCAAATGTGTGTTCATGTGTACAATTTGTCATGTGTTTATACACATTGACTGCATTATTCGCTGTACTTTTGAACAGAGACGTTGCTCCTTTGCTGAGTCATGTTAAATTAGATTACTCGCAGTACAGACAGATTGTGCTGTATTCACAGTGCCAGCAAAAACCAGTCTCTGCTCAAGGTCTCAGCATAACTCTGATAAGCAGAGCTCTGTAGAAACAGTAATTTCCCATCTAACTCCTTCCTCCCTTCACACCCTCCCTCCCCTTCCTCTTCATCAGCTATAAAATATATGTTGTGTTTATCCTTTGCTCTTTTCTTCATTAAATGTTTTTTTAATACATTCCCGTCTCAGCGTGGACTTCATCAATGCAGAGCAACTGTTGTGGGTCTAAATCAGAGGTCAGCTGAAGTTATGCCTTTACAACATCTTTTAAACATGGGGCTCAATAACTATGTTGGTCTCCTTTAGGATTATTACCTTCATATTTTGGCCTTTGATGAACTTTTTGAGACATGAAAACTCAACACAGAAAGGTCCTATTGGTCCACCATGGGAATCACACCCAGAAAACACTTGTTTTCACTTAAGATACTATACAAGCCCTGACTGGACCTCCAAGAACAATTACTGTCATAACTAGCTGAGATTTATTACAAGTAGTGGACATCGATATCATTCATGCTGGACTAGTTTGTATATATTGTCCAGAAGCGTTGGAAGCTTTTAAATTGTAAAAAAATTTTTTAAATAAATAAAAATAAAAAATGCAATAAAATACATGTGCTTTTAGAAAAACACTGTAATGATATTTATGTATTTATTTATTTCTATATTTCATGCATCATGTTGTTGAAGCTCTGAATCCTATTTTTCTTCGTAAAAGATGTTTTTATTTTTCCAATAAGTTCATTTTGTAAGACTTGGTGGGTTAATAATAACAATAATAATGTTTTTGATTCGTTAGTTGCTAAGCATGTTGCATGATACCGTGTACATATATAGGTTTTCTATGTGGACTGCAGTGGAAGCTCGCTCTGCTTTTTGATTTCCACAGCAATGGCGGCTGATGGAGCCTCACAATAGTTCCCGGAAGTGAGCAGTTTACTATTGCAGCACAATGAAGCTAAAGCGGAGTAGACAGTTTGTGATGCACTTTTGAATGGTAAGACTTTAAGATAATCATATTGGATATTATTATTATTAATATTATTATCAGCTATCTAAACCCTTTAATGTGTGCACACACACATATGACTGTGTACTGTATAAATATTGTAAATCAATGCCGTTATTGACAAATTGCCAAAAATTCCAGTTATGTCATAAAATTAATGGATTCCAATTGCCCGCCAATAACTTCCGGGAACTATTTGAGTCTACGTGAACCACGTGACGGTCAAGCATTTTGAACTTCCGGCTCTGGATTTCCGTACACACACACACATCGTGACGCTTGGTGACGTCATTAGATAACCACGCCCCTGGCGGAAGAAGTAGGTTTGCCGTAGTGTTGTGGAGCAGAGGTTCAGGCTGTGGGCTCGTTTGGACTTCAGGACACCTGATGTGAAAGGTAACATCTGTTAGAGCACATCTGGATCATGTGATCAGTCTGGACATGCGTCGTAGCTGAAACGTGATGTGTTGATTAACATTAAAATCTTTACATCAGGTCAAATACCAATGGAGGATGTCAATTGATATTTTCATACATCCTGAACCCAGATAGGTTATAACGTTATGAACATCTGGTTTATATTATGTAACCTTCCAAATCATCACAACTCCCTCATCTGTTGTGTAATAGGTGGTGGCTTAGTGGTTAGCATGTCTGCCTCACAGCAGAAGGTTCTGGGTTCAAGCCCTGGGGTGGACACTTGGGTCCTTTCTGTGTGGAGTTTGCATGTTCTCCCTGTGCTGGGGTTTCCTCTGGGTACTCAGGCTCCTCCCACAATTGTAGGGGGAACCTATGGGTGAAGTTGTGGTCGGGTTGTTTAAATCATTGCTTTGCTTTGGCTCTGCATCACAAGGGGGGGCAAAGTATTGTTAGAGGGATCATGTGTATATGTTGTATATACAACTATATATATGTTTATTGTTGGGGTGGGGTGGTCCCCCCATTATGTTGTATATACAACTATATATATGTTTATTGTTGGGGTGGGGTGGTCCCCCCATTATGTTGTATATACAACTATATATATGTTTATTGTTGGGGTGGGGTGGTCCCCCCATTATGTTGTATATACAACTATATATATGTTTATTGTTGGGGTGGGGTGGTCCCCCCATTATGTTGTATATACAACTATATATATGTTTATTGTTGGGGTGGGGTGGTCCCCCCATTATGTTGTATATACAACTATATATATGTTTATTGTTGGGGTGGGGTGGTCCCCCCATTATGTTGTATATACAACTATATATATGTTTATTGTTGGGGTGGGGTGGTCCCCCCATTATTACAATATGAGTTGAAATTAAATAAAAATGCGCTCTTTAAAAATGTAACAGTTTTTGAAAAGATACAACAATAAAACAAATATACAACTTAATATTTAAGACTGCCTTCCATTTTGAAATGCATTTTGGTCACATTTAACAGGTTCTTCTTTATGAATGTTTTTAAATGACCTACATTTACACTTAGTAGTGGGAGGAAACTTCCATCTCTGCTACAGGTTGTGTGTTTTAAAATGTGCTGTATGTTTAGCAGGCTATGGATCCGTATCTTCCCTGTGTCCTCCTGTCTGTCCTGATTGTCCTGGTGTGGAGCTCCTCTGTGGACAGCTTCCATTATGATTACTGTGTGCTGGGAGCTGGGCCAGCAGGACTTCAGATGGGACACTTCCTGTCTAAGGCCAAAAGAGACTACATCATCTTGGAGAGGAACTCAGGACCTGGCAGCTTCTTTACCAAGTTTGTCTCTAGAGAAATCTGTGCATCCACCCCTGGACATGGCCTGAATCAGAAATAGGCAACTGGCGGCCTGGGGGCCACATTCGGCCCTCGATCTAATTTCATGTGGCCCCAAAGTAAATGTACAAAATGACAGAAAAATGCACAAACCAAGAGCAAGAATACATTAAAAAATACAAAGAATTACATACAACATTGCAGGAAAACACAGTAAAAGACAAGATAAAAACACACAAATCTATTACAAAAATGAACAAAACGACAACAGTTATACAAAAAATTACTTCGAAAAAAATACAAAATTACAGAAAACGACAACAGAAATACACAAAAAATACTAAAAAAAAAAACGGAAAATGACACACAAATACATAATGACTCCAAAAAACATATATTCTACAGGAAAAATACACAATAGGACCACAGAAATGCACAAAATGCCTCACAACAAGCAAGACAACAACGAATATACACAGAATGATAAAAACTCTCTGTTCTTTCCTGTATTAATGCTCAGATCGCTCATTATTCTAAATGCTGAGTCATGAATATTGATCATGTGGCCCTCTGATTAAACAAACATATTTTTTCGGCCCCGCTGTGATAAAAGTTGCCTATCTCTGGCCTAAATGTACACTCATATTTGCGTGTGTTGTGTGGCTGTAGTTATCCCAGGCACAGGAAGCTCATCAGCATCAACAAGATCCACACAGGGAGGCGAAACCGAGAGTTTAATCTGCGCCACGACTGGAACTCTCTGCTGAGTGACAAAGCCGACCTCCTGTTCCAGAGAGTGAGCAGTGAGTTCTACCCTCCAGCAGACGCCTTCCCTCTCTACCTGTCCATGTTTGAGAAAGAGCTCGGGCTAAGGGTCCGGTACGGCGTAGACATCGGGAGGATCAGGGCCGTCCAATCAGACGCAGGCAGAAGTTACATCCTGACTGATCAGCATACAACAGTTTACAGATGCAGGTATATAGTTTTCTCCTGAACCCTGGGATTGAAATGAGCATTCCTCTACTATCCACGCCTTTTTTTTCCACATCAGGATTCTCCTGGTGGCCACAGGCTTGTGGGTTCCTCAGAAGGTGGAGTTTGTTGGTTCTGACCTGGTGGAGGGCTATGAGTCCATCTCCACAGATCCTGATGACTACAAGAATCAAGCTGTGCTCATTCTGGGAAAGGGCAATTCAGCTTTTGAAACAGCTCAGAGCATCATGGGAAGGGCGAGCCGGGTGCACATGCTCAGCTCAAGTCCAGTCCGTCTGGCTTGGCAAACACATTATGTTGGTGATCTCAGGTTAGTGAGAGTCTTTTGCTAATCACTGAACTTTAAACAATAAGTGTTTATTTTGACAGAGCTGTGAACAATCAGCTGATAGACACGTACCAGCTGAAGTCCCTCGATGGGCTGGTGGAGGCTCGCCTGGAGAAAATAGCTATCGCTCGTCGGCAGGACGAAGACGTAAAGAGATCAGGAGGAAAAAAAGACTTCAGAAAGAAAGAAAAACTATATTTAACTTTAAAAAAGTTTGTACAAAACACTGGAGAGAGGAACAGCTCCGATGTAACACGAGAAGAACTGCCGGAACACCACATTGACAACTTCCCAATGAGAAAACACTACGACCGAGTCATTCGCTGTCTTGGATTCAGATTTAACTTCAGCATTTTTGAAAGGTAGGAAGACAATCTGAAAAGTACACACGCACACACACACACACACACACACACACACACACACACACACACACACACACACACACACACACACACACACACACACACACACACACACACACACACACACACATTGATTATTTTGATAATAAAAATCTCTTCCACAGCTCTGCGTGTCCGCCTGTCAGTGACAATGCTAAAGGAAGGTTACCAGGTGTGACCGCCTGGTATGAAGGGAAAGACACCGCTGCTTTGTTCGTGCTGGGAACGGCTGCTCACTCCAGAGACTATCGCTCGTCTGCTGGTGGCTTTGTTCATGGTTTCCGTTACTTAGGTTAGATCCCCTCTTACTGCTCACTCCAAGCAACCATTCTGAGCAATCAGACAGGAAAACATTGGTTCTTTAAAATGAAATCTAAATCTTTCCCACAGTTCAAGCTGTACATCGTGTACTTGAATATCGATACCATAGTAATCTCTGGCCATCAACCAAGCTGTCTACAACACAGTTGCAGTCCTGGATTTTGAAGAGACTTGGTGAAGCTTCAGGGCCGTACCAGATGTTTGGTGTGATTGGAGATGTCGTACTTCTTCAAGGGTAAGAAGATAATGTAATGATTCATTTCATCTATACATTTAACTTATATAGCCACTATCACTGTCTGAGTGCTGAGACAACACAGAGACAGAAAATATCAGATAGAGAACGTCACTCATATTCCATACGTTTGGTCGTATTAGGAATGTGAGAAAACATAGAGTGGACATGGGTCACAAGCAGTGTTGGGAACGTTACTTTAAAAAAGTAATTAGTTATAGTTACTCACTACTTGTTCAAAAAAGTAACTGCGTTAGTAACTAAATTACTCTATAATAAAAGTAACTCATTACCAAGGAAAGTAACTATTTGCGTTACTATTAAAAAAAAAAAAATGTTGCTATATGTCAAAGAATTCACATTTTTTAGATGTGTGTGTTGTGAGGTGCTTCATTAATTTTGAGTTGCTTACAACAGATGTGGACAAATAATATAATGAACACTTCACATACACGTTCTTTGCCTTTGACCACAATTAATTTAAAGTAGTGTTTGTATCGTCACCTTAAAAATGTCAACTTTTCATCAGACTGCTCCACGCTCGCCATCTCTGCTGCTTCATCCAATCTGTGTGTGTGTGTCTGTGTGTGTGTGTGTCGCGTGTGCTGGCACGTCACCTTAGTCAATCATAATCGCTCACCTTGTTTTTAACCCACCTCCTCACAACAGCTGATTCAGAAGCTGGGGATGCTTTCGTATAACATTTTATTTAATCAATGCATGTAACGCACCGCATTTAACGTTCAGTAACAATAACGGCGTTGTAACGGCGTAAAAAGTAATTAGTTAGATTACCTCGTTACTGAAAAACAAACGCCGTTACTTAACGCCGTTACTTTAAATGCCGTTATTTCAAACACTGGTCACAAGCAGCTCTCACTCTTGTTTTATGTGTCCCCCAAATCAAAAATTATAATGCAAGATCTTGCAGTTAGATTATCTGTCCAAAGGGGGTCTCTACGTACAGTATCTGCTCATTAAGTAACCCAGAGCTTTCCTTCCTTTTTGTCAATGAATGGTGAAAACAAGCCTCTGCTTATTGATTTCCATTGAGCCAGACATGTTTTTGTAAGGGTGTAACGAGTCATCCATTAGATCGATGAATAGATTTATATTACTAATGCTAGGATCCAATTACATCGATCTGTGCTCGACAAGTTGTCCTTCCAGTTGACACTAATCAATCTAAAATCATTTCAAAAGTTAATCAATTGATTTTTTCCAGTAGAAGGAAATTACGCTTTGACATCACACGGCGCGTGTCAACACTCAACAAACAAGATGGAGAAGCCAGCGAGCGAGAAGTGGGTTACCATCTTTGGGTCCAGTGTGTGGAAACACTTGAGCTTCTTATTCTAAAGAAGTCGCTCAACTGTGTCCACGTCCTCCACCAGGCCCTTCTGGTAACGTTCACTGCAGCAGCAGCAGCACATGTAGTGTTAGCTCTTTAGCATTAGCTCTGCAGAAGCCTCATGATAACCATCATGTTCAAACAAAAAGTATCATCTTCAATCACTGCTCATTTAACCTGAACAGATGTTGGTTTGTTGCACATAAAGCTGCAGTATGTAAGGTTTTTTTGGCATAAAAAAGGACAATAATAACAATATGCATGCACTCTGTATACAGTATATACGGCAGTAATTACGGTAGTTGGAGATGCATCTGCGAGTCATAGTTTATATGGGACACGTTCCCCACAGAAAAACCATTGTGGGCAAATAAGGTAATTAAATGTATGATAGTGTGATGTGTGTTAGCAGAGAGGATTGGAGCATGAATGAGCTACTGGGCTGGCAGGTGAAGTGGACGTGAGAGGTGAATCGCAAAAATGCACAGAAATAAAAGAGACGATTCTGAGAATAAGACTCAAAGCAAAGTGCCCAATCCCAAACCACTGCCTACACACTAGCCTTCCCTAAGAGATGTTCCAAACCACGTAGGGTGAAGGGCGAGTGTGGAGGGACAGTGTATAAGGGCCTTAAATAGCAAGTTGGCATCCAATATACCCTTTGATGACATTTACAGGAAGCACAATGGAGGAAACATTCATACAAATATTAGTTCTGCATCTGTTAAAACCAAACTAGCAAATCTTATAGTATGACATTTGATTTGATTGTGCAGTTTTAGCACCTCAAAATGTAAACACAATTGGCAGTATTTATTAATTTGTTTGATTAGAAATGTCAAATGGTATTGGTGTTGAAATACTTGTGGAATCACTTAAAATCATTTGAGGTATTATGTAGGCCAAGCTGATGTCATTGTAATGGTTGCTGCAATTTTATTTGTATTAGTAAATGATGACAACCACATCAACAAAATATAGAAAGACTTCATCAATAAATTTGAAATAAAGAACTAAACAGAATAAAAACCGAGGGATTTAAGAGGTCACTCAAAAGACAAATGTCCAATAATTTGGGACATTTTAACAGCAGGTTTAGATTGGACACATTTTACATTTATAAACTTTTTTAACTTATTTAGAGAAGGTGGAAAAACATGGATTTTTAAATATCTACATTTCTGACAATACAACAAAAATCTGACGAGATGGAAAACCAGAATCCTGACCCATAATCTATTCCTGTAATGAAAACCAAAACATTTTTGTGGACTCGCATGTAAAATAAATAAAAAGCTCACTGCTCACTGGTTTCACTATGAATATCACAAAAAGACAGTTACTCAAGTTGCGAGTGCAAATTCCTTTGGATGGACACTTATTAGTCTTGGGATAGTGTTGATGGCGCAGTTTGGGGTGTACTGGACGTCACCCTGTGACAAAATACCGTAGTCATCTTAACTGGATTATCACAATAGCACAGCAATGATGCACGAGCACCTAAAAACAGTTGTTGAGGGTAGGAGAAGGAGAAGACATTGTTAGTAACTGGTGAATAATGAAATGACAAGTGTTGTAAACCACGCCATGGATGCAATATTAATGTGAGCAGCATGTCTATTTTTAGCGCTAATCCTTATTAGTGAGAGAGAAGCTAAGATATGGTGTAAGAAAAGACAACTTAAGTAAATTATTATTAATGAAACAGCAAGTCACATGGTAGCGTAGTGGTTAGCACGTCCTCCTCACAGCAAGAAGGTCCTGGATTCAAGCCCTGGGGTGGACACTTGCATGTTCTCTCCGTGCTTGCATAGGTTTTTTCAAAGTACTCTGACCGGGGGTTTCCACTGGATACGTCTCCGCCCCGCCACGGCACTGATCCGGTTTTTCCCCGCTGTCCGCCGTTCAGTAATCCCCACTGGTTGCGTTTTAAGTGCCCCGCGGTGCTTTCCGGTTGGATGACTGTGACGTCACGAGACAGAGCAGTTCTCACGATATTTATATAATTGTGCGAGAACGCAGTTAAATGTATGTGTTATAAACGCAACAATAAACAGATAAACAGGTCAGTGTTCCTAACAAAGGAGAACAAGAAGGTTGGACTCTGGATTTGTCATAGACACATTTTTCAGCAACAGCCAACAGAGAAGAGATAAAACTGCACCAGTAAAACATGAACTAAATCAAAGTTGCTGCAGTTTACAGTTGAGTTACAGTATGAGAGGAATCAATATAGTGGATATGATTTTGTTTTTGTTTTTACACATTATTACATTTTGGAGATGTAGTTACTTGAAATATAATCTTAAGTGTTTTATTTTGAAAAGTAACCCAATAATACGTGCCTAATTTCCTGTTTAGCTTAATTTGCTCTGTGCTGATTGATGCGTCGTGCTCTGGTGTCCGCCAAAAATAGAAGTCCCGTGTATATCTGGTGGAGGGCACCGGACTACCGCAGCTAGGAAGGAGCAGACACGGACCGCAGCGGACCTGGTGGAAATGAACACAGACTAAAGTGGAAACCTATCAGCTCTGGTGACGTAAAGCAGCGGAGCCGCATCCTGTGGAAATTGGGGGTAACTTCCTCCCACAATCCAAAAAACCTGACCGGTTGATTGGAGTCTCTAAATTGGCCGTAGGTGTGACTGGTTGTGTGTCTGCCTTTGTGTTGCTCGGTGATGGACTGGCACCCTGTCCAGGGTGTACTCCCGCCTAACACTCAATGAGAGCTGGAGATAGGCACCAGCAGACCCTGCGACCCTAAAAAAAAAGGAGCAAGCAACTCTGAAAATGGTAAATGCGAGTGTTTTGAACCTTGCCATGGATGCTAGTGTGAAAGCGAGCAGTCTAATTGCGTGCCTGCCTGGTTTTAGCGCAATTTATCATTAGTCAGTCCTCAGCTGTATGATTTTACTAGTAGGCTGGTCCAGAGTCTGACTGAAATGTCACAGCCTAATAGAAATGCAGATAGATGCTAATGCTTCGATAGTTCATATACGTACATAATGAACTTAACTAGCTTTAACAAAATGAGTCTTATTCTGATGTGCAGGTGAGGGTAAAAGAATATAAGAAATGTGCTCTGTGTCTACATCAGGTGGCTGATTGTGTTCTTTTTGCCATCTTGGCTGTAATGGACTTATTCTAGTTAGGCCTACAACCAAAAATAGTATTTAACTGGATTATTGGAAATGGAGATATTTGCAGCTTAATTTAGCACAGTTTGCTTTAAAACTACATTTTTTAAAGCTTTGAACTTTCTGGAAAACCATCCATCCATCCGTAGGGTGGCTGGACTCTCCCTTAGAGATACGGTGAGACGCTCAATCATCCGGGAGGGGCTCGAGGTAGAGCTGCTGCTCCTCCGCATTGAGAAGAGCCAGATGAGGTGGTTTGGGCACTTAATTAGGATGCCCCCTGGACGCCTCTCTAGTGAGGCGTCCAGGGGGCGTCCCTCTAGAAGGAGACCATGTCTAGAGACTCTGTCTCTGAGCTGGTCTGGGAATGCCTCGGGATCCCCCTGGAAGTGCTTGAAGAAGTGGCTGGGGAGAGGAAGTCTGGGCCTCCCTGCTAAGGATGCCGCCCCACGACCCGGCAATGGATAAGAAGATGAAAATGGATGGATGGATGCATGGATGGTGTTTGTTATGCTGTTTACTCAACGGGAAGAGATTCAAATTCTGATGCAGCTGGTTATGATTTACAGTCCACATAAACAGGACTGAATCATAACATAACCTAACAACTAGAGCGGACATGGACTCGTCTGTGAACGGTCGCATTTACAGTCCTTGGAGACGCTGTTACCTTACCAATAAACAGGAAGAGATTTGTCACCTTTATAATAAGTATTGACTAGGCCACTGGGAGTGAGGTCCAAGGCCAAGACAGGATGACTTGATAATAATGTATCATGTTTTTCTGCAGTCAGTGTCTTCTCCTCGTCCTTCTCTCACTGATGATGGCAGTTCCTGATCTGTGGTTCACGGCTCAACTAGTCTGAGATAC
This sequence comes from Gouania willdenowi, assembly GCF_900634775.1. Lineage (NCBI taxonomy): Eukaryota > Metazoa > Chordata > Actinopteri > Blenniiformes > Gobiesocidae > Gouania > Gouania willdenowi. The sequence continues at coordinate 3,819,367 of NC_041051.1, read as the reverse complement.
TCTGATCTTCTATCTCTCTATCCTGTTCTGTTGGTCCTTCTGTCCACTAACCTCAACCAGTCCACGCAGATGGCTGCCACCTCTGAACCTGGTTTTAACGGAGATTTCTTCCTGTTAAAAGGGAGTTGTTTCTTCCCACTGTCGCTAAATGCTTGTTCATGTGGATCTTGTTTGGTTTTCTCTTTCTTATTATGAATTTTTTATTTTGATAAGCGCATTGAGATGACTTTGTTGTAAATTGCGCTATACAAATAAAGTTGAATTGAATTAAATTGTACAGTGTATCATACAGGGCAGGAGTGGAGCTAGAGTTCCATTGTAAACGCGGTGAGACCTCCATCTGTTTCTTTGATTTGTGTCAGAGTCTGGGTATGGTTCACACCAAACTATGTTGACGTTCCAGGGATTGAATTTGGCTGGGGTGAATATTCTAGTTTTAGTTGGATGAAAAAATGCTGTTGCACCAAACATTTTTGTGACAGTAAAGTTAAAAAAAACTCAACTCAAACCTGTTGCTCATTTTGTTTGGCCTCTTTTGAACTCTGCAGCTCTCACTGTGAATACATCGAAGAGTTTCTCCTTCAGGCTCTGCCCCAGTTCTCCTCTCTGTCTGGTCACAAGGTCTCTGAGCATGGACTCATAGTTATAGTAATGCAGTACGGGAAAAAGAAGATTGATTATTTGGGACATAACAGGGCCGAAACAGACTGGACTAAAGCTTGGAGATCCAACTTTCTGCACCCTGTTTTGTACTATTATGACTCTCTTCCTACAGGTGAGTGAACACAGGCAGGACATTTATTAATCCTGTGTAGTTTAATGAGGGAATAAACTCTGTTGGTTCTTTGTTTTCCTTAGAGGAAAACATGAAACTGCGGCCAGATGGATGGCCTTTACCAAGGCCCAAAGCAATTCACCACATTGTGGAAGACTTTCTTACAGAATGGGAGGGTCCATTATCTCACATTCAGCCTCTGCGTCACTTCTTGGAACACTGTCTCCGGTCTGACCTTAGGACCTTTTTTGCAGGTAAAGCAACTGACTACAGATTTGAAACTGATTCATTGCTCAGCAACTATTAGACCCATTACTCAAAGGACTTCTGCTTCTTCAGTATTTTTTGCTGTTGCAAAAACCACATTTTGGAGGTATTCTGATTTTGTCTGCATAAAACAGGATTGAGCTTAACTCATTGACTGCCATGTTTTTCAGTGGGAACGGGTGCTAAAGCCTTATGCAACAGCCACGTAAAGATCATACTATAGACCATATTTTATTGAGCCAGCAGCTGGCAACAGTGTTCTTTGGCTGAGAGATTAGCGCTGATAGCAGAGGTAGATGAAAATGGTGCTACAGGGGTTGAGAGTGAAGTATTCAGCAGCTCAGAGCATCTCACACTTGACCAGAGCATGTCTGGACCTTAACTAAGCTTTTGTGGAATATTGAGAGTGTTGTGATCATGAGGAAGTAAGATGTTAAAAAAACGGGCCAAATGGGTCGACTTGGCACGTCCAGGTCAAATAAGAAGTTGCGTCTGTGCAGTCTGACGGAGGGCGAGACATGGAAGAATGCCAAAATACAGTAAGCAAACCATATAATTCTAAACCAGATAGCAAAATAATAATTTTGCCATCCAAAGCCCAGTCTCAGTGTTGTTTTTGTAGTTTATCGAAGGAAACCAATGTTGAGGTGTCCCTAAAGCCTATCTTTCAGAATCTGGTTTCAGATTTCAGATTGTCATAGTACAAAATATTCTGTAGGTCTTGAAAGATCATCTTAAATTCATGGCAATATGGGTTGGCCGCTCTGAAAATGGCTGGCAGTGAATGAGTTAAATGAGCCACAGATTTAACTCTTTCACTGCCAGCCATTTTCAGAACAGTTACCCCCTCACTGCCAGACATTTTACAGCATTTTGACTGATTTTTAAAGACCCACAGAATATTTTGTACTGTGACTATAATTTGAAACCAGATTCTTAAAGATTAAAGTCTCTACTTTCATCAGAATTTTTTTCTAACTTATTTCCTTCTTCTGTAATCAGCAGTTGAATAGAGGTAGTTTCACACAAATCGCCTTTTTCTGAAAAAACCTATTAGTGACTTTGAAACTATTTTTTTTTTTTTTTTGCTTTACTGACACCTTAACATTGGTTTTCTTCTATAAACTACAGAAACAACTCTGAGACCGGGCTTTTAATGGCAAAATTATTATTATTTTGCTATCTGGGTCAGAATTGTATGGTTCCCTTCCATGTTTTGGCCATCCTCCAAGTCTCCCCACATGCACCCGTTTGGCCCGGTTTGTTGATCATTTTCTCTAATAATCGCGACACTCTCAATAGTGGACTTAGGTCCACACATGCTCTGCTTGAGTGTGTGCTGCTGTGAGCTGCTGGTAGCTTCACCAACAACTCTCATAGTGCCATTTTATTACTTGTCCATGCTTTCTCCCTCCCCAGCGATGGTGACCATCACGACTAATCTCTCATCCAAAGGTACACTGGTGCCACCTACATGGCACCAGTTGGTCACTATATCATAGTACAAGGCTGATGTTCATTGGAGAGCTCCGTCACACTGTCTCCTAGCAACTGCCGTTGAAAAACACAATTGACGTATATTTACGTCAGTGCCAGTGGGTGAGTTAAGGTGGAGAAAAGAAGCAAATTCAATGTGGGGAAATTTAAAGAAATATGCCAGATTTTGTTCTTTCAACAGTTTGTGATTAAAAATGACTGTCGTCATGTGAAATAAGATCTGGAAAACTGAGCTCTGCAAATATTGTGGATTTTAATTGAATTGAATTTTTTTTGCAGGGGCTGAGATATCTAAAACTGAATTAGATAGTAATCTACAAATTTTTTAATTTTTTTCTATCATTTTTGCTTTCTCGAGCGGGCTGAATTCAGTGTTCTAAAGCAGAGGTGTCCTGGAGGGTCGGTAGTCCACCAGGATTTCAATTTATTTCTGCTCCAACACTCCTGAACTTCTAAAGCAGTTTTGCAAAAAGTCTGCTAATAAAAAGGGACAGATTTGGCCCCCGTGCCTCGAGTTTGACACATGTGGCTTAGAACATCAAAAAGACCGATAAGGTTAGAACTTGGTTTTACGCAGATCAGACCAATTCATCAAAGATAGGAACATGCTTAAAGCTGATATCCGGAGTTTCTGAGAAACGTCTCGATGTCCCACACTAAACAGCCTCACTTCCTCCCACTGCCTCTGCCAATCTACCAGAAGCCACGCCTCTACTTTTCTGCACGCGCATCACAGAACATAACAAGGTCGCATCTGGTTGCATTGATATAGGTCTATGGGTCAGGTAAGAGCCAAAATCATATTCACCGGTTTCTTGGTGTGACGCGCGGCCTTGTTTCCGTGCACAGTCCTACATTCACTTTGACTGACAGTCTCAAAAACAGAAAGTCAAAGCCTATTGGCTGGGCGCAGTCGGCGTTTGTTTCCATTTGTATCGGGGTCTATAGGATGAAGGAGGGACTTATATACATTATTGTATATGAATGACCATCAGCAGTAGACCATAGTAAAAGACTAGTTAGGTGTTTTTATGCATTTCAAAAGAATCATACATAAACATAGATTTCTCAAAAACTCCAGATATTGGCTTTAAGGAAAGAACTTGCACAGCTACTTCCTGCTCAGTCAATGGTCGTCTTAGAAATGGTAAAAAAAAAATCTCAAAACATTTTAAATAAGTGAAACTAATGCTGGGCTGCTCACAGGCCAGGAGGGTATTAACTCTCTTCTTTTATAAATCCTTTTAATAATAAGCTGCCATCAAAATCTTGATGAATGTTGAAAATCTCATATTCATACAGTATTGTGAAAACAAGGAGCGGTTTAACCATTAAATAATTAAAGAATATAATCAAATTTCTGCTAAACTAGAATGTCTACTTTTTCATTTAAATAGACTGCCTGTGGTTGGGGAACTCAGTGGTATAGTATGGATGATCATTGCAGACACGCACTACTTACAAATCTAAAATATGTGCCTTATTCCCCAAGGATCAAACAAGTCATTTTTGTTAGTGTTTAATTTGGTAATTGTTGTTTAGCTCAGCTTGTTATTTTGTTGATGTTGTATAAACTTATTGATCCCTCCTCCATTGTTGTTAATCGCTGTGATAATATAATATTGTGTTTTCTTAGAATATTGAATACCTTTTGTTTTTACATGTAGAAACCTGTTTCCGCTCTTCTCTCACACACCGGAAGCCGCCACCTTTCTGTCAGCATGGATACTTGAAGCAGCAGGGCGTCCATCTTCCACAGCTTCTTCAGGTCTCTGGGCTTCTCCTCACGGAGCAGGAAGCTGACACAACATTTCCAAATGATGTTTCACCACCTGGAGCCTCACAATCATTAGCACTGAAACTTGACTTGTGATTGTTTCATGCAATAGTGTGCAGTATTCACATTGTCATTTATTTTCCCACTTTAGATTGATGTAAAAAAAAAAAAGACAGAGGAATGTAAATGTAGAATTAAACATATCACACTTTAATTAGAAAAACCTATTTTAATCCAGAATTATTGTAGAGTTAAGAACCAAATGTTGTAATTATATAATTATTCAGAATATGTTGCCAGTTATATTATGGTTTACTTGCTCTTCAGTTTGGTCTTTCCACAGCATTTCACAATTAGTCACTTATCAATGCATCAGTTTTCATATTAAGTGCAATCATTAAGATGCTTACAAGTCAGATGAAAGAGTCACCTTTTGAATGGGTACTACACTGTTGTTGTATTTTATACTCCAAGTCATTTTGCTGTCATTTTATCATTGCACATGGATGTTGTTACGGCTGAATTTACGGTTGACCTCATTTGGAGACATGATTTATTGCTCTGGTTGAATGATGGAGTCCAGGCGGAGCATTGATGGTTTTATAAAAAAGATTTATTATAAGATAAAATAAAAAGGAGTAAAGAAGAAGCTTCCATCCTGAAAGAATGAAAAACAAAAGCTGGTGGCAAAGCAAAAATGCAAAACCCGTTCAAGACCCGTTCCAACGCTCTGACTAACAGTTTCAAAGCTTAAGCTTTTTATACAGATAAGAGCAAAGTTCCACTCTGGGGTAAGGAGGAGGGGAGAGTCAGATGCCCAATAGTGGAAAGATTTGAGGATGATGAAGACGTATATGTTATGAAGAAGATGTGCGCCACTCTTATCTCCTTGATAGTGTGTGCTGCATGCGAGCAGAGACTCTGGCCTTGGCTCTGTGCACTGAGTACGATCTGTACTGTTTAATCTGTTCAAAAGTGTAAAGAGTAATGGAGTCATCATGTATTAAAACATGACAAATTGTACACATGAACATACATTTGACGATATGATGATGAATATAAAAATGACCATAACATTCCCCACTTTTGGTCGCCCTCAACGACCAAATCAAGAAACAAAATTATTATATTCAGGGTTAACTTTTGTGAGGCACAGATATATCAAGAAAATGTGGAAATAAACTTCTTCATCATTATTATCAATGGCATGAATCATCAAGAATCATCCTTTATTACATCTAGATAAGCAAGGACATCACTCGTCTTCATCGGCTGAGTTCAGTGGTAACTGGGGTAACCAATAGCCATGGTTAGAATCACCGCACTTGATTGGCGGCATCATGAGTGAAGAACCTTGAGTATTTTCCTCAATCGTAGCAGAAGGGTTTATGACTGTATTCCTGCAGCTAGGTGTGAGGTTGTCCACCCTCAACCTAGCTATGAGCATTTGGTGTGGCTTATAAACAAAGCTAGGCCCTTGTTCTAGAGCGTTTTCTTGTGTGTGTCGTGAAAAAGAAAATCTCAGTGGCCTTGTCGGTTCCCCCTTCATTGTTCGGTCAGCCTCCGTCTCAGCATCAGCTGGTGTCGGCAATCATCTTGGATCCATGTCGCCCGCTCCGCGACCTTCACTGCCGTGTGGGTCGTTCATTTCCGGTCGGCGTTGTAGATGATTGGTTGTTGTCTGAGGAAGGGTAGTCTCCACACACCTGGCAACCTCTCTTGGGATCGGCTGGTACCTGAACAGAAGGGGGGGAAAAACACCAAAACAGAACTCTTGGGATTGGCTGGTACCTGAACACAGGCGCGATCCCACTACTGAGGCTTTAGCTGGTAGCTGGTACCTGGTAGGCTTTAGCTGGTACCTGGACAGAAGGGGGGGGGGAAAACACCAAAACAAAACCAAAACAAAATAAAATAAAATAAAATAAAATAAAATAAAATAAAATAAAATAAAATAGAATAAAATAGAAGTTTAGGGGTGTTAGGTTTAGTTAACTAACTAAATGAATAGTTAGTATGGCCAGGAAGGCAGAGACAGGTCAGAGGTCAGGATCTGAGAGCTTTTCAGATCCTAAAAGGTGCTGCTGCACAATCACACAATGGTTAGGTGTGGGTTAGTGAGCTTTTAGCCATGCTAGCTCTGTAGCCCATTCGCACGCGAGTGGGAAAATATGAGGCTGAAAGAAAAGCAGGAAGTATTAATTCGATTTTCTTTTCCTGGAGTAAGAAGAAGCATAGCTGGAGTTGCAGTGATTATCTGTGGTACGTCTACTTACCTGGTGAGAAGCAACAATTTGAGAACCACTGTTTACAAGGACATGCAAGTCGGACGGAGAAGGACATGCAAGTCGGACGGAGAAGGACATGCAAGTCGGACAGAGAAGTGTGGAGTGTGATTACATGTCTTCTCAAGATGAATACATACAATTGGGAGACATGGAGATGTGAGAAAGCTAAATGAGTTTAACCAAATAAATAAATAATGTTATTTATTTATTTAAATTGTTTGTTTCATTTTTCTTTGCTATCTCTTATTTGTGAAGGAGAAATCTTATTCTATCCTTTATTTATTCTGAATAATGTTAACACTCCACACCTATTTACATAGCCTAATTCTTTTATAGAGCTGAATTTGTCAGTTCATTTATTTCATTATTTTCCCTCATAATTATTATTTGAGATGTAATTTACTTAATTTTGAAGGTCAGTTGGTGGCAAAAGTGTCTCCTATTCTGTGTCTGAACCAGAGTTTAGCAAGATTATTGGCCCTTTAAGGTTAGACAGAATTAAAGTTAAGTTGAGTCGAACAATCATATTGTCTTTTGCTCTCTGTATTTATCCCATTCGTAGGGGTGACGAGCCCCAGCACGGTTTGGAGAGCTTCCTTAAATGCTTGGAAATTACTTAACTTTAAACTATCTCTTATTTCAATCAATTATCAAGAATTTCAGGAGGACCCTTTTTAAATCTCAGGCGACCCAGATTGGGCCACCAACCCAATGTTGAGAACACTTAATTTTTCCCTTAAACGTGTCTAAACCCAGTGAAGGTGTTTTATGGTCTTGCACGCTAAGTGCTGGTGGAACAAGAAGAAAATGGTTGGAGGGTTTTGGGGTATATTTTTTTCCTATGATAAAATATAAATCAAAAAATCAGAGGGACGTTGGCCCTCTCCCTTCCCTTTTTTACATAAGAATACATTTGGATTCTTAAAACCATGTGATAAATATCATTGGAAAATCACTTATCTGATCATTTTGGATGTGTCTCCGTTTTCCTCTCTCTTGTGTCTGCCTGCCTTTGTGCCCTTCCAGCCTCCTCAACCTCCTCCTCCTCAGCCTTAAAAGGTCAAAGCCAGGGTCAACTGTACGCTCCCTTTGGAAATTTGAAGATCTGTCCCCACTTTTGCAGTTGGATTGGAAGTCTCTGTAGTCTCTGGAATAGATATTATGTTAGAACATCCACAATATGTCATATTGTCACGTGTCTATTTCAATCTATTTCCCCTTTGCTTCCCAGTTACAGTTATGGACAATACTTCCCTTTAATTCTCATCCTTCATCATAAGAGCAGTGACCAGGCATAGCGGCTGGGGGAGGCAGGATCGGAGTCGAGAAGGCGGTGGCATTTTCTGTTAGGAAACACTCAGAAACAGAAAGAGAGGAAACCATTAAGACTTAAATGAATAATTTAAAATATCTCTTTTCTTTAGTTGGATCTGATTCGTCTCCTTTGAGTATACAGCCAGCGACCTGTATTTTGGAAAAAGCTACACAATAGCAACAACTAAGACGAAGACATAGACAAGTGCACACAACAACGAGTATACACATATAACAACAAAAAAACATGGACACTGAACATGAACAGTAAGGTCAGTCAAGGTCAAAGCCAGTCATTCCACTGAAAGTGGTATCATATATAAAAAATGTCGTTTGGTGTTTTTAAACACCCAGAAAAAAACCTTTAAAGCCTGGTAAACTTTTTAGAAGGCCCAAGGCCTAAAACCATAGTTCTTTTAACAAGCAGCAGTGTTTTCTGAACACCCCACTACATAATTGCCAAAAACAGGGAGAAGATCTAGTGCATCAAAACCCAGGAGGAAAGGAAGGCGAAACAGAGGAAGATGTGTAGTCAAACAGCCATTCATCGGTCAATCACTCAATGACACGTCCACGGCACATTCGCACTCACAACGCGGTTCTCTCAGGCATACGTAACGTGTCATCATTCAGTCATTCATGCAACGCACACGTTCATGCCTCAATTTTTACGTCCATGCATTCACAAGGTTTTGTTGCATAGTGCCTAAGTAGAATATAGGTCTCATCTAACCCACCATCGGCGATAGCCAGTCCACCTCCTCTCTCGGGGTCAATGAGCTCTTATTGCCCCCTCATGCTTGGCAACCTTTTAGTGTTAATTAATTGCTTTTTACTGGTATCATCTGATTACTAAGAGGTACGCTCCTTTTTACTTCCACCTTTGCAGAGTCTACACTTAGATTATTGCCCGTTGCAGTACCGACAGTCTACTAGCTGCTGATCAGGCAGAACTCGCACGGCCGTGCTCCAATAACCAAACTCAACCCCGGTCCGCGGGGGAAACTCAACCGCTGTCCATCTCCAGAAATGTAAAAAAGAATCTCTGAATCAGCAGGAAACTCAACCACCGCTCTTGAAAAATAAGAGTTTGGGAATAACTCAACCACCATAAACTCCAGAAGTCTAGGAAAAAACCTCTGAATCAGCAGGAAACTCAACCTCCACTCTTGAAGAATAAGAGTTTGGGAATAACTCAACCACCATAAACTCCAGAAGTCTAAGAAAAAAACCTCTGAATCGGCAGGAAACTCAACCTCGGTCTGCAACCTGAGGGAAACTCAACTGTCAGGACTTTATTGGGCACCTCTAAGATTGAACGGAGCACGCAACCTCTAATAACCCTCACTCTAAGGGAACGTAGAAATTTGTTCAGAACGGTATTCGGTTACCAAGCATGTATCAAATCAGGTGGACCACTATCCCCCGAAGAGCGCTTTCCCTAGCAAGGTTTATCCTTTTTCTGCACATTAAACCAGGACTTCTTGTTTGAAAAGTAATTGCCTATGTACTCATAGCAACTAATGGGACATTTTTTCTCAGGAAAAATTTGGTATCCCCCCCTGCTGTCGAGTGGCTTTGGGCCGGCCAGACAGTCCGACGCGGTAAGGGGGAGGCACGCAAAATGAAAACAATGAATGTTGAACTAGGCTGTCTGTCGCAAGCAGCTTCAAAAAGGGTAAGGTACAGATTGTTTACGAGGGTATTGGTCAAAAAATGTCAAAATGTAAACTTGGTTGAGGCTGCAGTCCTCAATCTCTGTCTCAATTTTCCTGAAATTGAGTAAAAACAAAAGAGAAAAAGAAGAATCGTTCAGAAATAACAAAGGAGAAAAACGTGTGAGCTCAAAAAAAATCATGGCCAATAAAAATTAAAACTTCAGCTCCAAAAGCTGAGGCAACAGAGGGCTCTTTCTTCAGCGGATGTAACCATGTCTTGCATTGTGGGGGCCTCCCCTCAACAAGAAAATAAAATGAAAGAAAAGCAAACAAAAACAACCTTATCAGTAACACTATTTTCTTCCCTTTTGTTTGTTCTTTTCTCATAAAGTCAAAAGCAGTGTAAATAAATGAGCAAAGATAAATGATGGGCACACATGGTATCATGTGGCAAACAGAAGGGTTCTGTGTGAAGTTCTGGTGGTCCTGTGTTTCTCATAGTTATGAATGTGGGTGCGTGACTGTATGTCTGGTCTGTCTGCGTGTGAGAGAATAAATGAAAACAAAATAATCTAGTGCACAGTCAGAAGATAGAGGGGTTAGTATTGTGCTATCGAAGGAGAAGCTTGTTGGCTATTTGCTAGTTGTCCCCCTCCATGCCAAAGTTCAAGGCTAAAGTGATTTAGCACTACCACCAAAGGCTGTGGTGGACTTCTTGTGGCTTGGTATCCTTGTGGCTTTTGAAACAGTGTCTTTTTTGGTGAAGATATTCCAGCAGACGTGTGACCAGTCTGCAGTTGCTGCCCATCATTCAGGCAGTAGTCGTGGCGTTTAACTCGCAACTCATTGGTGGGGGAGTGTCCACTCCGACGCCCACAGGTTCTCAGTCTTTGATGATGGGGCAGGATGTGTTAATCCCAGCATTGGCATGCGGCCCATTCATAGACGATGAAGAGTTGACTTGGGACTGAGCGAGTTATTTCAGCATTGCTTTGCTGAATGGGAGTTGAGTCCTTGAGTCCTGAAAGGTCACAGACCTTTGATTGTCCATTTCCTTCTGATGCTTGGTCCTTTGAATGATGTTGACATTTCATTAGCATAAGAGTTGAAGGTGATTTCATTCTTTCATTGAAGATGTTGTTTCTTCAGGGGGACAACCACAAAGCCAACAGAAACTAACAATAGAATAATAAAAAAAATGATAATGATGATAACAGTAATATTAAAATAAAATAAAATGAAATACTGTATTCATCTGTGTGTGTGTTTGAGTGTGTGTTGCTCATATTCATTTTAGAGTGAACCCATCAAACATGAAATCAAAATAAAATTTAAAATTAAAATAAAAATAGTGTCTGTGTGTAATGGCACTATTCTGTAGGCAGGGGGAGAAGTGAGAAATCACAATGTTGTGTCACAAGTGTGTAGTGCACTAAACTGGCCAGTGAGGGGCGCCACCTCTCTCTCTTGTGTGTGTGTGTGTCTTCTCCCTCCCTCTCTGTGCGTGGGTGTGGCTGTGCGTGTGCGTGTGCGCCCGTGCGCGTGCTTCCCTCTCTCTTTCCTTTGAGTGTGTGTGTGTCCTCGTTCTGAGAGGAAAAAAAAACCAGAAACACAGCAGCCCGTGTGTGTGTGTTTGGCTCTCTCTCTCTTGTGCGTGCGCGTGCCTGTGCGTGTGCGTGCGCGCGCTTCCCTCTCTCAAGGCGCAACCAAGGCGCACAGAAGCCAAAAAGCTGACACTCGTCCAAATGAAAGCATTAAAGCCAAACACCCAAAGGGAGAAATCTGATTCACGTTTAAACAAAATAAAAACAAAGATAAAAAAGAAGTAAAACTCACCGAAAGCATGATCTGAGTTCACATCATACCAAGATTGTATATGAGTATGCATATATTATTTGTTTATTGGATTCTTCATCTGTTTGATTCACAGAAACACAATTTAGGTTAGGTTCGGGGTTTTAATCTATTTTGCTTTCGGTACAGAGGTGAACTCAATACATGGCAGCGGGGTGTTTTGGAAACTTTGGTTGCCCGTCTATCTATGGTCAGGACCTCACAGGCTGTCTGTGGGTGTCCGAACAAAACCAAAGTAAATAATGACCAGCCTTATTTTATGCCTAAACAAAATATCCGAGCCCGAAGAAAAACAGAGGGAACCTACAGCATTAAAAAGCAAAGAACCTCAACCATTTGAGCCTTTCTCATGGCACTCTATTCACTGCGTCAAAACACAGAACAGCTGAGGATCAAAATCAAAGCTCAAAGCTGAAAATCAATACAATGCTTGACTGGTTCCAAAAAAATCAACACAGAGCGAATATATATGTAAATGAAAATTTATATATATATATGTTTATAAAGGCAGCTTTACCTTAGTCCGAATTGGTGTTTGAGGTTCAACCGATGGTTCGTGATCCAGTCTCTGTCCGAGGGGTGGACAGAAGATGGTCCTTGTTCGTGATCGCCAATTGTTACGGCTGAATTTACGGTTGACCTCATTTGGAGACATGATTTATTGCTCTGGTTGAATGATGGAGTCCAGGCGGAGCATTGATGGTTTTATAAAAAAGATTTATTATAAGATAAAATAAAAAGGAGTAAAGAAGAAGCTTCCATCCTGAAAGAATGAAAAACAAAAGCTGGTGGCAAAGCAAAAATGCAAAACCCGTTCAAGACCCGTTCCAACGCTCTGACTAACAGTTTCAAAGCTTAAGCTTTTTATACAGATAAGAGCAAAGTTCCACTCTGGGGTAAGGAGGAGGGGAGAGTCAGATGCCCAATAGTGGAAAGATTTGAGGATGATGAAGACGTATATGTTATGAAGAAGATGTGGCGCCACTCTTATCTCCTTGATCGTGTGTGCTGCATGCGAGCAGAGACTCTGGCCTTGGCTCTGTGCACTGAGTACGCTCTGTACTGTTTAATCTGTTCAAAAGTGTAAAGAGTAATGGAGTCATCATGTATTAAAACATGACAAATTGTACACATGAACATACATTTGACGATATGATGATGAATATAAAAATGACCATAACAATGTAAATAATGTTAAATCTAAGTGTCATTCGGAAATTCACGGGTTCACATTTCACTCCCACATCCCTGAATAATGACATACAGAATTGGTCCAAAAACATGTATTTAATTTTTATGCTTTCTCTACGTTGAACCAGAGTAGATTAACCTGTGGAGATTTAACCTTAAGCTAAGGTTAAATAGAAAGCAATTAATTGTAATGGAATTAATCTGTTGTTGTGTGTCAATCAACTTCTGACCTCTCAGACTTTTTTTTTGGCATCACTTGCGGTCAACTTTCACAGGGTAAACATTCCAGCTTATCACTGGACTGGTATCTAGTTTTCTTGAAATGACTAGATCTGTTCCAGCTTGTTCATTATCATATCATTGTAATAAAAGTAAAATGAAAATGTGCTTTTTCTTCATGGAGGACACAAGCCCTCTCTACGGAAGAGTAAATAAATATTAAAAGGAAGGGAAGTGTTACTCAGGGGTTGAAGGGTGTGAGTGGGTCAAATACAAGAGAAACGAAGTTAGGAAGAACAAGGAAAAGCAAACAAACAGTGAACAGAGCAAGTGTTTACACAGGCTTTCTCAGTTACACCTCGTAAGAGAAAAAGACTGAGTAAACTTGTTAACGATGAGAGCGCTCTCTATGAATACACGGGAATGATCAGAGAGAGCAACATTATTAACACCTTTAGGGCCTGTACTACGAAACTGGATATCTCTCCATTAGCTTCACCTAACCAAACATTCTCTGTCACAGGGCAGCTGTCCTACGAAGCAAGTTATCAACACGTTAACTTACTGTAAGTGAGGTGATTTCAGCCTGGCGACGCGTGCGCTCAAAGGAAATGGGCGGAGATTGCAGCATCACACAAACATGGAGAAACTGTGTAGAGCAAGTTACATTACAATTGAGGAATAATTCTTTAAAAATATGAAGAATTAAAATGTATAATTCAGACCAAAAAAAAACACTGTTGCTGCGGGAAGAAAACGACACAGACAGGAAGCTGCTGACACTGTTAATAATGATGAGATTATACAATATAAATCCATGGAATGATAAACAGCGCTCTGATCAGTTTCACTTTATTGCAGTACACACGTGCTTCTATTCAGGTAGATCTATTTATCACACACACACTAGGATGAGAGCACATTGTTTCACTGTAGTATGATTCTGCTGATACTGACAGTGTCACTGTAGCATATGAATGAATGAGTTAATCTGTCCGCTCATACAGAGAGTGTCACTCCACAGGCTTCATCAGCTGACTGTAGATCAGTCCATCAGATATAAATCTATACCTTTCCTAAATTATGTCATTGCTAAATGAAAGGATCGAATTTATCCAATAATAATCTTTATTTCCTGAAAGCAGCTGTCAGATCTGCACCAACCAGGATCTACTAACAATGGGAAGCTCATTTTACAAGAGAACTGATTGGTCAGGTGGCGGGATCTTTGCACTCACTAAGATCTGATCCAGAACTTAACCTGGTCCTGACCAGGTTAGGTGTTCAGCCTAGGTTACCATGGTGATATAGCCCAGTAAAATGTTAGCCACCGTCGTAGTACAGGACATACCAATTAAAGGCTGAAAGTTAGCGCGACAAGAGGAAATCCAGCTTCATCATAGTCCAGAATGTGTCCTCTCTCTACGATCAAAATCAACACAGATTATAGACAGCAGTTTACCAAATATATCTTTAAAAACTAGGCACGAGAGCAGGAACTCAGCTGAAGAGCATCATATGTCCATAGGGCGTGTGCTTGCTTTGGAGGGAATAGATACTCCACCTTCCCTTTGCCGTCGGGATTCATTCATAAATCTGAAGTTAGGAGGTGATGCTTCCATAACAACAGTTTCATTGTCATTTTCATCTAACCAGGTTGCTATTTGAAACATAAATTCAAGGTTGTGCTTTATAAAATAATAATTTATTCAAAATGTTTTTCCTGCTGCAGACCTATTAGTTAATATAGCTAGCTTTAATGAGTTAAATGCTTTATTTTTATTCATGGAAGGCTGTGTGATGGATTGAGTTTGCATGATTTCCACCGGAAATCTTGTTTTTTTGTTAGTTTACCAGACTTTATTTATTTATTTATTTTACTACATATCAGTTATTGTATGATGACAACACAGTATTTCTGTAGAGGGGAGTGAATTAAGTCTGTGACAATGATACAGAGAACTGAGAGAAATGCTGGTGTGGGGAAGTAAGGAGCAGGTAATAGGTAGACATGACAGGCAGGGGGCGCTACTCAGACAAGTCGAATACCAACCATCGGAAAACAACAAAGAAAAAGACTGTTTGGAAGCTCAGTGGGTGTTTCTGCTTTCTGTCAATAAAACGTGCATTCATGGCTGTTCCTTTGGACCAAACTATGTCAACTCTTCAAATATCCAGAATAGCGATGGCGTAAGGTGCTGCTAACTAACACGGTTCATCCGTGAAACATGGACGAGCAAAGCAGCGTGTTCGCTAAGGATAATGAGCGCTCCAGCTCGGAGGGGGAGTATATGTTGGAGCACGGACCAGAGGTTGAAACCCATCAGCTTCAGCTCTGCGCTAACGTGGAGGGGACGGGGGGCTTCGGGATGAATGGAATAGGGGAGAACAGAGTGTTGTTAGGCCAAGACAAAGACCTGAAGTATCTGCACCTGGTGTGGGGCCCGGGGCGAGGTGGGGCCGCTGCGGGTAAGCCGGGGAAGATCACCGGGACCCGGGCCAGACGGCACCACAGGGCCGTGCGGAGCCTGTGTCCTATCGGGAAGAATATCTACGGTAAGGGTCGTTATGTTCTAAAATACATCCAAGATAACATGTTAACTCCAACTTCATGTAAAGCTTCAGAATAAAGCCTTAACATGGGTGTATAGACCACATCTACATTAGGGATGGGCTGTGTTGGGCAGAGCCGTGCGACAACGGAAGTTCGAAATGCTTGATTCATGTAGACTCAATTTGTTCCCGGAAGTTATTAGATACGTTGATAATAATAATATTCTTAGCCAATATGATTATTTAAACGTCTTACCGTTCAAAAGTGCATCACAAACGGTCTAATCTGCACTCTCCATTGCGCTGCAACAATCAAGTGCTCACTTCCGGGAACTATTGTGAGGCTCCATGGACCGCCATTGCTGTTTAAAAAAAAAACACAAAAAAAAACACAAAAACAAAACGAACTATTGGAGTGAACGGAGTTGTTGCAACTCTCTCTATATACGGCTCTGAGGCTGGCTATTGCCAGGTACCTCGCGATACGATACGTCACAATATTTTTACCCACAATAACGATATTATCACGATACAGCGATTCTGTGATAATCGATGTGTCACATGAAATTTCATCCACGATACATTACTATATCTGTCACTGAAGAAATTCTGAATTTATTGACTGCACTTAGTGCCGGGACAACGCGTCGACGTAATCAATGACGTCAACGCCAAATACGTGCCTGACTTAAGCGGCAGCAGCAATACACACACACACACACACACACACACACACACACACACACACACACACACTATTCTTAAGGTAAAAGGAATGTTTATTTTTTGTTGGAGAAGCACTTTCTGTATTAGGATTTGAAATTTTGAGTTTAGGAAAAATGTGAGTGGCAGAGTGTATTACTTTACGTTGTTGTTGTTTTCATGTGAATGAAGAATTAAAAGATGCACTTTTTTCAGTAAGCTAGGCCTATGTGTTTTCAACATAAATCTTAGTTTCTGTTGGTTGAGGAAGAACACCGGCTACCATGCCTTTTTTTATTGAATGGTACCTCTGACTGAATGCATTATATTGTACTTACTTGAACTTTATTTTGGAATTTTGAGTTAAAGAGCAATAAACATATGTTGCAATGTTGAGGAACTCGTGTTTTTTTTTTTCATTTTAAATATGTAAATCAACATGTATAAATTACTTTTAGTCAATTAATGGGGAGATAATCGATTTAACTGGAAAACTGAATTGTTAGATTAATCGATGCATCGGGGAAAAAAAATTGCTTGATTAATTGTTTAAAATTAATCGTTCATCCCAGCCCCAACTGCACTGAATCAATTTCACAGGAATTCCAAAACATTGTCAATCAATTTCACATGAATGACAGCCAAGTAAAACAAAGTGTAATTTGTAAATATCCACTCTTCACCTATTGTCTCAATGTACTGTGTATGTACTAAGGCTGAATAATTAACTTTAATCGCATCAATATTAAGGTTTTCACTACTGCTATAACGTAACCTCAGACACTGAGGTTTTTTCTTCCATCTTCATTAGGGATGTAACGATTC
Source organism: Gouania willdenowi (assembly GCF_900634775.1). NCBI lineage: Eukaryota > Metazoa > Chordata > Actinopteri > Blenniiformes > Gobiesocidae > Gouania > Gouania willdenowi. The sequence continues at coordinate 3,802,447 of NC_041051.1, read as the reverse complement.
ACTCAACTCCCAATGCAATTCGATTCACAATATTGGTTTCATGATACGATTCTCTCAAGATTTATTTTACAAAATGGGACTGGAGACGAATGATGACTGAAAAATATTCCTTTATTTTTTTTGGGAAAAAAACTATAAAAAACTGTACTGTTTTCTTTTTATTTTTCATTGTCAAAAGAATCCCTTGATATACTATTCAAAACAATTAAATTTAACTAAAAATAAATCTTGAATGAAATAAATAAAGGAATAATACAAATGAAGAAGAAGCCTATTAATTTAAATTCTGGTTCTATAGTAAACAATGCAAAACTACATAATAGTTCTTTTTCTTTTTAAAAGTGCAACTGAAAATGTATTTTGTGCCTTAACAATTGGACTTTTTTTTTTTAAAAAAAAAACAGTCATTGCACTGTATTTGTGTCAGATATTTGTTTGGACCAGCAGAGGACGCTGGTAATCCAGTGGTCGGTTGGCATGCAGATATCTTGCAGTGAAGAAGATATGCTATGCGAGCAGACAGAGCTAATAGAAAAATGTGACTTTTACAGATATTCACGTAATATTACAGATATTCTTTCGGTGCTAAAGGGGTAAGTAATCATTTATGAATATGTTTAAGAGTAGAAGGCGGCCAGAAAGAAAGTAGTAGCAGATTCCGCCTGCCTCCAACATTTCTGGATAGCGCCCTCTGCTGTTTAAAAAAAGTACTGCGATTCAATTTTCACACTATCGATGTTAACCGTGATAACTATGAATCGATTTTTAACTGCCTTACGTTTAATCGTTACATCCCTAATCTTCATTGCATGCGTGATATATATATATGTTCACCAATCAGAAATGTTGAGAATCACCTTCCTAGGCTGCTGGCCAATCAGAGATGGTTACAGGACACAAGCTTGTATGCGCCGCAGCGAGTCTCAGTTATAAGTGTATACGGAAAGTATTCACAGCGCTTCGCTTTTCCCACATTTCATCATGTTACAGCCTTATTCCAAAAGGGATTCAATTCATTTTTTCCTTCAAAATTCTACACACAATACCCCATAATGACAACATGAAAAACATTTGTTTTAAATGTTTGCAAATTTATTAGAAATAAAGAATGAAAATATCACATGTACATAAGTATTCACTCAGTACTTTGTTGTGGCACCTTTGGCAGCAATTACGGCCTCAAGTCTTTTGAAATATGAAGCCACAAGCTTGGCACATCTATCTGTGGCCACTTTGGCCCATTCGCCTTTACAGAACCTCTCGAGCTCCATTAGGTTGGATGGGGAGCGTCTGTGCACAGCCATTTTCAGATCCCTCCAGAGATGTCCAATGGGATTCAAGTTTGGGCTCTGGCTGGGCCACTCTAGGACATTCACAGAGTTGTCCTGAACCCACTCCTTTGATATCTTGGCTGTGTGCTTAGGGTTGTTGTCTTGTTGAAAGATAAACTGTCGCCCCAGTCTGAGGTCAAGAGCGCTCTTGACCAGGTTTTCTTCCAGGATGTTTCTTTACATTACTGCATTCATTTTTCCCTCAATCTTGACTAGTCTACCAGTTCCTGCTGCTGAAAAACATCCCCACCTTCATGCTTCACTGTAGGGATGGCATTGGCCAGGTGATGAGCGGTACCTGGTGTCCTCCAAACATAACGCTTGGCATTCACCCCAAAGAGTTCAATCTTTGTCTCATCAAACCAGAGAATTTTGTTTCTCATGGTCTGAGAGTCTTTCAGGTGCCTTTTGGCAAACTCCAGGCGGGCTGCCATGTGCCTTTTACTAAGGAGTGGCTTCCGTCTGGCCACTCTACCATACAGGCCTGATTGGTGGAATGCTGCAGCGATGGTCTTCCTGCTGAAAGGCTCTCCTCTCTCCACAGAGGAACCCTGGAGCTCTGTCAGAGTGACCATCGGGTTGTTAGTCACCTCCCTCACTAAAGCCCTTCTTCCCTGATCACTCAGTTTAGAGGGACGGCCAGCTCTAGGAAGAGTCCAGGGGGTTCCAAACTTCTTCCATTTATGGATGATGGAGGCCACTGTGCTCATTGGGACCTTTAAAGCAGCAGAAATTTTTCTGTACCCTTCCCCAGACCTGTGCCTTGAGACAAACCTGTCTCGGAGGTCTACAGACAATTCCTTCGACTTCATGCTTGTTTTGTGGTCTGACAAACACTGTTAACTGTTGGACCTTATTTAGACAGGTGTGTGCCTTTCCAAATCATGTCCAATCAACTGAATTCACCACAGGTGGACTCTGCTTAGGCTGTAGAAACATGTCAAGGATGATCAGTGGAAACAGAATGCACCTCAACTCAATTTTGAGCTTGATCTCAAAGGCTGTGAATACTTATGTACAAGTGATTTCTTCATTTTTTATTTTTAATGAATCTCAAACAAACGTTTTTAAGTTGTCATTATGGGGTATTATGTGTAGAATTTTGAGGAAAAAAGTGAATTTAATCCCTTTTGAAATAAGGCTGTAACATGATGAAATGTGGGAAAAGCGAAGCGCTGTGAATACTTTCCGTATGCACTGTACCCCTCAGTTGAGTGCGCTAACAATGACACTGGGGCCCTATCAAATTCATGTTAATGGAATCACAGAAACGACCAATAAAAACAGAATCTACCATTGAATGCAGAAATAGATTAGAATAGAATTAGATTAGAATAGAATAGAATCGGGTTGAAATAAGGGTGTCCGATATGACGATATTAGATCATTAAGGATGTCAACATGACGACAATCTCCCAAATCACGGAGATCGTAGAAACGTCTGTAGTTCACATTTTAACCCTTGCGGTGCTGTGTCTGCGTCATATGTCTGTGGTCCATACACAGAACATCCAATGGTTTTTTTTTCTGCCAAATCACATTTGCTAGTCAGTATGTCAGCATTACAGACATTAGTTAAGATTAATTAAGTGCTTAAACGGGGAAAAAGCATGCTCCGCTCCCCCTCCCCCCAGTGCATGGACACACAGAGTTAGCTGTGCTGCTTCCTCTGTGTTAGCGACTGTCTGTCAGAGGCTCAGTGCAGATGTCTGTCTGTCTGTTAAACTCCATCAGTTCTCAGTGTTGAAGCACTGAAATATGTTTGAGAAAACAATGCATGTGTTTCTCTTCTATAACTAACTCTGTAGCTGTAGCAGAGATCTACTGCTGCTGTAGCTAACGGGGCTGTTTACACACTCTTAAAGAGGCAGTGTCCTGAATGTGATTTACTTTAAAAACTACTTTCAGCAACTCAGAGCTGCCCTGAAAAAAGCAACAAAACATAATCACATTTCAGCCTTAATGAAGGAAAAAGTAAAAAGTGATAATAAATGTTGATATTGTGCTGCTAGTGATTAAGAAAAGGGTCTTTGTGGCATTTTTCTCGACTGACTTTGACCCATTATTGTTTTTCTTGCAAAACTATTGAAAAAAATAAAAAAATAATAATAAATGGAGTTTATATCACCTATTGCCATTTTGGGGAAAAACATAGAGATATGAATATTGGTCCATATCACCCAGGCCTAATGTAACCAAAGCAGTAACATTTTATCTTGTAAAGGATATGATTGTCTAAACTGTGTTAAATGAGGCGTTCAAACACTGTTTAAAGTAGGATTTTATTAATATGAGTGTGTTACCTCAATAACAAATATAAATCACTAGACTGATATGCTGCCTTGTTATGTAGCAAGTGTTGCTAATGCTACACCACTTTAGTTAAACAAAGTAAAAAGACTGTGACTAAAATAACTTGTCAGCCTTTTTGTTTGATGTTAATTGTACTAGGAACCAGTTTGATGAATTGCTTACATACAATTATTTACATACATTTAGGGCGATGATTTCGAGTAGGTGATTTGGTTTGTTTTATTGGTAAATAACTTTAAAATAGTCTAAATGATTTGAATGAAAAAAATCATGATAAAATCGTGACTGTGATTTCACGAAGAAAAAATTGTGATATGATATTTTTCCCATATTGCCCACCCCTAGGGTGAAATGCCGTCACCGTAAGGAAAAGGACATTTTGTTATTGGGAAAGGTTTCCGGGACCGCTTATCATTCTGCACCGCCCGCCCCCTCCCATCCTGGCCGCTTTAAACACTGTCTAACATGCACTAAACCCTGTCTAAACTGCCAAAAAATAATAATAACAATAATAAAAAAATCATTTGTAATGCACTTTACGTTTGATGCCAAACCTCACAGTGCTATAGGATTAAAACAATACAACACAACATATATTAAAAGACACAACTAAAAGGAGGCATTAACTGTTAAAACAAGTTTCTGTAAAAAGGTGATATTTAAGTTTTTATCTTAAAAATGTCCACTGTTTGCGGGACCCTGAGGTGGTCTGGGAGGGCGTTCCACAGGCGGGGGCCAGCGGCATCAAAGGCCCTATCGCCCATTGTTTTGAGCCGTGTCCTGGGCATGACCAGATGGTGCTGTTGGCCTGACTGGGTCCTGGTTGAGGTGTGTGGTGTGAGCAGTTCAGTGAGGTAAGTGGGGGCTGCACCGTGCAGACAGTGATGGGTGTGCAGGCGGATCTTATATTCTATGCGGGACTGAATGGGGATCCAGTGCAGTGTTCGGAGGATGGGGGTGATGTGCTCGTGTTTTTGCACCCTCATCAGGACCCTGGCAGCACTGTTCTGCACATACTAGAGCTTTTGTAGTCCAGCCTGGAGGAAACAAAGGCTTGGACGAGCTTCTCTGCAGCAGGAAGGGAGAGAGAGGGGTGCACTTTGGAAATATTACGGAGATGAAAGACTGAAGTTTTGCAGATGGAGGTGACATGACTGTCGAAGGAAAGGACGGGGTCAAATTTAACCTCGTGGTTTGTGACAGAGGGAGAGAGGGGAATGGTGTGTCCAGAAAATAAAACAGAGGTGATTGGGGAGGAGCAGAGTTGATGAGAGGTTCCAGTTTGAACGGCTTCTGTTTTTGAGCCATTGAGCTGCAGGAAGTTTTGACTCATCCATGCCCATATCTCCTCCAGGCAGGCAGCCGTGGCAGAGGGGGAGCAGGGGGGAGTGACTTTAAGATATAGTTGTGTGTCATCAGCATAGCAAGGAAAATTAATTCCATGTCTGCTGACGACATGACCCAGGGGGAGCATGTAAATGGTGAAGAGGGCTGGACCCACAGGTGACAGTGTGGGGACTCTGCTCTGTCAGTGAGGTAGGAGTGAAACCATTGAAGGGCGGTGCCAGAGAGACCTGTATAGTGCTGGAGTCGGTGCAGGGGGATGTGGTGGTCTACTGTGCCAAACGCAGCAGAGGTCGAGAAGAATGACGAGGGATGTGGAACCGGAATCAGAAGCCATCAGCAGGTCGCTGGTGACTCTGATGAGAGCTGTTTCTGTGCTGTGGGAGAGACGAAAACCAGATTGGAATTTTTCATAAAGATTTTAGTTGATTATGGAGCTGGGTGGAAACAACTTTTTCTAGGAGTTTGGAAATGAATGTGAGATTTGAAATTGGTCTGTAATTTGACACTGGTTTAGGGTCCAAGGTGGATTTTTTGAGGAGGGGTTTAATGAGAGTGGTTTTGAGGGAGGTTGGGAGATGGCTTGTTTCCAAGGACAGGTTTATTATTTTGGTTATGAGGGGACTGATGGATTTGTTGTGAGTTTTAAGCAGAGGAGATGGGAGGGTATCGAGGCGGCAAGTGGATGGGTTAAATTTCCGGATGGTGTTCTCGACCTCCTGCTGCGTTGTGAGGGAGAATTGTGGTAGGTTTTGTGCGATGGGTGTTGTGGGCAGGTCAAATGATGTGCTAGTGAAACATGGGAATGAGGAATGGAAATTATCAATTTTAGATGTGAAGAAATCAAGAAACCGGTTGCAATTTGTGTCTGTGTGGGTGTAGAATGAGGAGATCTGTGGTTTGAGGATGTGATTAATTGTGGAAAACAGTTTTTTGGAATTATCTGAGCTGTTGTTTATGAGTGTTGAGTAGTGTTCTGACCTAGCCTTGTAGAGTGCTTTGGCATAACCCCTATGATGTTCCCGGTAGGCCAACTTATACACCGTCAGGCCAGATGTTTTGCAGGCACGCTCCAGGACACGGCCAGACCTCTTCATCCCTCTCAGCTTGTCTGTAAACCAGGGGGCAGAGCGGGTAAATCTGACAGTTTGGGTTTTCAATGGAGCAAGAGAGTTAAGAATGGAGGTGAGGCTGGTGTTATAATAATCCATTAAGTCGTCAGCTGATGAGTGAGGAGAGGGGGAGAGAAGCTGGAGTTGTTGACTGAGAGAGGTGGAATCCGAGTTTTTGATATTTCTGAACAGTATATGGCGTTTTGGTTTGGTGAGTTGGACTGATATTGGAACTTTGAATGTAACAGTCAGGTGATTGGTGACACCGACGTCATACTTGAAGGCCTTTGATTGGGAGAGAGTGTGTAATGACAAGGTCCAGTTTGTGGCCCCTATTGTGTGTAGGGCCATCCAGAAGCTGCTGAAGGTTGAGACAGTCCAGGATCTGTTTGAAATTGGAGGCCAGTTGACAGTTATTGGAGTCCATGTGTATGCTTCCACAGGGATAGTATTCCACGTGCAGACATCTGCTTGAAGGCAGAGGCGATGCAGGATCCGTGGAGACTGATGGGACTTGGTGTTTGGATAGTAGAGGCTACCACCGCATAGTAACAGGCATGTGCCGGGTAACACTTCACTGAGCAACAGTACTAAGAAGTGCAATAATATCCATCAAATTGCTACAGTGGTTGCTGTAACTACAGCAAAACCATACAGTACGGTAGGATGGATTTGCAGAGAAGCAGCGAACAGCCAGCGCCAGCGTTCTCTCCTCTCACTGTCCACCTCCCAACTAGCAAATCATCACTGACTCCTAAATCATCTACAGACGGTCGAGACGCTGCTCCTCACCTGCCGTCAGAGAAAGACATTTTGCTACTAAATAAAGAAATTACCAAACTATGGCAAACTTTCTACAGTAACTAACTAAAAAAGAAAGATGAATTACTCACCAAGTATACGGACATGATTGAACAGCAGTCAGTAACACTGTCACCCATTCTCCTTAATATTCCATGTGACAATGACACAGTTCCCTGGGAGAATCCTGGACCAGGACTGTCCTGTTCCACACCACGCCTGCCATCATGGGCTGAGGTTGTTGTCCGCGGACATAGACGACAGATTAATGGAATGGCATCCCTCCTCCTCTGCTTTCTCTCCACAATCTTTTTGAAGCGCTTATATGATAACGGGGACAAACTCAGTCCAATTAAGCCGACCGAAACAACCGCCAGCAAAAACGCCTCCACCACCACCTGGATTAAATTCCCACTGGCCATAAACCTCCTCTGTAGCCCGTCAAACCCTCCTCAAAGCTGCAGTCCAGAGGGATGCTACTGCAGCACCACTTCAATGCCAGCTGATGACAGGAGCACCCACAGACATTAGCAACCCCAGTACCGGAGTTCCGGTACTGTAACCGAGCTTCCTGTAACCGAGCACCACCAGACGTTCCCACACAGAGGCCCCATTGCCAGTCAACTCCGAGGATGGAAACAACACCACAGCCAGCTGTGATCCAACCGCCGGACGTTCCCGGTCAGTATAACAGGTGCACACTCACTCCTAACACTCTCTTCCCGCACACAAAACAATGAAATAACTATTAAATGTAGACTATTAAATATCAGATTGCTTTCTTCTAAATCTCTTTTAGTGAGTGATCTTATAACTGACCATCAGCTGGGTTTATTATGCTTCACTGAGACTTGGCTCAAAAATGAAGATTTTGTTGCTCTAAACAAAGCCAGCACTCCCAATTATGGTTATCACCATATTCCCCGTGAGAGTGGTCGGGGAGGAGGAGTGGCAGCAGTTTTTCACTTAAGTTTATGTTACCCCAAAAACGAAACTTAATCAAAATTAATTTGAAAGCCTGTCTCATGAAATTTGTAATCCCAAAAACAAGATAGAAAAACCCACTCTATTTGGTTATAGTTTACAGTCCTCCTGTCCATATTCAGAGTTTCTCTCTGAATTCTCTGTCTTTCTCACTGATCTGGTGCAGAGCACTGATAAAGCCATCATAGTTATCATAGTAGGTGACTTTAACATTCACATTGATGATGAAAACAGCTTAAATATTATTTACCTCACTATTAGATTCAATCGGCTTTATACAAAATATAAACAAACCAACACATTATCTTAATCATGCCCTGAACATTGTTCTAACATATAGTTTAGATATTGATCACCGGACAATATATCCTCAAAATCCTATTCTTTCAGATCACTTCCTGTTTTCCTTTGAAATAGAATATCAGCCTGCTTAAATTCTGAGAGAAGAGTACACTATAGTAGATCACTGTCTGAAAAAGCTGTAGCTAGATTTAAAGATTGAGTTCCATCATTGCTTACCTCTGATCCATATGATATCTCAACAGAGAGTAGCTATCAATGTCCTACGACAGAGAAAATAGATGATCTTATCAACAGTGCAATATTGTCACTGCACAGCTCTGGATGCTATTGCCCTGCTTAAAAAGAAGACGATATTTCATAAAAAGGTTGCTCCCTGGTAAAAATCTAAATTGCGTCTTTTAAAACAGGCATCACGAAAATTAGAAAGGAAGTGGCTCTCTTCAAACATGGTAGAAGTTCATACTGCCTGGAGAGAAAGTTTGTTAGCTTATGAAAAAGCTCTTCACAAAGCTAGAACCTCATATTATTCAACTTTAATAGAGGAAAACAAGAATAATCCTCGTTTTTATTCAACACTGTAGCCAGGCTCACCAAAAGCCACAGCTCTGTTGAACCCTCTATTCCTGTCAATCTGAGCAGTGAAGACTTCATCAACTTCTTTACTGTTAAATTCTAACAATTTAAAAACAAAGCCAATGTTCCCCCTGCAGGAGTGCTCAATTATTTCTTAAATAATTATATTATCCCCAACATGCAGCTTTTATTTACAAAGTTTCACTCCACTTGGTCTATCTGAAGTGACCTCAGTAGTTAGTGCTTCTAAATCAACAACCTGTCTTTTAGATCCAATCCCAACTCCACTATTTAAAGATGTTTTTCTACTTATTAGCTCTAATATGGTGAACTGGATTAACACATCTCTAGTAGCAGGTTTTGTGCCACAAGCCTTTGAAACCGCTGTAATCAAACTTCTCCTTAAAAAACCTACCCTTGAGCCAAGTGACTTGTCCAATTATAGACCAATATCCAATCTCCATTTTGTCTCCAAAATTCTTGAAAAAGTCATTGCAGGTCAACTATGTGATCACCTACTTCGGAACAATTTATATAAGAGCTTTCAGTCTGGCTTTAGAGCCAATCACAGCACAGAGACTGCCTGAGTAAAAGTAAACAATGATCTCCTTTTAGCCTCAGACAGAGGGTTGATCTCAGTTCTGGTGCTCTTAGATCTCAGCGCAGCCTTCGATACAGTGGATCATCATCTACTGCTGCAGAGACTGGAAAGTGTTTTTGGGATTAAAGAAACAGCGCTGGTTTGGTTTAAATCTTACCTATCAGACAGAACCCACTTTGCTCATGTTAATAATATCTCCTCAGCACACGCCAGAGTTAATCATGGAGTTCAGTTTTGGGACCAATACTCTTTACATTATATATGCTTCACTATGTAACATTATCAGAGAACATAAACTTATCAGTTATTAAAACTCCAGGCTTGACGTCACATTCTGGATGAGCTGTAACTTTCTCCTTCTTAACCAGGATAAAACCGAAGTGATTTTATTTGGTCCAAAACACCTCAGAGAGAAATTATCAGAGCAAATAGTGTCGAATAGGAGGCAGAGCATTCAGCTACCAGGCTCCTCGCCTTTGGAACCAGCTCCCAGTCTTAGTACGGGAGGCTGCTACTCTCTTCACCTTTAAGACTAAACTCAAAACCTACATATTTGCTAAAGCGTATACCGTATAATAGCGTCAACCTAACCACGAGGAACAAAGCCCTAAACCTAAATATAGGAATTAAAACTAAGATGAAATAGTAGAACACCAACATTATATTCAAACATGATCCACCATCTACACATAGATCTAATAGGCTGCAATGTTATGATGTCCAGTCAGACACAGTTGTGCCTGGTTGTAAAACCCCCCCACTTCTGTTTCTCGATGCATAACCCATCATAATGCTCACACTGCTTCACACCATTTACACTGACTAGTACAGTGCCCGTTGGAAGTATGCATTCATGTGGGAGCATAAGGGGTATATTTGCGGGTCCAATTTTCCTGGTTTAATTCTATGGGGCATGTGCATGACTTCATCACTTTTTTATTTTTTTGTTTGGTGTATTTTCCTGTAACATATGTTTTTTGGAATCATGTGTATTTACATATCTTTCTGTTGTCTTTTTGTGCATGAATGTTTGCTGTTTTTTTTTTTTTTATTTAAATATTTTTTGTAATGTATGTTTTTTAGGGTCATGTGTATTTTTGTATCTTTCTGTTGTGTTTTTGTATAATTATTGTTTTGTTGCCATTGTCGTGTGATTCAGGAGTCATTTTGTGTATTTTTTGTGTAAATATTTAGTTTTATGTATTTTAAGTATAAATATTTAGTTTTGTGTATTTTGAGCCATTTTCATATTTTTGTTGTATTTTTCTGTAATGTATGTTTTTTGAAGTCATCATTATGTGTATTTTTTTATCTTTCTGTTGTCTTTTTGTGAATTTTTTGTACAATTATTATTTTTTGTTGCCATTGTAGTGTTATTCTGGAGTAATTTTGTGTATTTTAGTTTGTTTTTTTTGGTGTAGTTTTGTGCATTTCTGTTGTCATTTTAGTGTATTTTTTGTATAAGTATTTAGTTTAGTGTATTTTGAGTCATTTTCATATTGTTGTTGTCATTTGGTGTATTTTTCTGTAATATATGTTTTTTCTCTCTCTCAAATTTGTAGCTTTCAAAACAGCAGCCATTGCCGTCAATCAGTTCCGGGTGAGGTCTGTGCGGTCTAAATAGCGTACGGTCAAATGTTTTGAAACGACATCATCGCCAAATAAGGAACAGTAAAAATATATTTTTCCTCAAAAGAAAAGTCCACAGGAGCGAGATCAGGGCCAAACTCAGCTGGCACGCACCGGAAGAGAGCTGTGCAGTGAAATAGATACAGTGCCCGTCAGAAGTATGTATTCATGTGGGAGCTTAAGTAGAGTTAATTATGGCCAAATAAGTATGTGTTTGAAGGTTGGATGTACAAAGAGGTGTACATACTCTGTGCTCTGTAGTGTTATAAAGGGCTTTATTTGCGGGTGCAAAATAAAACAGCGTCTGCGATCTCCCCGGTTTAATTCTATGGGACATGAACATGATAAATGTGTTTGTTGTTGTTTTTTTTACTCCCTTTTATATTTTTTTGTTTGGTGTATTTTTCTGTAATGTATGTTTTTTGGAGTCAATATGTGTATTTGTGTATCTTTCTGTTGTCATTTTGTGTATTTTTTGTATAAATATTTAGTTTTGCGTATTTGAGTCATTTTCATATTTTTGTTGTATTTTTCTGTAACGTGTGTTTTTTGGAGTCATGTGTATTTTTTATTCTTTCAGTTGTCTTTTTGTGCATTTTTTTGTATTATTTTATTCATTTAGTATATTTAAATAAATAAATACCGTCCGTGAAATGTTTGAGACGCTGATAACCAAACTCCATAGACATTGTAGCGCCAATCAGAAAAGTAACAAAACTGCGCAAAACAAAACGTAAAGCTCCAAACTATATGAGTGAGTAAGTAAATTAAAGTATTACCTGCTGCCTTTTTAAAAAAAAAACAAAAATATTTTTTTACCTTCGAACCGAGTGGTCAGAGCTTAGCTTCCATGCACGGCATGACACAGAATCTGCAATTTTCCAGATGGAGTATTGAACAGGTTGAGGTCAAAACCCACTCTAGTGAAACAACGCGTTATTGAACAACAGTTATATGGTTTAAACAATGGGAAACGTGTCTGCAAAAGACTCACCAGTGGCTGACGGTTTCAAATGATCTATTCAAAGAGCTCCCGTGTCTGAGACACTAACGATAGCATGGCACAGGAAGAAGTGGAGTCGGCAGTGGCTCACACACACGAACATCAGTGACTAACATCAGGCCCAATAAGTGAGACTTAAGAGCTTTGCTCGTTTATCAGTGCAAGCACGACTGCTTAGACGCTCCTCTCCCCTCTCGGGTATAAATCTTCTTCTCTCTCACTCGTATGTTTACAGTCTGTGTCTGCTTGGCTGTGTGCGCAGCGATTGGCTCTGGCTGCACACGTGACTCTTGCTCGTGTGAGGAGCTGTGCAGTGAAATAAATATAGATGTGCGCTAGCGCCCCCTCACCCCCTGAGGTCAAAAGCAGAACAGGTTTCATTTCGGGGCTGTCCAGAAGTGAACTATAATTAAAATAAACATTTTGAAATGACCAAATTACTCCAAAATAACAGATTCACACACTCGGGGTATTTGGAACCCGTCGACCGAGTTTCGGGTCCAACTCGCCCCGCGTCGGGGAGATTTTTGCTCCACACACATCCACACGCGCACACACACACACAGACCATCCTTGAATTATAGTATAGATGTCCACCTCATATATCATTACATGTGACTAGTACAAGACAAAACCTCGTCTGTAGTGGCAGCATTTCAGAGCAGAGCATGGAGGATGCCGCAAGACGTTTAACGTTAACCCAAACACTAGGAATGAGTGTATCATGTTTTCCTGCAGTCTGTGCCTTCTCCTCGCCCTCCGCTCTCTTTTTTGTTTCAGGTGTCTTGATGTTGGAGCTGGTGGTTCCTGATCGATGGTTCACGGCTCAACTAGTCTGGAACACTCTAATGGACTATCCTTCTATCCTATTCTGTTTGTCCTTCTGTTCACTAACCCAACCAGTCGAAGCAGATGTTCTCCACCTCTGAACCTGGTTCCGTTAGAGATTTCTTCCTATAAAAAAGAGGGAGATTTTTCTTCCCACTGTCACTAAATGCTTGTTCATGTGGATCTTGTTGGGTTCTTTCTGTTTTACTATGGACTCTATATTTTGTGAAGCGCTTTGAGATCACTTTTTTTGTAATTTGCACTATATAAATAGTTGAATTGAATTGAAATAATTTAAATTAGATTAATTTAAATTAAGTTGACCAAAACTTTATCATTAAACCAGATCAGATTCAGTAAACCATAGATCCCTGAGGGGGAATTGGGTGACATTTAATGCTGCTCTCATATATGACATGAATAGTTAAAAAGGAGCAGAACGATCCATGTTTGTACAACTTATATCTACCTTTTAATTGTATTTTACTTTATTTTTGACATACGTTTTTGTTTAATTATGGGTTTTTTATTTATTAGTATTGATTTTGTTTCCTCATGAGTTGAAAATGAATTTTCTGGAAAAAATTATTAATATTTCTTAAACAGAATATTAAAAAATTAAAATGAACGGAATTGGGAATAAAATAAAATGCATATGTATTTGAAAATATAAACAATTTTTTTTAATTTTTTTGTCAAAATTGTGCAGCTCTAGTATGTTCTGCATTATCTCTATGTATCATGTATAATATATATATATATATATATATATATATATATATATTGTTTTCGTCATGTCTTGTATGTTGCAATATAAAAAAGAAATTGATATTTGGCACCAGCGAATCGATAACATACCACAATAAGAAACCTCGCGATATATCGTATCGATATTTTGGCACACTCATAATTTACATCCTGGTTTGTTTCACTGTGGTCCCCATACTGACATAGGCCATAGACCAAAGTTCATATCTTCTCAAAATGGCAATATATGATGTGAATCTTACCAGAAAGACAATTCTGGGTTAAATTTGATGATGCAAAATGCCACACAAGCACATTTATTAAGAAAGAGCAGCAGAATCTGTTCCACTTTTGCCTTTTTCTCTTTTAAGGAACGGCACGTGAGTGAGTTCTGTAGTGTGGCGTTTAGGGGAAGGTCTGGGTTTGGATGCACTGTGATCATCAAACTGTGCTTTACATGTTCTGAGAAGTAGTGACAACTATGACTCCTAAAACAATGATTTTTATACAAAATAACTAGGGATGCGCCGAAATGAAAATTCTTGGTTAAAACCAAAAATGAGAAAACAAAGGCTGAAAATTTAAACACTGAAATAAATTAATATGCAAATTATTATTCCCATTGCATTTATGGCTCTAACCTCACTAAAATGTAAACATTGCAATTGTTTGAGTTAATATTAATAAATAAATGAAATATATAACACTATTTGTTCGGATCTTTGGTTTCAGCCCTCCGAAAAGGCTACGCCAGGCATCACACAAATTTCACAACTCGTGTTTGCCTTTGTTGGTTCTTACATAAACTTTATTGACCATGGTAGACACAGTGGTAAACCACAGGTTATAAACCTGAAACAGGATAAATGCTTCATCACATAACACCCATCACACTTGTTACCAGTGCTTAACAGGTTCATTTAACAGTTCCTACATTACCAATGGATCATGTGCTCCCGGCTGGATGGTCTTGTGTTGGCTTTTTTCGTTTGTCAGGTTCAGACAGTTGAATTCTTGGAGCTCCTTCCGCTTCTCACTGCCTGTCAAAGCTCAGAGCTGGCTCTTTTATACTTGAGCATGGTTCTACCCGTCAACATCAGTTCTTTTTGTTTTTAACTCGAATTAAAAATGTGCTGGGACATCGAGCAGAAAAATATTTATTTTGCGCTGAAATTTCAACAATGCACTGTATATGTGTGTATATATATATATATATGTATGTATGTATGTATGTATGTATGTATATATATATATATATGTATATGTATATGTATATGTATATATGTATATGTATATGTAGAGAGAGAGAGAGATGATGTATAACTTGTTCCAACTCATACATTAAATAATAATGTACAGGCCCATAATGAGCTGCTGAAAGACAGTCAAATTAAATCTGTTCTCTCATTAAAACACAAAGTGCATTGACATAAAACACACTTACTGCCCTGTCAACTCTGCTCAAAAGACACTTTAGTTTTCAGATGTATTGATATACAGACGCTCCACGAGTCCACGGACAAGTTGGTCTATTTCTCGATGAGCGCTATGCTTGGAGGCGCTTCACACTGGGCAGTGAACCGATCCATTGAGAATGGAAGGTCATATCATCTGCAAAAAGCAGTGACGCAATCACGAGGCCACCAAACCGGACCCCCTCAACGCCCTGACTAGAAATTCTGTCCATAAAAGATGTGAACAGAATCGGTGATAAAGGGCAGCCTTGAATGAGTCCAACTCTCACTGGAAACCAGTTCGACTTAGTGCTGACAATGCGGACCATGCGCTGACTTTGATGGTACAGGGAACGTACAGCCCCTATCAGGGGGTCCGACATCCCATACTCCAGTAGGACTATACAGTGGACCATCCTCTCCAGTACCCGCAAATAGACCTTACCAGGACAGGCTGAGGAGTGTGATCCATGTATGGTTGGAACACACCCTCCGATCCCCTTTCTTAACTCATTCAGTGCCAGCCAATTTCAGATTTTCTATCGCCCTCAGTACCAGCCGTTTTTGAGCATTTTGATTGATTTTAAAGACCCACAGAATATTTTCTCCTATGACTATCTGAAATCTGACACCAGATTCTGAAAGATTGAAGCCTCTACTTTCATCAAAAAAGAATTTGTTTCTGGCTCGTTTTGTTCTTTTGTAAAACAGACCAGGCTTTTGATGGCAAAATTATTATTATTTATCTATCTGGGTCAGAGTTGAATGGATTTCTTACTGTATTTTGGCGTTCCTCCAACTTTCTCTCCCGTCAGTCTGCACACATGCAACTTCCTCTTCCTCCTGGACATGCAGAGTGTCACTGCATTCCCCGTTTTTTTTTATGGTTTTATCTCACCATCGCCACACTATCCATGAGTTCCACACATGTTCTGGTCGAGTGTGCGCTGCTGGGAACGTCAACTCTCGTACGTAGCGCCGTTTTCTGTCTCGTAAACACCTTTCCTCCTCTCCCTCTTAGCTCTGCTGAGCATGGATGATCACTCATCCAAAGGTGCGCTGCTACCTCCTTCATGTCACTTATTATTTTGCTATCTGGCTCACAGGCTGGGGGTGTTTTATACCCCCACCACCTCCCTCCTCCCGACACGCATCGATGACCCGTTTGGCCTGGATAGTTGATGGTTCTATCTCACCATCGCAACATTATCAATAATCCACTCAAGTCCACACATGTTCTGTGTTAGTATGTGGAGCTGTGAGCTGCTGGATTCGTCACAATATCACTCTGTAGTGCCATAATCTCACCCATTCCTGCTTCTTCCTGCTTTGCTGGGTAGCATCAGTGGCTAATCATCTCTCATCTAATGGTGTACTGCTGCCATCTTCAGAGCACAGTTGGTCACTACAACACCCCACAGCGTAGATATTGATGAGGGACCTCTGCCAGGGTGTTTTCTAGTAATCCCCATGAAAAAACGCAAATGACGAGTTTACTCATCAGTGGCATTGAGCGTTTGGATTTGAAATGACGAGTTATCTCATGTCAATGGCACTGAGTGAGTTAAAAAGGCTGACCACCATCTCGGTCTGCCAATCTAGAGGCACTGCCCCAGTTGTGTCAACCATGACAGCCCCACAACAGCTCATCCACCCACGGGGCCTTGCCACAGAGGAGCTTTTTAACTGCTCCCCCTTACTAAGATGCTGGATGGTGGTCCCTAACCCCTTCTAAGCCATCTGGAAGTTGTTCTCCATTGCCTCACCAAACTCCAAAAAGGCCTCATAGGATTCCTTCTTCAGATTTATGGCATCCCTCATCTCTGGTGTCCATCAACAGGCACCGACAACCTTACAGCCACAACACCGGTGAGCCACCTCAACAACAGAGGTACAAAACATGGCCGACTCAGACTCAATGTCCCTCGCCTTCCCGAATCATGGTTAAAGCTTTCCCAGAGGTGAGAGTTGAAGCTCCTTCTGACGGGAGACTGCCAGCAGACCCTTACAATATATTTGGGTCTGCCAGGTCTAACCGGCATCTTCCCCGCAATCGGGGCCAACTCACCACCATGTGGTGATCGACTGACAGCTCTGCCCTTGTCTTCACCCGAGTGTCCGCAAGTCTGACGACACAACTACAAAGTAGATCATCGAACTGTTGCCTAGGGTGTCCTGGTGCCAAATGCACCCTTATGCCTGAACATGGTGTTCGTTATGGACGATCACCTTTATTTTATCTTCATTTTTTGTGAAATTTAGATGAATCTTGTGGGACCGTTTGTGAGAAGTTGCAGGATGTATAACTGCAACTTCTCAGTCATTGTTTTTAACAACGACGTCTGTAGTCATGAAGTCCTTTGAGAGGCTGGTTCTGAGCCACCTGAAAAAGATCACAGGACCCCTGCTGGACCCCCTGCAGTTTGCCTATCGGGCAAACAGGTCTGTCGAGGATGCAGTCAACATTGGTCTGAACTTCATCCTGCACCACCTCGACTCCCCAGGGACCTACGCTAGGATCCTGTTTGTAGATTTCAGCTCTGCATTCAACACCATCATCCCGGACATCCTTCACCAGAAACTCACCCAGCTCACAGTGCCGGCCTCCACCTGTCAGTGGATCACCAACTTCCTGACTGACAGGAAGCAGCAAGTAAGGCTGGGAAGCATCACATCTGGCACCCGGTCACTCAGCACTGGCGCCCCCCAGGGGTGTGTTCTCTCCCCACTGCTATTCTCCCTCTACACCAATGACTGCACCTCAGGGGACCCCTCTGTGAAACTCCTGAAGTTTGCAGACGACACCACCGTCATCGGTCTCATCCGGGACGGGGACGAGTCTGCCTTCAGACGGGAGGTGGAACAGCTGGCTCTTTGGTGCAGTCAGAACCATCTGGAACTGAACCCGTTCAAGACCGTGGAGATGTCAGTGGACTTCAGAAGAAATCCCCCCCCACTCCCCCCCCTTACCATTTTAAATAGGGAATTGGCTACCGTGGACTCCTTCAGGTTCTTGGGATCCACAATCTCACAGGACCTGAAGTGGACCTCCCACATAGACTCAACCAGGAAAAAGGCACAGCAGAGGATGTACTTCCTGCGTCAGCTGAGGAAGTTCAACCTGCCCCAGGAGCTGCTGATCATGTTCTACACCTCCATCATTCAATCTGTTTTGTGCACCTCCATCACTGTCTGGTTTGGATCTTCAACCAAACTAGACAGACACAGACTACAAAGGATAGTCAGGACTGCAGAAAAGATCATTGGTGTTGATCTGCCCTCCATCCAAGACTTATACCTGTCCAGGGTCAGGAAACGGGCAGGTAGCATCACTGCAGACCCCTCACACCCTGCACACAATCTGTTTAAACTCCTCCCCTCAGGCAGACGCTACAGATCACTGTACGCCAAAACAACCCGCCATAACAACAGTTTCTTCCCCCAGGCTGTCACTCTGATCAACACTAAACAGTCAAAGAGTGTCAGTCCTGTTTCTGTGAAAAAACCCTGGAACCAAACATAACAACCCTGGATCAATCTGACACTGAGAATGTTCATGTACATACCTTTAATTTAAATGTTCTCCTGCACTACTTATCAATGCTCTACTGCACTATTTTCCTTTTATTAATATTATATTTTATTATTACCTTTCTTTTCTATTATTTTTCCCTTCTTTTTATCTTATTTTTTTTTAATTTTTATTTTGTATTTATTTTTTTTTTTTATACTATTATTATTATTATTATTATTATTATTATTATTATTATTATCATCTTGTTATTTGCACATTCTAGTCTAACTACTGTTTATATTTATACTTATGTTTATACTTATTATCATCTCTTCTAGTTGATTGTTTATTATTGAATTGTTTTCACTATTGGAGAGAGCACAGTTGACCGAGTCAAATTCCTCGTGTGTACAACATACACTTGGCGAATAAAGATGATTCTGATTCTGATTCTGATTCTGATTCTGACTGCAGTGCCATAGGCCCGGGAAAATTGCGAGCCCCTGTAAATGTTTTGCCGTCCCGTTAAATTTGTGTATTTCAATTATTGGCTCATGTATACTATAATAAATCTTTTTTATGTGATTTTGACCTCCTCCTGCAGGCGACATTGGACTCTTTAAAAACCCAGATTAGGCCCCTATGCTTGTGAAATAGATAGAGCCTTAATCAATATTTTATATTTTATGCCAAGGAGGTTATGTTTTTACCGGCATTTATTTGTTTGTTGTTTGTCTGTGAACAGTCTAACTCAAAAACAAATGGATGAAATTTCCAGGAAATATCCGAAATTGGATAATGACCAAGTGATTAAGAGTTTGGGGATGATACGGATCAATATCCCAAATGTGGATCCGTATTAAGAAGCAAAAAAACCTCTCATAATTTGCAGAATTTCAAAAATTCATATCTCAGTTTGTAAATGACAGATGTTCATGAACGTTAACTCGAACGTTTAGAGTTGGGCCTTCTGACGCCCCACAGAGTTTCATCTGATGTAGTAGTTTCCTTTAGTTTGTGTCAAGTAATGGCTGTTTTTGTGTCATCACAGAAAACGTATGTTTACTTTGAATGTTTTATCTTGGCAGCTGTGAAACGACTGAGGGAAGCAGCTAACAGCAGTGACATTGACACAGGTACAAACATCAAATATATCTTTCTCACAGGTTCAGTAGAGAGTGAGCTAACTTTGTACGTTGTGTTTATTGGTAAGTGCGAAAGCTTCTGCAGGATGACATTGACCCGTGTGCTGCAGATGACAAAGGACGCACTGCTCTACACTTCTCATCCTGCAATGGCAATGAGAGCATTGGTATGTAAATACA
The DNA here is from genome assembly GCF_900634775.1 of Gouania willdenowi. Lineage (NCBI taxonomy): Eukaryota > Metazoa > Chordata > Actinopteri > Blenniiformes > Gobiesocidae > Gouania > Gouania willdenowi. The sequence goes on along the minus strand of NC_041051.1, from coordinate 3,782,585 downwards.
TATTCCAAGTTTTTTTTTAATTCTGTGCTCAAGATAATATTTGATTCAATAATGTTATATAAGTACATTTCTAACATTTGACTACATCTCTTAAAGAGGTTAACTTGGTATCAAAACTGATCCCTTTCCTCTTAACATTAATAATATATAAAGCAGCGCTGTTAAGCATAGGGGCCCCCGACATTGTAATTTTTCTCCCCTACGGAGCAATGTCACCTCCTACGTTCAGTTTTCAGCAACGTAGGGAGGATTTTCTGTAGTTTTTCATTTTTTAATTGGCACCGTTGTAATAACTGTACACACTTGGAAACAAAAGGGACTCCCAGGTGTGCACGGGTTGTTTTAACTCTTTTTTTAATTTGCGTAACCCAGAAACACATACATCAGCTGCTCCATCTATTTAATACAGGTGATTGGCTCGGACGTTCCAGTTTTTACCCAAGGACCCGTGCAGCCCTTTTGCTGCCCCCTGATGCTGCCTGTGTGCATCCTCTGCTTACGTAATCATATTAACCGCCCTCATATTTAAGCTCCCAGGAGTGTGGACAGTCCGAACTCCGCTGTTTGTGGAGACTCAACCATACCGTGGCCTGGAAGGGCCCGGCGGCAAAGGCAGTGGCCCGCTCCTAACTCGCCGTTTAACAGGCCCGTGGACATAATTACCTCACTAAGTTTTTTCCACTCTCTGGCGGGGACGGATGACCACCCACCCAACCCGTCTAGAAACACGGACCGCTGTGTAACTGCACAGTAGAGCCCAGTGAATGGAAGCATGTTGACCACCTCCTTTTTTAACACAATAATTTAAAAGTGAAAACAGCAACAATGATGAGTTGCTGCACGTTTGTCTCAGCACTTACAGTCCCTGGCATTAATAATTCATTGTGTTCTTTTATCCATATACCGTTTATTTAAAAACCCAAATTCTACAAGTGTTATGATAGCTGATACTGTAGGTTTTATGTTTTGAAAGCTGCTTTGATTATGAACAGCAAAATTTTTAGTTTCTTGTGGGATTCATGCTGCTCATTAAAGTTTTCTTTGGAAATCTTTTTTTTTTACTGAATATACTTTTCTGTTAGATCAGATTGAATTAGCTGAAGCTAATATTTTACTTATTTCTACATATATTTATTTATTTTGTAATATGATCACTGTAATGATGATACATTTGTTTGGTTTCTTTAATGAATGATACAGACACATATACTTTGTTTTAAAGAATGAAATAGCCACAAAGTGAGGAAAAGACAAAAAGATGCATAAAAAATTGTGATAATTGTTAATATTGTAATAATCGTTGATTAATGGAATCGTAGCACTCTGAATTGAAATTGAATCTAATTGTGAGGTCCCTTAGATGGCAGTAACAAAGACAAAAAAAAAACAACTTTAGCTTTATTTCACTAATTTTGGCCCTCAAAGAGTTATATATTTCAAAATTTTCATGCACGCTCACACACCACATTCCCTATGCTGTGAAAAATTCCTGGTGAGAACCCTGGGTTGTCAGGCTGTCAAAATGTATTTCAGTGGCTTCAAAGTGGGATTGTTCATATTTGTTAATTTTCCTTGAATGAAATAAAATGAACACCACGTATTTAGATCACAATCTGCTGAGAGCCTTAGGGGATTTTAGAAAGATACAAGGTTTGATTAATGCAATGTGTGATCAACAGACCTTTTAGAGACCCTCCATTATGCTATTGACTGAACTTCCTGTTAACTTCAAAACAAGAGCACTATTTACAAAAGTGTTAAAAAAATACTAATTGAAGACAAGAAGAGATGCTTTTATTTTGAAAAGAGGATGTTTTTAGCTTGAAGCTGGTCCCAGGATCATTTTCCGCTCGCAATGCATCATGGGACGGTTGATTATGACTAGTGTGCCCACCGTGCATACTCCCCATAGAGTTTACATCCTGGTATTTCTCACATACTCAATCTTTTCATACTATCTAATGTGAACGCACTACATACTGATTTAGACATCACACTTAATACGAGTAGTACGTTAGTACGAGTAGTACGTTGGGACGAGTAGTACGCAGTGTTTGGAATAACGGCGTTTGTTTTTCAGTAACGGGGTAATCTAACTAATTACTTTTTACACCGTTACAATGCCGTTATCGTTACTGAACGTTAAATGCGGTGCGTTACATGTATTGATTGAATAAACTTTTATCCGAAAGCATCCCCGGCTTCATACTTTGGCTACCATGAAACATGACGCGGCCTTAACCAATCATAATCGCTCACCTTGTTTTTAACCCACCTCCTCACTACAGCTGAGTAAGAAGCCGGGGATGCTTTCGGATAACAATTTATTCAATCAGTACATGTAACGCACTGCATTTAACGTTCAGTAACAATAACGCCGTCGTAACGGCGTAAAAAGTAATTACTGTATTTTTCGGACTATAAGGTGCACTTAAAATCCTTTAATTTTCTCAAAAATCGACAGTGCACCGTATAGTCAGGTGCGCCTTATGTATGAAATTAATATGTCAAAATGTTTTAGTACAACTTTGGTAAACAATGAAGCTGCACCACTTGATGGATTTTTGGCGCTTCAGGGCTGCCGTAGTCAGACGCCTTGTGGATTGATATGTACCAGTATTGTGCTTCAACATACTGAACTGAAAAAGTGAGTGTAATGTTCTGTATTTTATGTGTTAAACCTGAACAATGTTGAGAATTATTGTTAATGAGTTGAATAAAGTTTGACTTATCTGACTATTTTGTTTCGCTTAATGAGCCTTAATAATAATAATAATAACAATAAACCGGCGCATCTTATGTATGAAAATAGACCCGGTCTGACCCATTCATTGATAGTGTACCTTATAATCCGGTGCGCCTTATAGTCCGAAAAATACGGTAGGCAGATTACCCCGTTAATGATATCTTTTTTTGAAGCTTTACTCATTATGACTGCAATGGAACTAATAGAAGATATTTTTTTCAAGAGTGTCCTAAAAATAAGAAAATGGATACTGTACTTACTGTTGGATCTGAAGGGTTTCACATTATTCTGACCAGTTTTTTTTTAAGTTTATTATAGAATAGAATATATCTTTATTGATCTCCCAGAGGGAAAATTCACACAAAAAAGAGCTAAACTACTTACCTCAAACATCCACAGCCAGCTTCACTAACCCTAGTCTTTTTATCCTGCTTTGGCAAACATGCAACCAATTCATCCAAAATAGCAGCGACCAGCCTTTGTCTAACCATGCATTCTCCGTTATCCTGGATGTATTTATCTGACGTTTTTGCAATACCCCCTCGCCAGCAGTTTAGCGATGAGCAGCAGGGCATGTCTAAGGCACGACCAAGGTAAATTCTTTATAAATTATTATTATTTTTAGGGATGCACCGAAATGAAAATTTGTGGCCGAAGCCGAAGAAAATGTAAACGCTTGGCCGAATACTGAATATAGAATGCGTTTAAGTTTTGCACTATTTTTTTTAATAGTGCATAAATAGCCTAGAATACATTTTTAGACATGTTTTTAAAGAAAGTAAATGTTTATTGAATATTCTGACGTTTTTTAAATATTCCAGTAGCCTTTGCTTTTCAAAAACAGTACAACAAAGTTTTTCATTTATATTAACCCTTCAAATAAAACGAAACATGCATTCCAAAAAAAACTACAGTGCATTAAAGGGGAAGTATGATGAAAAAAAATATTTTATAATGGTTTTGTTGCAGTGATATACATCCGTTTCATATAGAATATATACAGTGTTACACTTTTTTGTCATGTATGTAAATGCAAACTGCACTACTTTTTCTGCTGCGGATTGTGTTGTGAGTCACTGCTTGGAGACACGGACCCATTGTTTACACACATCAGCTGTTAGCACTCCGTGCTAATGCTACACCAGCCTATGCGGGGAGACCCGACATCACTTGTGAACTGAGGAGGATACGATGGGGTTGTTATTTATTATTATTTTGGGCCACACAGACGGACTTTCACACACACAAACACTTACAAAAAAATATGCACGTGCCTGCATTTACATCACAGCCAATGTCTGATTGTCGTCTTCTTTGTGTGTGTAGTGCAGTTACTGCTGAGTCACGGCGCTGATCCAAACCAGAGGGACAGTCTGGGTAACACCCCCCTGCATCTGGGTATGAGAGAGCAACAAAAGCAATCACCATCACGTCATCTATACGTTGAAGTCACGTGCATTTATATGTGATCTTGAGGATCATATTGTGTCTGTAGAGGAAATTCAAAAACACACAGTTGACAGCTTAAATGATAGGTGAATTAAGCAGCAGTTTGTTTCAGTAGGCTGTGATGCATCAAGTAATTGGAAAAGTCCAGCCACACCCTCTTATTGATAGACGTGCTGTTCCGTGTCCCATGGATTAAAACTCATCGTTATTCCTTTAAATAGGTACAGAGATTATTAGATTAGCACAGACCAATGAAGCTGCAGGCACTTTTTTTCTTTTTTTAATGCTTGAGCAATTTAGCATCAGTAGTATCATTGCAGAGTCATTGTGCAAACAAACAGATCACACATATATCTAGCTTCATTGTAGAGTAATGGGTGAAATTAAACTAATGCTATCCGTGAACATGTGAACTGATGATTGTTGGTTGCTTACATTCTTCTACTTGGCTCTTTTCATGCTTCCTCTGGTACTGCAGGTGTAAATTAGCTGACATTAAACATTTGTAACAGCCTCTCTAAGCTGGTTTAAATCCTGCATAAACGCTCTAAAGTAGCCTCTTGCTTCCTTTTAAGTTCGTTCATCACATTAGTCTGAGTGTTGAGTGCTCTACCCCACCCTTCAGAAATGACTGGCAGTCTTTGCAAAACAGCTGCCAACGTAATACAGACTTTGCAATAGATCAGAAAGCAGCCAGCTCCAATCAGCAGCATCCCTGCTACCATATATCCAATCATGTAGATGTCCTCCACGGAAAGCATGGACAGACACACGACCTTCCACTTATTCCAGAATCCAATGTGTATCCGGCCGCAAACATTCCATCCGAACAGGCGGGCTCACCTTTGCCCATTCTTTTTGTTGACAAATTTGATTGATTGCATTGAGAGACCAGCTGACCAATTCCATAATTTCAGTTGGTGGATACAAATACAGAGAGAGTTTCCCATTAGATCTACGAGACACAAGACAAAACAAGGAGCAAGGGCAGATAAGAGTGGGAGAGGGAGTACTGAAAAATGCGTCCGCCTTCAGTGCAGGAAGAAGAAGTGCATATAAGCATAGCGATATTTTGGAAATTACAGAGCCCAAAGAAGTCATGGTTTTTATTTCTGGAAATGCTTGTGTCTCAGTTGTTTGTGTGTTTGTGTGTTTTTGCAGCGGCTTGTACCAACCACGTTCCTGTTATCACCACATTGCTAAGAGGAGGTGAGAGCACAGCCTTTTTTCTGTTGGAGAGCTTAGCTTGATATATAGCTCTATCATCTGTTTCAGCAATATTTGTGTCTCATACTTTCTAATCATACATTTATTTGTTGTTATAGAAACGTGTTTTTAATGGCGTGTTAATCATCTATATGGTTGTCTGTTCAAACAGGACTTTATTGTGCTCCAGTGCATGCTATAGTTAGCAAAGCAACATTTACTGTATGTGGAGATTGATTGCTTTGGCTGTGTAGTCTGCAGCAGATGATAGAAACAAATATTCACATGTAGACCTCAGATTAAGTCCTGGATACAAAATTTCAGTGGAGTAAAGTTTGATATAAAAGCAGAGTTTGGATCCTGGGCCCCCCCACGCACCCCATCCCTAATGTATCATCGGTACAAAATGATGAGACAATATATACAAAATAATGATTGACTAGTTAGATAGATACATTAATCAGTTATTGACCAGTTAACTAGATACATTAATCAGTTATTGACTAGTTAACTAGATAGATTAATCAGTTACTGACTAGTTAACTAGAGACATTAATCAGTTATTGACTAGTTAACTAGAGACATTAATCAGTTATTGACTAGTTAACTAGATACATTAATCAGTTACTGACTAGTTAACTAGAGACATTAATCAGTTATTGACAAGTTAACTCGAGACATTAATCAGTTATTGACAAGTTAACTAGAGACATTAATCAGTGACTGACTAGTAAACTAGATACATTAATCAGTTATTGACTAGTTAACTAGATACATTAATCAGTTATTGACTAGTTAACTAGAGACATTAATCAGTTATTGACTAGTTAACTAGATACATTAATCAGTTATTGACTAGTTAACTAGATACATTAATCAGTTATTGACTAGTTAACTAGAGACATTAATCAGTTACTGACTAGTTAACTAGAGACATTAATCAGTTATTGACAAGTTAACTAGAGACATTAATCAGTGACTGACTAGTTAACTAGATACATTAATCAGTTATTGACTAGTTAACTAGATACATTAATCAGTTATTGACTAGGTAACTAGAGACATTAATCAGTTATTGACGAGTTAACTAGAGACATTAATCAGTTATTGACTAGTTAACTAGAGACATTAATCAGTGATTGACTAGTGAACTAAAGACATTAATCAGTGATTGACAAGTTAACTAGAGACATTAATCAGTTATTGACTAGTTAACTAGAGACATTAATCAGTTATTGACTAGTTAACTAGAGACATTAATCAGTGATTGACAAGTTAACTAGAGACATTAATTAGTTATTGACTAGTTAACTAGAGACATTAATCAGTGATTGACAAGTTAACTAGAGACATTAATTAGTTATTGACTAGTTAACTAGAGATATTAATCAGTGATTGATGAGTTAACTAGAGACATTAATCAGTGATTGACAAGTTAACTAGAGACATTAATCAGTTATTGACTAGTTAACTAGAGACATTAATCAGTTATTGACAAGTTAACTAGAGACATTAATCAGTTATTGACTAGTTAACTAGAGACATTAATCAGTGATTGACAAGTTAACTAGAGACATTAATTAGTTATTGACTAGTTAACTAGAGACATTAATCAGTGATTGACAAGTTAACTAGAGACATTAATCAGTTATAGACTAGTTAACTAGATACATTAATTAGTTATTGACTAGTTAACTAGAGACATTAATCAGTGATTGACAAGTTAACTAGAGACATTAATTAGTTATTGACTAGTTAACTAGAGATATTAATCAGTGATTGATGAGTTAACTAGAGACATTAATTAGTTATTGACTAGTTAACTAGAGACATTAATCAGTGATTGATGAGTTAACTAGAGACATTAATCAGTGATTGATGAGTTAACTAGAGACATTAATCAGTGATTGATGAGTTAACTAGAGACATTAATCAGTGATTGATGAGTTAACTAGAGACATTAATCAGTGATTGACTAGTCGACTAGATACATTATTCAATGATTTATTAGTTAGATACATTAATCAGTTATTGACTAGTTAACTAGTTACACTAATCAGTTATAATAATGACTTTTGAAATTGATCCTTCTTTATGCTCAGTCCACATCTATTATTCCACTTCTAGATGCTTTACAGTATATACTGTATATATTATTTTATATTTGGAGTGTGACCCATTGTTTTTGCTCTAACTGTATCAGGCGCCCGTGTAGACGCCCTGGACCGTGCAGGCAGGACCCCTCTACATCTGGCTCGTTCAAAGCTGAACATTCTGCAGGAGGGAGACTCACATAGTCTGGATACCCTGAGAGGGGAGGTGACTCAGGTAAAGATGGAATCACTTATGGAAAGGCCAACAGTGTGTGACACAGATGTTTGGATCAGATTATACAGATGCTGAGGGAGTATCTGAACCTGATGGGCCAGAGTGAAGCTAAAGAGAGACTGGAACACATTTCAACACAGTTGCAGCACACTCGGACCAAAGAGCAGGTGAGCTACAGCCCTCAAAAATACATTTGCATCAGAGCTTTAATTCACCTTTAATTCAGAATAAAAGGAAAACCCTCTTTAAAATTATCTTGTAAACACCTACTGTATTTTCTGGGCTATAAAGCGTGCTACTGTATTGGCCGCATTCCAATAATTGAGCAAATTTCAATAAAAAATCCGATGCCTTTCCGATGACTCAGCCAATCACACGGGCAGGTAGGCGGGCTGCTGTACTCCCGTTTGCTTTGATGGAGATTGCCTTGTTTTCTAATAAGTTTCAACTGGAAAAGTTCCCTTTCTCACATGAAGTCTCGTCCTCACTGCTCCACGTCTGCGTATCAGTCCATTTACAGCCTTTGTTGTTGACTTTTTACTGGAACAGACTGATACACCGCTTCGTCAGTTCTTCTTACCGTGCATTACCACGAAGTGATCACAGCAAAATCGATTCAAAAGGGCCCTAATCGATTCACTTTTGATTCAGTTAAGGATATCACTGAGTACCAGTTTTACTTGTATATGGAAAACATTCTCATTAGAACTAAAACTGCAAATAGTAGAAACTACAGCTTTATCTTGGTGCATTAGTAAAAATATCAATATTAACATTAATAATTGAACCTCATGCTACTTCAATCATGTACGTGTTATTTAACATGACCTGAACCAAAAATGCAATGACTTAAATCAATTCAAAGCACAGGACAGGCTGTGTAAATAAAGTAGTAACAGACACATTGTAAACTCAAGACATTCTCATTCCTTTGAGTCCCACAAAGGTTGTGTGCTAATGTTCCAGTGGCTGCACAACAAATATAACTGTATAATAAGAGACGCAACCATAAAAATAAATAAATAAAAGCAAACATCCAGAAAATAAAATGATTCTGAATTGTCTTAAAGTTCAATAAGTCAGGTCTTTGGTGAATGTAAGAAAATACTTTTAAATTCCCGTGAACAGTAAACTTCAAGAAAACAGCCAGATGCAGAAAAAGCCTTTAAGCCCTCGACAAAATGTTAGAATAATTCTTTTTTGTTTTTGAAGCATTTTCATCCTGAATTCTGAACTCCCCCTTCTGTCTGATTTTGGTCATTGCATTAACAGAATCAAAAAACAGACATCGTGCAAAAAATATTTGGAAAAGGCTCTGTATTTGCATATGGCAATAGAGTAAAAAGTCATATTTTTGGAACATATTTATGAAAAACTTGTAAATCTTGGGGCATGAAACTCAAACCGTCCATGAAACTTGACACGTGTGTTTTCTCTCTTAAATGTCGACTTGTAGATTTTTCTGCAGAAAAGTAGCTGATCTACATGTTGTGATGTGAAGCAGCTCCTTTTTGCTGTAACATTGTATTTGTTCATTGGATTGGGATTAGGTTCAGTTTATAATCTCAGCGCGGAGGTAAACTCAGTACGTGACACTGGGCTCCGGCTTAATTTTTCACTTTTTTTTTTTTTTTTTTGCTCATTCTCAACATTTGCTGCTGGAGCGCAGGGAACAACTATGATTTCCCATGGCCGTGAAGGCATCATGTTTACGTGCATCTTTCTCTGCCAATGTGCGTCTGAGTGTTGATTGGCTGGAAGGCTGGGGAATGGGTGGGCATAAGCCAGGAAAGAGTTACAGTGTGTTAACACATTCCGTTCCCACAGGGAAGTGTGAGTGAATGACGGTGTTAGATGGTTCTTTATGTGTTTGATTGTTTATCTTTAGCATCAACTAATGTCTACAGGTTACTACGACCTCCATTAAAGGTGCAGTCTGCAACTCTTATAAAAGTGACTTTTTGTCATATTTGCTAAAGCTGTCACTATGAAAGGACAGTTTTACATCAAACTAGTAGTTTGTGTGAAAAAAACAGACTCATTAAGTCCCGCCCCATGCTGCTCCTGCTGCCTTTGGCAGATTGCCAGAATGTACTGCGACCGAGCAAAAAGAACCAATCAGAGCCAGGATTGTGTTTGTTGGGCTGTCTGACAGCTGTTGCTCACAGGTCCCGCCCCTTTCCCGGGCTGGAGCCATTACAGTGTATAGTCTGGAGGAGTAGAAGATGGAATTGGTGACTTTTCTGCTTGAAAGGTAATTACTGCTGCTTGATTTACGTTATGTTTGATTTGTAATTGTGATAACAGCTCCAATCACGTCCTTACAATACCTTTTGGGCGAAAGCATCGCGCTACTAATCTACAGGCAGCATTACGTAATAAAAGGTTTGATTCAAGGGTTTTATGAATTGATATCGGGCTATACAAAGGACAATCGATTCAAATCGATTAATCGATTTTTTAAACCCTGCCTTACTTACGGAAGCTTCTCCATCAGCCTTAGGCCGCTGTCGGTGCCTAAAAGAGGCCTAGAAATAGGGTTTCGTTCCACCTCGGGGGGCACTACCTATTTTTTTATATCTTACATTAGAAATATATAGAGATTCCTCAGGAAAAAGTTCTACGTGCACAACCTGGCAGTTTTTGAATAAAAATGCTGCTAAAGGTGCCCATTTTGGAAAACATAAGGAATTTTTCACTTTCAAACCTGTTTATCAAATAAACCCAAAAATGCTGAATCACCACTTGAAGTACAAAATAAACCAATTTGAAATGTGTGATATCAATCAATCAATCAATCAATCTTTATTTGTATAGCGCCAAATCATAACCAATGGTATCTCAAGGCACTTTACAGTAGAGCAGTCTTAAGGACGGACTCTTATACCTGAAGTTGTTATCTCGGAACAGTAAACATGATAAAATTATCAAGAAAACTTCTACTGTAGCAATAACATCACCAATACTTCTCATTATGTTATTCCAATTCAAAGTTAGTATTTGAGGTAAAATCTGAATAACAAATAGAATTAAGCCAAAATATAATGTATTAAAAAACACTTTTTCAAAATAACACATTTAATGGTGAATTGTCAATTTGCATACACGAGCAGTAACTGCACTACATGTACATATTCACAAGAGTGATTATTGTAAACAAGATTTAATTTAGATTTATTCATATTAAATATATATGTCCTATATTACATTTATTATCATATACACATCACTAAATATCAATATCACTGTCCTCACTATCAGATTCACATGAAACACTATCGTCAGTTGACCTCATATTGTCACTACTAGGTCAGTGTCCGTAGGAAGTTTGTATTACTGTAGAAAAGTGGGAGGGGCCAGTACCTTTTTCATGGATGGTTAAATGAGGTTGTTTTTAAAGGTGGGACGTCAGAGACATTTATGCTTGTTGTGAAATGTGTAGCAATTGTCAGTTATTCCTCAAAATTGTATTCAAAATTTTTTTTCAACACTTCAACCTAACTGTAAACAAATGCCAGGGCAAAAAAATTACATAAATATTAGGGAAATATTCCTACCGTTTCCTCCTTACACTACACCGGGTCTCGCTACATAGGCTGGTGTAGCATTAGCACGGAGTGCTAACAGCTGATGTGTGTAAACAATGGGTCCGTGGCTCCAAGCAGTGACTCCCAACACGATTGGCAGCAGAAAAAGTAGTGCAGTTTGGGCATCCAGAATAATCCTTGTATCATTCGTTTTTCATTATGTAACAAAAACATGAAAAACGAAAAAAAACAGTCATTATTTAATATTTGTTTCTAAAACCAAAATGAAAAAACAGAAAATGCCTTGTTTTTCAAATTCCAGCTCTTTTGCTTCGGTACAGAAAAAGAAAAACAAACACCTTTATTCGTTTTCTCCTTACCGATCGGCCAAAGTACGTGACCCGGAAGTGAAGCGTTACCCGTGTCAGTTACCTGTGTGATAACACAAGCTGTGTCATGGCTGGACTGGAGGAATATACCGAACACATTCTGAGATATCTTTAGCTCTGCAACACTTAAGAGCCTCTAAATCCTCCAAAATGTCCGTGAGGAGGTTCTGTGCCCAACACCAGCTAAAGCAAAAAGGACACGTTTCGGATGCACAGTTGGAAGCAGCGATCTTGTTATCAATAATTGTGGCTCGTCCACTCTGTTGATATTTCAAACCTAACAGCGTTTGTGATTTTATTCCAGAGATCGTTAGTGTTTTAATAGTGTTCATATTTTTAATATTATACATATTCGGACTAGAGGAGGTGTCTAGGGTTGTCTGCTGATGTCACTTTCGGCCGATCCGAGCACTTTTAAAAATCGATGGGAGCAGCTCAGCAGCAGTATGGAAGCTTGGGCAGTTCCCTCACTTCCACCCCTGGTGAATGAAAACACCGACTACCTGGGTCTGCTGCGGGTGAATTAGGACTTTACCTGGGATTGATGCTCATATCTGAGCACTTTTGTAAAACTGACAGACCTTTTTTTCCACACTCCTCTCCCAAGCTTTCAACTTTCGATTGTTATGTATTTACTTTATTGTTGTTGGTTTTTTTCTGACTTGTGTAGTTGTTTTAACAACTGTAAAGTGTTTTTGAAAAATGCTTCTAAATAAAATGTATTATTATTATTATTATTATTATTATTATTATTATTGATGGGACAAGGCAACTCAATGTGCTTTACATGATAAAACATTCAATTGTTTAAAATCAATAAGAACATTTAAAATCATCAGTAAAATCAATTCAAATCATCAACAAACACATTACATCAACAACATGACCAAAAATCTCTCTCAATCATACACGATAGAGAAAAAGAGTTTTAACTTTGATTTAAAAATGTTCACATTAGATGCTGACTTCAGCTCTGCTGGCAGTTTGTTCCACTTCTTTGCAGCATAACAACTAAAAGCAGCATCACCATGTTTACTGTGAACTCTGGGCTCCACTATCTGACCTGTGTCCATAGATCTGAGAGACCTGCTGGGTTCATACCTGACTATCATGTCACTGATGTATTCTGGACCAAACCCATTCACACATTTATAACCAGCAGCAGAACTTTACAGTCTCCTCTGAGGCTGACTGGGAGCCAGTGTATAGACTTTAAAACTGGACTAATGTGCTCTGACCTCTTTGTTCTGGTTCAGACCTGAGCTGCAGCGTTCTGAACCAGCTGTAGATGTTTGATGAAGATCATTACAATAGTCCAGTCTGCTGGAGATAAAAGCATGGACCAGTTTCTCCTGATCTTTCTGAGTCATTAAACCTTTCACTCTGGAGATGTTCTTTAGGTGGTAGAAGGCTGTGATATTTCTGAGTGTGAAAAGCACAGTATGAGTTCTGACCTTGAAAAGTTAAAGTTATGAGATACACCATTCACTAACCATGTCCATGATTATTTTTATTAGGCTATTATTTTAATTCAATTTACAAATTTGAAGGAAGTGCACAAGATGGACAGGCTGATAAGTGAACTAGAGTAAAAAAAAAAAGTAAAAAAACAGAATTTTTAGCTCGTGTGCAGCATTAGCTTTAGCAGCTGACTCGTTCTTTCTGCCTCAGAGATTGATTCTACATTTATGCAAAAAATCTTTCAAGGAATCAAAGCTACAACCGGAAAAAATAATCTAAATCTTTGTCAGACTCCTTCCTACACCGTCAGCCATGGTGCGTTTATCCCTCTTGACCTTTGACGTAATGCAGAAGTACTGAACCAGTGCGAGTGTGTTAAAAGGCTTATTCTGCCGCACTGCCGTTAGCATAGCCGTTAGCGTCCGATGAGAGTACACTTCCTGGTCACGTACTTTGGCCAATCGGTAATGGAGAAAACGGATAAAGGTGTTCGTTTTTCATTTTTTGTACGGAAGCAACAGAGCTTGAATTTGAAAAACAAGGCGTTTTCCATTTTTTCATTTTGGTTTTGGAAACAAATATCAAATTGTGAGTGTTTTTTTTCGTTTTTAATGTTTTTGTTACATAATGAAAAATGAATGAACGAATGATACACAGATTGTCCAGTAGTGCAGTTTGCATTTACTAATATGGTAATAAAGTATAATATATATTCTATATTAAACCGCAGTGTTGTTTTAGCTGTTAGATAGTTGGAGAGGGAGGAGCTCACATTCTAGGAGGCGTGTTAGGTGACGTCACCTACCAACGTGGGCAAAATCCAACTGTCCCGTTTAAAGCTGACTTTTTACAAAATGTGGAATAGCAAGGGAGAGAGGAAACAGAACTTTTCCATCTTTAGCCCTCTGAATAAGGCTAAAGGAAGTATATCACTGTAAACCATTATAAAGTGAATTTTTTTCATCATATCTCTCCTTTTATGCACTTTAGTTTTTTTTGGAATGCATGTTTTGTTTTATTTGAAGGGCTAATATAAATAAAAATCTTTGTTGTGCTTTTTATGAAAAGCAAAGGCTACTGGAATATTTAAAAATGTCATAATATTCAATAAACATTTACTTTCTTTAAAAAAACATGTCTAAAAATGTATTCTAGACTATTTATGAACTATTAAAAAAAAATAGTGAAAAACTTAACAACCGCATTTGATATTCGGTATTCGGCCAAGCGTTTATATTTTATTTGGCTTCTGCCTCAAATTTTCATTTCGGTGCCTCCCTAATAAATATACAACCCACTGTATTTCCTTAGGTTTATCAAACAAAAAAAGTAATCAAACTGGTGGAGCCACTGCTATAACCATGTGGTCAGACGTGCAGCTTCCTCCGCGGTGCATGAGGGACCTGTCCAGATAAAGCTGTTCATGATGTCCATGTGATGTAATGTGGGCGACAAAAAACACTCACTATTAAGTAACAATGAACACATTTCCATTGGTCAGTGCAGGCCCACGAATTTGTTTCAGAATTAGGGCTGAATAATTTTATAAAATAATCTAATGGCGATTTTTTTTTCCTCAATATTGCATATTAATATGCCATTATTTTTTTCAAGGGCCTCTGGCATTTATTTTTTCAATGAACACAAGCAATAAATGAATCAGTTTCATAATTAACAATTTCAGATTAATTTCAACTTTAAATAAATATAAAATATACATTTTAAAGCACACATTACAACAATAAAGCAAACAAATCTGTGGCTTTAGCTCTTCAACATATCTAACTAACTTTACATTTCATTAAACATGTAAACGTGTGGACTGTACTTCTTAAACACTCTGAACTTAACAGGACAGTACAAGACCGGACAAGACGAAAATAAATAAATACAATTGCAGTTTTTGTGATTACAAAATTGTGTTTTATGATATTGCGATAATATCGCAAATGGAATTCATCGTTCAGGCCAAGTCAGAATGCTCTCATCTCATTTCATTTTAGCTGACTCAGGAAGAAGTCCTACATTAAAGATATGAGGAATACATTCTAAACCCAATCAATCAATCTCAATCTTTTATTTGTATAGCGCCAAATCATAACCAATGGTATCTCAAGACACTTAGAGCAGTCTTAAGGACGGACTCTTCATTTTATGGATACACACATATGCATATATACGTATATACACATACATATGTATCCCACACCCAACATGAATTCAACCCAGTTGGTAATATATTAGTATAACATTCAATTCAACCTTAAAGTTTCTGTAAATCTATTTCTGGTGTCAAGTTGTGGAACAATCTAAGCTTGGAACTCAAGCAAAGTCCAAATATCAACCAGTTCAAGAAAATGTACAAAAACAGGTTATTTAGTGTTTATAATTGATAATGGTTACTTATGATTATTATTTATTAATTGATGTGGTATGGTGATGAGAGGTAGAGAATGTGAATATGTATGTACAGTATATACACACACACATTTTATTTAGACAAAGGGACGAGAGCTAATAAGCTATGCTTCTTCTCACTCCTTTTTGAATATGTCAATGTATTTTTTTCTATGCTTGATTATTATTTTACTTCCTGAAAATCATCATTTCTATAATATGCTGTGCAAATAATTTGTTAAAAAGCAATCAGGAAGGCTTGTACTATTTGCATATTTGAAATAAATAAATAAAAGTGAGTAAACATAACTGCTTTTAGGCAGAACCTGCTGGCTTGTTTATGGCTTTGAAGAAGTGGTTGTTATGGTAGGAGTAACTTTCATCAAGCTCTTCTTGAAACGCACCATCTTTGGTGAAACCACTTCAGATCCTTCAACAAGGGTGACAAGTCTTTACAACCGTTCTGTTTTATCTCAACACTTTAGTGCACAAGTCAATCATTGTTTGTGTATAAAACGCCGATAGCAGGCCAGCTGAAACCTGTAGTTTGTTGGGACATCAGAGACCAGTTTGTCCAACGTTTTGAGCCATTCTTTCGCACAATGTTTGATTTTTTTTTTTTCCCATTGGACTTCAGTGAAGGGCTGCGGACCTTCCCCACCATCTTTTCCCACATGAAGAATGTACTTTACGGGTGTTAATAGAGCTTGAGCACCGCTATCAGGTGAAGCTGTGCTGCTAACTCTCCTCCATGTTTACATGTGCGTAGTGATATTGCCTTGATTTTTGGCTGTGACCTGGCTGTGACCTACTAACATTCTCGATGCTGATTGGTTGAAAATCGAGCTCAACAGTTGTTTTTGTCTCAATGCGCAGTCAATATAGCGTGCCAATAAATGACACTTTTCTCATTAACTGCAGGATAATGCGTGGAGAACTTTTTGCTTGGATACCTTTTATTAACGTTGAACATTATGAGCAAAAGAAAAAGTAGTGCCACGTTTGGTGGAACCAAACTGAACGATACAGCTCACGTACAGCAGCCTACCTCAGACCCATACCATTCTACGGTCGTCACGTCACTGCAGCCATGAAGCGACCAAAAAGCATAACAATGTTCAAGTGACTCATCACTTTGATGAACTTGATTGAGAGAAATACCTTTCGAAGATATGGATATAATGAAAAGAGTGGATGGACGAAAGCATAAACATGCGTACGCACAGACTTATTACGCGTACACGGACATCGGCAAACGAAACATCGGGGATATAAAGCCCTTCACCAGGAGACAGAGCTCCATTAATAAAGCACGGGTCGTCATAAAGTTTTCCTTCCACTCAACATTCAGATGGAGGTAGAGCAGCCGTTGCATTAATCACTGGCTCTGATTGTACGTCTCCTGCTTCTCTTCTCCTGCTCAGCTGACCAAAGTGAAACATCCCCAAGCTGCTGCTTCAAAACTATAATCAAATAAAAGTGAAAACAGTCATTATGTGGTCATCAATGTTGTAATCAAAAAGAAAAGGTTTGTTTTGTGTTTTTTCCTCGATAGACGTGATACGTCACGTTCTTTCTCTGTCCAATCAGAACCCTTCCTAACCCCCAGACCTAAAGCAGAATTAAATAAAGGTGAATTAATGTTTCCATGTAAACCTCTATTTATTATTACTATTTACATGCAAACACGAAGCAGAACACTTTAATTCAGAATCATTTAATTCAGAATTAAAAATCATATGTTAACCACGGCTATTGATAGAAATGTGATTTGGTTTTTTTGTCATTGTTTTTTTTTTGTCTGTGTTTTTTTTATTTGGTTGTGGTGTAGCTTATTCTGATGTCCTTTCCACTGACCACCTTCTTGTTGGTTTCCAGGTGGATGAAGTCACTGATTTGTTGGCCAGTTTTACGTCCCTCAGCCTACAGAAACACAATATGGGAGACAGATAGAGGTGAAGATGCCAGGAAAAGAGGACAAATGTTTTTTAATATTGCTTGGATCACTCCCTACAGGAAGCAGGTCACACTGGGCCATGCTGTATGTCATCATATATTTTAATTCCTAAACAAAACATGTTAATTTTAGAATATTGAATGCTAAGAAACAGGTTAAGAAGATGTTAAAGCAAGAAGGACTCACTAGGTTGTGTGTGTGTGTGTGTGTGTGTGTGTGTGTGTGTGTGTGTGTGTGTGTGTGTGTGTGTGTGTGTGTGTGTGTGTGTGTGTGTGTGTGTGTGTGTGTGTGTGTGTGTGTGTGTGTGTGTGTGTGTGTGTGTGTGTGTGTGTGTGTGTGTGTGTGTGTGTGTGTAAGCAAGCGTAATTACATGTTTCATTGTTTGCCTACGATTATGGCAACAATACAAAAAGGTTCCAGCTGTGATTTAGTTTTTGCTTGCCTTGTTTTTCATGCTGCATGCCTTTGAGTATACATCTGTCTGTTGGAAGTGAATGTGTGCATTAATAAATCAATATGAATACAGGTGTTCTTGTTTCCATTTGACAGGGTTTATTTACTTTATTTTGAATGTTTTATCTGAAGTTGTTTGTTTGAATGTGTTTTCATACTAGACAAACTTTACACTCAATTCTCAAAAAGGCTAATAGATGTACCTAGTACATTTTCTGGGCTTTTACCCGTGGCTGTCTTTGAAAGAAAAATATCTAAAGAAAATCATCACTTTTGCATTGCATTTCTAAAGACATTGTGTTTTAAGGGTTAAAAACATAAATGCCTTTATTTGTGATTACAGTGGAGATTTTTGTAATGGTAAGTAATATGCGTAGAAACGGGAGTCGGAGACGGTGTGTTCAGCAGAGAACTCCAAACTTTATTCTCTATTAAATTCTCGGTCCCCACACAAATAAAATCTCTATTTTCTTCCAGAATAATATTTTTGTTGGTTTAGTTTTCTTACCAGGGATTTAAAACTTAAGGTTAGCCACAGGTGCAGGAACGTTGATGGTCTGTAGATGTTGCAGGAGGTGAAGTAGGAAGGTGCTGAGTCATTGCATAATGTGATTAATTTAAAGGTTAATAAATTGGTTTATCGTATTTTTTTGAAGTTGTCAGTCATTAATACCCTCTGTAAGAAATAACAATTCATTACTTTTATGTTTTTTAAAGTTACATCGAGCCATTGCAAAAGAGTCAAAGAGCCACATGAGGTCCCAGAGCCGCAGGTTGCAGACCCCTGGCCTACATTAAGAACAGAACAGGTCACCACAATGAATAAATATTGTCTAAATGAGGATTTGATTTTAATGGTTACATTATTACTCAAACATTCACAACAGTATCATATGTATTCAGTAGATTATAATATATGTAAGAAACAATTAACTGGGTTTGCTTTAACGTTAGAAGGTGGAAATGCTCTTTCCACTGATTGGATGTCTGGCCTAAGCTCCTCCCCCTCCGCAGCCGTATTGTGTTGGCGCTAAAGGATGTGCACTGGAGCAGCTGCTTAAACTGGATCTCACATTGAGGTACTTTAGCTAGAGTGGATGCATTCTTACTCTCCTTCTGTTATCTGTATTATTCATGTAATGTCTGTGTTGGTTCGGGGTCGGAATGAGCCGCGCTGTACGCTTTCTCGGTCCTCAACACACAGTAGTACCTGAGCAGGGCCTATTGTTCCTGAAAGCCCCGAGCTTTCCTGAGCCGCTCTGACCGCGATGCGGACACCACTGTGGGCGTAGAGAACGCTGGGTGTGGGTGTGGCCAGGAGAAGCGAACGGGTGTTTGTGTTGCTTTATGGAAGTATGTGGGAATTCGTTTGCTAATATAAACATAATTTGGAGTACTTTGTAAGCAAAAATTGACACCAAGATCCCCATGCCCTGTTGATGCTTCATCTTTAATAGCATATGTGAACAAAAACCATGGAAATAAATCGCATTATAATCTCTCTTTTTTCCCTCCGTTAACTTAAACATACTGTTTTTGGGTTGATAGAAATATGTAGGGTTATCTGAACCAAATAATTAAAAAATAATAGGTGTGTGTGTGTGTGTGAGAGAGAGAGAGAAAATGTAGAACTTTTTGTAAATGGAATGCTGTCAAAATTTAAATTCCACAATGTTTCAGACTGCATCGTCATGTAAGTCTATTATTAATTTAATAAATTGTATGGTAAAGTGTGATAGGGCCAATCGAAATTGTAACACAAAAAAAGTTATTGTAAGAATAATAACTTTTCCATGGGAAGATGAAGTCTATGTCCAAAACAGTGGAATTTTAATCTGCATCTTCTTTATAATGTAACTATCATCCTTTGCTTTAGTAGTAGTAGATTAAAAACAGTAAGATTTTTAGTGTACTAGTAAACATAAATGTGTTTACAAGTATAAGTCGGCCTTACTGGTAACACTTTTACTAGTTACTAGTGGTTATGGTGACCATATTTACATATTTAATACAATAAATAAGTTGTTATTGTTCATAGGGTTTGAAAATCCATTTCTCTCTTTATAACAAAGACATAATTATATAATAAACATCATGTGAAATCATTGGTGGCTCAAGCCAATCACTATCATTCATTAGAACAATCTGTACTTGAAAAATCTCATATAAACCTCAAAATCTCTCACTCATTGAAACAATGACAAATGTCATGTGACCTGTCAAATTGCAGCCTTTGTGGTTTGAAAATCTAGATTCATCATATTGTGATGCTATCATCAACTGTTGAGTCTGTTTCAGTGTCATTACAAACACAGTCTTTGATTTGCATTATTCTTTTTAATAACGGGTAATTTAAATGACTGTTCAGTGTTTCCCACAGGACACAGTTTACATGTATAGTACATGGGCACGTGCAAAAAATTATTATTATTTATTAACTCCTGACAGGAGTTAACACCCCTTAAGGTCCACCCAGGTTTCTTACACGTTCCCAAATGTGAATGCTAGCTGTTTTGTGCACATGCATGGGGATGGTAACATTCTGAAGTTTCTCTAGAACATTTCTGAACAGTGTCAGTATCAGGTAGGGGTGTCCCAATCCAATATTGATATCAGATATCAGTCCGATATCAGCCAGAAAACGAATATCGGATTTTATCGGACAGCATCTAAAATCTGATTGAAGCGCTCCGATGAGTTTTTGTAGTTTTTATCTCAGTTGTTCCCACCATATACTGACAGTAAAAAATAACTGAAGAGAACTTGAATTGCTGACTATCATTCTCTGTTTGAGTAACATCACTTGATCAAGCCTTTTCTAACATTTCACACTACAAAATAAGTCGTAACAGTGTACAGTGATGTTGCTAGGTACGTGTCCTGCGTCCCTGACGCATAAAAATCTAAAAGGACGCAGTAAATCCACTATCCTGGGACGCACCTTATTTTTCCCATGAAAAAGGACACATTATGAACAACAACTTATGCTTAAAATCACAGTAACTAGCAAAACAAACCTTGCCGTCAGCGGACCCCTTTTCGCATTAACTCAGCACAGACATGATCCCATTGAATACATGCTAGTTCAGCCAATCTGCGTTAACGATCCAGTTAACGCAGATTTCATTTCAAAATGTTTCCTCGGACCGCTTATTAAGTGCACTTTTTTACACTGCTGCCAACTTGTTTGTAGTTTTATTTCAGCAAGTTTCACTTTTACAGTTACAGTTGGGGACATTTGTAATTGAATACCCTAGTTACGTTACAGCAACCAAATTAAACTATATCAACGAAGTGAATTAATAAAAATGGCCTGTTTAAAGGCTTTTTCAAATTAAAAAATTATCCTGTGAAATCTGTGACCTGTTGACCTGCACAACTCAAAGAATCGGAATCGAGAATCGTTTAGAACAGGAATCGAAATCGTTTAAATCCAAACGATGCCCAACCCTACTTACCACTAAAACAAATGTAAATATGTCATTTGTATGAGGAAAAAATAGGTTTTAATTGTGAGTTTCAGGTCAGGCTCTGATATAAATACCTAATGTCTGTCGGACCTGTAGGTTTCACTTTAGCTTTGTCGGGTTCTTCTAGTCAAAACTTGAATAAGGTTCATATCATAAATGGTCTGTGTTTAAAAGCAAATCAGCACCACAAAACTAAATGTCTCATTCTCAGTTTTTTTTTTCTCTTTTTTTTTGGGTCAACTAATAGTTACGTGAGCCATAGTCTTGGTCAACCAACCATTTCCTTGGTTGACTACAGCCCTAGTTTTTTCACCACAAGGGGTCAGAATATGTTACAGTATCAAAAGTTATCATTAATTTATGATGTTTCAGACTCTACAATCCCTGGTATTGATGGTCTCGTCCACAACAACTGAACAACTTTATCCACAGATCTTCTGTAGCTGTGATGAGATGTTTAAACGCTCTGAGCAGGTGAAACTGATTAAAGCTGACTCATGTTTTCACGGAGCTCAGCAGCGCTACATGAGAAAAGGACGGAGCTTTACAGACACGTTAAAGTTAAGCGGGCACTGGTGGCTCTGATTTAGGAGTCAGGGATTATTTGCGTAGTTTTTTGCCAGTTTAGACGGTGTTTGAAGTGTCCAGGATGAGAGTGGGAGGGACATTTCCGCATTAAAAAATAACGTCCTTTCCCTCACGGTGATGGCGTTTAAACCCGATTCTGTCCATTTCCGCATTCAACAGTAGATTCTGTTTTCATTTGTTGATTTTTTAATTCCATTTACAAGGATTTTATAAGGCCGTAAGGGTGTGTGATCTGACGATATTAGATCTTTAAGGATTACAACATGACGACGATCTCCCAAATCACGGAGATCGGAGAACCATCTGTAGTTCAGATTTTAACTCTTGCGGTGCCGTGTCTGTCATATGTCTGTGGTCCATTCACAGAACATCCAAAGGTTTTTTTTTTCTCTGCCAAATCACATAATTTGCTAGTCAGCATGTCAGCATTACGATTAATTAAGCGCTTAAACAGTGCAGAAGTACAGTTCGCTCCCCCTCCCCCCAGTGCACGGACACACAGTTAGCTGTGCTGCTTCCTCTGTGTTAGTGTCTGTCAGAGGCTCAGTGCAGACTACATAATTTAATCACATTTCAGCCTTCATGAAGGAAAAAGTCAAAAGTGTCACAAAATGTTATTGTGCTGCTAGTGATTAATAAAAGGGTCTTTGTGGCATTTTTTTCCACGGACTTTGACCCATTATTGTTTTTCTTGTAAAACTTTTGATAAAAAAATAAATGGTTTATGGGCATAGATGATATACCTATTGCCATTTTGAGGAAAAATATAGAGATATGAATATTGGTCCATATCACCCAGGCCTAATGTAACCAGTAACATTTTATCTTGTAAAGGATATGATTGTCTAAACTGTGTTAAATGAGGCGTTCAAACACTGCTTAAAGTAGGATTTTATTAATATGAGTGTGTTACCTCAATAACAAATATAAATGACTAGACTGATATGCTGCCTTGTTATGTAGCAAGTGTTGCTAATGCTAACGCTACACCACTTTAGTTAAACAAAGTAAAAAGACTGTGACTAAAATAACTTGTCAGCCTTTTTGTTTGATGTTAATTGTACTAGGAACCAGTTTGATGAATTGCTTACATACAATTAAAAAAAAAAAGATAATTACCTTGTCCTAAATGATCTTTTATTCTTTTTTCCATTTAAAATAGTCTAAATGATTTGAATGAAAAAAATAGTGATAAAATCGAGATCGTGATTTCACAAAGAAAAAATCGTGATATATTTTTCCCATATCGCCCACCCCTAGCCCTAGTGTAGTTGTTGGCGCACTCAGAGTCTTGCTGTAGTGCAGCCCAGGAAGGCGGTTCTCTGCAATTCTGATTGGTGAAGATATACAGATCCTTGTTTATCGCGTGGGGGTTACGTTCTAAAAATAACCCACAATAGGCGAAATCCTCGAAGTAGTCAGCTTTATTTTTAACAATTATTATACATGTTTTAAGGCTGTAAAACCCCTCACCACACACTTTATACACTTTTCTGAGACAGACGTTGACATTGTGGGTTTTGTCAGGGAGAAAACTTGCAAACATACAGCACTTCAGAGTGCACAGGATCAAAAAATGTCCCTATTCGCATCATATGCGAGTTTGAAGCGAAGCACCGCCCACCAGCGACATAAAATGAACCACTAGTGAAAGAAGCTGGGGTGATTAGTTGATAATGCTATCCTAGCTCAGTGCTACAGAAAGAACTTTTACCTGCTTCTACCACCTCCTCGCTGATTCTCCTGGTTATAAAGGCCGTGTCATACAGCTCCAGGTGGTCACACACAGCTTCTACTTCATGGTTGAATAGGTGAACAGACCGGTGTCCGTGTTGACTTCGCCCCCAGGTATCAGGTAACACCTCATAGAAACCATCATCTAATAAAAACATCTCCCAGATGTACAGGAGTTGTAATGACATGCTACATACACTGACCACAGACAGTGGGCAGATAAATGAATGTGTGGGAAACACTAGTGTTTTTTGTTCTGCTATAGCTGAGGTGTGAATGATGAGTAATACTGAGTTTTATATCCATCAGGTCTGTTCCTGTCTGGATGCCGACTGACGCAAACATCAACAAATCTGCATTTTGATACCAGAAACATGGCTTTTGAGGAGATTAAGGGTAACCAAGGTTTTTAGTACTGTAACTAGGGATGTAACGATTTATCGTAAGGCAGTTAAAAATCGATTCATAAGTATCACGGTTCACATCGATACTGTGAAAATTGAATCACAGTACTTTTTTTAAACAGCAGAGGGCGCTATATATTTATCCTTCTGTTGTCCAAATGCTGAGGCGGCGGGCGGAATCTCCTACTACTTTCTTTCTGGCCGCCTTCTACTCTTAAACATGTTTATAAATGATTCCTTACCCCTTTAGCACCGAATTAATATCTGTAATATTACGTGAATATCTGTAAGAGTCACGTTTTTCTATTAGCTGTCTGCTAGCGCATAGCATCTCTTCTTCACTGCAAGAATATCTGCATGCCAACCGACCACTGGGTTACCAGCGCCCTCTGTTGGTCCAAACAAATATCTGACGTAAATACAAATACAATTTTTTTTTAAAAGTCCAATTGTTAAGGCACAAAATACATTTTCAGTTGCACATTTAAAATGAAAAAGAACTAATATGCAGTTTTGCATTGTTTACTATAGAACCAGAATTTAAATTAATAGGCTTCTTCTTCCTTTGTATTATTCCTTTATTTATTTCATTCAAGATTTATTTTTAGTTAAATTGCATTGTTTTGAATTGTTTATCAAGGGATTCTTTTGACAATTAAATATAAAAGGAAAATAGTACAGTATTTTTTAGTTTTTCCCCTTAAAAAAATAGAGGAATATTTTTCAGTCATTTGTTTACAGTCCCATTTTGTAAAATAAATCGTGAGAGAATCATATCGTGAACCCAGTATCGTGAATCGAATCGTATCGGGAGTTGAGTGAATCGTTACATCCTAACTGTAACTTTGATGTATAAATAGTATGTCTTTGTTTTACCTTCCTAAAAGGGTTAGGGTCATTTTTAAATGGTTATATTCACTAGAATAGAAGTGTTTTAGGTAAGGAGAATGCAACCCAAACTGTGGAATATATTTCTATATGACAGTCACTGTTCTAACAGATGATCTTACTTTTGTGCACAGAAACAAAAGATTAAATAGTTTTTCTGTTGCTTTACAGTAGAGGGAGGGGCTTCTATAGTGACACAATGACTTTTAAAGACTATAAATGGCCATTGTAGCATCAACATGATGGAACCCATATGAAATCTTTCCCTTACCTCCTGCTTTTTATGTCAGTTCTTTAGAAAAGCTTTTATAGCAGCGCAGCGTTCTACCATTCTTCATTTTAACTTGTTAACATCTCACCATTGGGTAAGATTTTGTGGGCTGTTTTATGTTTTTACTTTTGCTAAATTCTGGATTTTAAAGGGCTGTTAAATAGAATTGATTGATTCATTTCCAGTGCTTTTTGTGTGTGCTTCAGAAATGGGGATGGAAGGAGACAGGGGGCTTGTGGCGGGGCGGAGCCAGAGAGAGAAGAGGAGGTCTTACAAAGACTTATTAAGAGAGGAAGAGGAGATCGCTGCGCAGGTACGAAAGTCTTCCAAGAAACGGCCAAAGGTAAGTAGCATGACCTTGCAGGATTGATCATATAGAGTGTTTCTGTAAACTACTACTGGTACTGGAATAAAAAAAAATGCTTCTTGACATTCAAAAAGGACTCAGAACTCTTCTTGTTGGGTGGAGATCCTCACAGAAAGAAGAAAAAGCACACTGATGACTACTATTACAGAGGTGAGACTCTTTTCATTCTATTAGCGTACATCCTCTCTGATTATTTAGCATGAGCACTAAGTGAAATGTCAGTGCAGTTTAATCAAACTTGTACAAGTTGAGACAATGTTTGAGAATAGAATGACAAAGTTTGGCTCCTTATAGTGTGCTCTCAGTGATGTGTTTAATCAAATACTGTAGAGGAACTCACAGCTGCTGACGGTGTTGGCTTCAGATGACGTAGCAAAGGGGGTGGAGCTTGCTCTAAGGTCAGCATTGATACAGGAAGTTTTAGTCAGCATGAATGCAAGTTGGTGTATCTTGTTGAATAAGTTGAATAAGTATGAGTATCATTGTACTCTAATTATACTTATAGGATCATTAAATAATTGATATAAAATATTTTAATGAAATAGCTGCCACATACAGGACAACGTTTGTAGCACATAGATATTTCTGTTGCTGTCGTGAAGTTTATTTATTTATTTATTTTATTGAACTTTTCAAACAATCATACACATATATATCACTTCAACATACACTAAGCTCTAGGGATGTAACGATTCACTCAACTCCCGATACGATTCGATTCACGATACGATTCTCTCACAATTTATTTTACAAAATAAGACTGTGGAAAAATTACTGAAAAATATTTCTTTATTTTTTGGGGATACTGTACTATTTTCCTTTTATTTTTCATTGTCAAAAGAATCCATTGATAAACTATTCAAAACAATGCTATCAATCAATCAATCTTTTATTTGTATAGCGCCAAATCATAACCAATGGTATCTCAAGACACTTTACAGTAGAGCAGTCTTAAGGACAGACTCTTCATTTTATGGATACACACATATGCATATATACGTATATACACATACATATGTATCCCACACATGAATTCATCATGGCGGCAAGGAAAACCTTCTGTTAAGCAGCAGGAACCTTGTGTGGATCCCATTCCTATGATGAACAGCCATCCACGTTATGCTGTGTTGGGTGTGTGCAGAGGAAAGGGTGGAAACAGAGTTGTTGAGACTCTGTAACTCCACACTGAGGATCCCACGGACCTGCAAGACAAAAGCCAGAAGGAGTACAGGAGCAAACACACAAGGGAAGAAGCAGACATAGAGGGAGTGTTAGAGAGAGGAATGGGACCCTCTCCGGTCCCTCTCTAACCTAAATGACCTCTCTCTTAACGCCCTCTCCAACCTCTCTCCAACCGAGCATGCCAGACCCCCCCACCGGCAGTCTATGCCTATTGCATCTTAACTATGAGCTATGAGCTGGTTCCTAACTAATAGCTTTACCAAAGAGGAATGTTTTGAGTCTAACCTTAAAGGTAGAGAGGGTGTCTGCTCCCCAAACCATGGTTGGTAGATGGTTCCAGAGAAGTGGGGCCTGATAACTGAAAGCTCTTCCTCCTGTACTACTTCTAGAGACAAATGGAACAACGAGTAGTCCAGCATTTTGAGAGCGTAGTGTTCTGGGGGGATTGTATGGCACTACAAGCTCCTTGAGATAGACTGGTGCCTGTCCATTTAGGGCTTTATAAGTGAGAAGAAGAATCTTGAATTCTATTCTATATTTTATGGGAAGCCAATGCAGAGAGGCTTATACAGGAGTAATGTGATATCTTCTCCTAGTTTTAGTCAGTACACGTGCTGCAGCATTTTGAACTAGCTGAAGTGTCTTAAGCGACTTGCTCGGGCAGCCTGCTAAAAGAGAATTACAATAATCCAGTCGAGAGGTAACAAAAGCATGGACTAGCTTTTCGGCGTCGCCCTGAGGCAGGATAGATCTGATTTTAGCAATGTTACGGAGATGAAAGAAGGCAGTTCTTGAAGTTTGTTTTATGTGAGAGTTGAAGGATAAATCCTGATCAAATAGAACCCCAAGTTTTCCAACAGTTGTGCTTCGTGCCAGAGTAATGCCATCTAGGGCAGTTAGGCTAGCATA
The DNA here is from genome assembly GCF_900634775.1 of Gouania willdenowi. Lineage (NCBI taxonomy): Eukaryota > Metazoa > Chordata > Actinopteri > Blenniiformes > Gobiesocidae > Gouania > Gouania willdenowi. The sequence goes on along the minus strand of NC_041051.1, from coordinate 3,754,859 downwards.
GGTTTCTCTATGGTGTCGTGGGCCCAGTACAATGAAAGTAGAAGAAAATTTTGGTCCATCCAGGCCCTAATGTCCTTTAGACAGGCCTCAAGTTTAGATAGCTGATTTGTCTCACCTGGCTTCATTGATACATACAGTTGGGTATCATCAGCATAGCAGTGAAAGTTAACAGAGTATTTTCTCATAACATTACCAAGGGGGATCATATAGATACAGAAGAGGATTGGACCTAGCACAGAGCCCTGAGGAACCCCGTAGCTTACTTTAGTGTATGCAGAAGACTTATTATTCACGTGTACAAACTGGTACCTATCAGATAGGTAGGACTTAAACCAGTTTAGGCCAGTCCCTGTGATTCCAAGTAATTCCTCTAATCTCTCTAGTAGAATATAGTGATCTATAGTGTCAAAAGCTGCACTAAGATCTAATAAAACCAGCACTGAGAGTCATCCTTCATCTGAAGCCCAGAGTAGATCATTAGTTACTTTAACTAAAGCAGTCTCTGTGCTGTGTTGAGCTCTAAAACCTGACTGGAAGTCCTCGAACAGGTTGTTGTTTTGAAGGAAGTCACAGAGCTGAGCCGCCACAACTTTCTCAAGAATCTTTGAAATAAAAGGAAGATTAGATATAGGCCTGTAGTTTGCTAAAGTGCTGGAATCAAGAGTAGGTTTTTTGAGAAGGGGTTTGATTACAGCTACTTTAAAGGACTGTGGTACGTAGCCTATTGATAGGGATATATTTATTGTCTCCAACAAAGATGGGCAGACCAGGGGAACAACTTCTTTAAACAGCTTAGTTGGGATCGGATCTAAAAGGCAGGTCAATGGTTTGGAGGATGAAATAATAGAGTTAAGTTCCTGAAGTTCTATATGTGTGAAACAGTTTAGGTTAGGCCTATTTACATTTAATGGTACAGCAGGCCCAGGTGAAGGCAGGGAGTGGCTAATTTTATCTCTAATCTTATGAATTTTATCGTTAAAAAATGTCATAAAGTCCTCACAGCTGAGGGCTAGAGGAATCATGGGCTCAATAGAGCTCTGACTTTGTGTTAGCCTGGCTACAGTGCTGAAAAGGTACCTCGGATTATTTTTATTTACTTCAATTAGTGAGGAGTAGTATGTAGATCGAGTATGTCGTAAGGCTGTGATGCATTTACTATGGCTTTCTTGCCAGAGTATTCGTGACTCCTCTGTTTTATTGGAGCGCCACATTCTCTCTAATTTACGGGTTGTTTGTTTGAGTGTGTGAGTTTCAGAGCTAAACCACGGAGCTTTCCTATGACGTTTAATAGTTTTTTCTCTCAATGGGGCAATTGAGTCCAAGGTGGATTTTAGTAGACTAGCAGAGCTATCGACAAGCAGATCCAGTTGAGAGGGGTTATAATTAATATCATAGTTATTTATTGGATGGTGCACTGAGTTTAAGGCAGCAGGAATGGCCTCTTTAAATTTAGCCACCGCACTATTGGACAGATTTCTACTCATAACTATTTTATTGCACAGTGCGAGATCCTCTAGGATAATGTTAAAAGATATTAAAAAGTGATCTGATAGCAGAGGATTTTCAGGGTAGACTTTTAGTTCATTAATATCAAGGCCATATGTTAGAACAAGATCAAGAGTATGATTTAAACGATGAGTAGCTTCATTAATAGTTTGAAAAAAGCCAACTGAGTCTATTAGGGACATAAAGGCTGAGCTCAGGCTATCACTATCTTTGTCCACATGGATATTAAAATCTCCTACTATCAGTATTTTATCAGAACTGAGGACTAAGTTTGATATAAACTCAGAGAATTCTGATAGATATTCAGAATAAGGGCCTGGAGGACGGTAAATTATCGCAAATAAGACTGGCTGGCAGGTTTTTTTATTCGGTATGAGATAAATTTAGAACCAGGCTTTCAAAGGAAGTGTAACTGGCCTTTGGTTTAGGATAGATTAGGAGAGAGGAATGATAAATAGCTGCTACACCACCTCCACGGCCTATGTCTCGTGGCATATGAGTATTTAAATGACTGGGAGGAGTGGCTTCATTTAAACTAACATATTCATCTTGATACAGCCATGTTTCAGTTAAACAGAATAAATAAAAGTTATTTTCTGAGATAAGGTCATTTACTAGTAGAGATTTGGATCTCAGTGATCTAATATTTAATAGAGCACATCTAATGGTTTTATGTTTTGGTGTTTCTATATTTGAGATTTTAATTTTTTTCAGATTTTTATAATTGATACTTCTTTTATTTGATTTTATGTTAAAATGCTATCTAACTAAACATCTTGAATGAAATAAATAAATAATACATATGAAGAAGAAGCCTATTAATTTAAATTCTGGTTCTACAGTAAACAATGCAAAACTGCATAATAGTTATTTTTCTTTTTAAAAGTGCAACTGAAAATGTATTTTGTGCCTTAACAATTGGACTTAAAAAAAAAATAAAAGTAATTGAACTGTTTTTACGTCAGATATTCATTTGGACCAGCAGAGGGCGCTGGTAACCCAGTGGTCGGTTGGCATGCAGCTAAGTGCAGTGAAGAAGAGATGCTATGCTAGCAGACAGAGCTAATAGAAAAACGTGACTTTTACAGTTATTCACGTAATATCACAGATATTCTTTTGGTGCTAAAGGGGTAAGGAATCATTTATGAACATATTTAAGAGTATAAGGCGGCCAGAAAGAGAGTAGTAAGAGATGCCGCCCACTTATGGACGAGAGAAGGAATAAATATATATATTTAAAAAAAGTACTGCGATTCAATTTTCAGAGCATCGATGTGTACCGTGACACCTATGAATCGATTTTTAACTGCCTTATGATTAATCGTTACATTTCTACTAAGCTCCATTAACATATGGACATGCACATACAATTAAAAAAATAAAAATAAAAAAAACAAGTCCTGTAACATGAGGGGGGGTTACTAAACTTAGTACTTAAAGTTCAGGTTTAAAGTTATGTTCAAATTAAGACAGGAAAGGCATCCAGTCTTTAAAACATATCTGTACTGAGTCCCTAATAGAGTATCTAAGTTTCTCAAGCTTGTGATGTGCCATAACGCTTTCCACCCGTTTACTATGAGACGGTGGTTTGGTAGATTTTCAGTGCGTCAACACTAAACTACTCCAAATAATGCAATTACTGGGTCTGGATGTATTTCCTTATCACAAAAAATTGTTCCAAAGATGGCTGCCAAGAATGGTATGAGACTAGGGCAGCTCCAAAACGAATAGTATAAGAGTCGCTTCACCCTGGTGGCAGCGGGGACTAGTTTTATCTAATCATGGGAACATTTTTGCTAGTCTGCTTCTGATAAAGTTTAATTTATGTATTACTTTAAACTGTAATAATCCATGTATAATGCATATGGATGTAGAATGGATTCTGTATTCTGTTCCCTCAGGTGAGTCAGCGAAGGGGTGGTCATTTCTTGAACTGAATTGTATAGTTTGGATATCATGCCTGTCTGTAGAGGGTCCCAGCCCAGAAAATCATCTATCTGGCCCCGTGGTGGTGGGGATGGGAAGGACATAAACAGCTTATTGACAAATGACGTCGTGTAGTTTAAGGTTATTTTTATAATGATTGCTTTGCTCTCACCCTCCCTCCAGATCACGATGGTTTGGGCCTCCCTCCTCACAAGAAGAAGCACAAATCTGCAGAGCGCTCACCCACCTTGTCCTCCCCCTCCACAGACACTGCCATGGGCCTCCTACAAGCCATCACCTCTCCTCTGGCCACAGGCTTAGACCCCAGTCCCAACATACACAAGAAATCCTCGTACCCCTCCTTCTCCTCGCACTCTTCAAAAGAGCGTAAACGTGACAGTCATAGCGGCAGTGCTAGCAAAAGTAGCCACTCCTCTCACTCTCGTTCAATGTCATCTTCAGTTTCCTCCAAAAAGCACTCCTCCTCCTCCTCCTCCAAATTGTCACTATTTCACAGCGGCTCATACAAGGAGGAGCCCTTAACGCTGCGTGAGGCCGACGGCCTGAAGATGAAGGTCATTATGTCACCAGAGAAGGAGGATGGAGATAACTTCCCTTTCCCACCACACTCGTCTAAAGGAAGTGTGAAGAAGGAGAAGGACAGACTCTCAAAGCCACCTAAGAAGAAGCTGCAGCGGAGCCGAGACCCCCTCCCTGTGGTGGGTAAAGAGGTGGAGGTGGAAGGTAAACCAACCTGAGAGCTCATGCATGTCCACCACATTTAAACGTCCTCGTTGATGTGTGTTTGATTGTGCGTCTCACAGGTCATTATGGAGACGAGAGCTCCTCCTCGGGGGCAGAACTGGAGGCAGGAGAACTAGTTATTGATGACTCATACACACATTTGTCCAAAAAAAAGAAGAAAAGCAAAAAAAGCAAGAAAAAAAAGGACAAAGAAAAGGACAAAGACAAAGAGAAGAGTGGGAAGGACAAAAAGCACAGTAAAGGACATGGAGGTGAGATTACGTTCACACAAATGTGTTCATAAACCTTTTCAAAATGAATTATATTTATATTTTGTATGTTACTAATAAATAATAAATGATTATCAGACACAGAGCCAAGCTACAATGACCTCAACTAAAGGATTTTTAATATTCAAGAGTGGTGATATAACTCAAAGTTGGAGAAAAGAAAAACAATTGTTTTATATCCAAAGAAAGAGTAATATTTATACTATAAATTAAAACAGATGAGTTTTTTTTATCTTACATTCCCATATGCAGTTATGGACCAATGAAAATAGTAAAAAAAAAAAAAAAAAAAGTGTACTTTCATATAGTTGCTTGAGGAAGAGGGACCAAGATGGCAGCTGTAGCTGTGAGTGGTCAATCCTCGCTGCTTCTAATCTTCTCTACTTAACTTTTGAGTCACTTTACTGGATTTTTAACAAGTTACTGCTTTATATCTTCAAAACGGGCTTGTACATCCTTACCTGTGGCGTACTACTAATGATGAACCATCCTAAGACTTTGGCTATAAACCCGCATCATTCTCATAGCATTACTGTGGATTCATTGGGAGTTTTAACAGAAAAAACACAACTAAACCTTTTTGGATTTGGTTACGTGACGTGTAAAAACATTTCCTTGGAAGACTAAATCAAGCTTTGTTGTCACCATTTAAACAGTAGTTTTAAACAAACAAAATTATTAATTTAAAAGGGAGAATAAGTAACTTGCAGCTCTGGGGCATTCTGAGCACTAGTCTAATGTGGTTAAAAGCAATGATCCTGCATTTGTGCAGAGGTGAAGCTGGTATTTTTTGTCATTTGTAAAATGTGGTGGTGGTGCAGTCAAACACAGACAGCTCTGTGTAGAGTTCATCACGTTTTGCTCAGATTACAGAAATGTGTTGATTAAAAGGGATTGGTGAAGTGGGTGTGGTTACTACATTTAATAATAATGCATTGAATTTATTTGCACCTTATTTTGGTCACTCAAAGTGCTTTACATGGCATTATTCTTTCATTCCACACTTGTGTTTACACACAATTAACACCTTTTTTCCTCTCACACACATTTGAAACCCTTTTCAGACTCATCCCGGACCCACAGCCACCCCCACCCCACAGTCACACACGGCACTGTTGGTCCGATGTATGCCATGGGCACGCCCGTCCCCCCACACGATCACCAGGGTGATGGCGGGGTTCCAGAGAAGAAGAAAAAGAAGGAGGAGAAAGATCGTAACAAACACGAGAAAGATAAAGACAAGGTAGTCACATGTCACTGTTGTGCTTTGTGTTGTCTGATGTCATGGTTTCCCCTTTTTCAGCCCAAGAAGAAAAACGCAACAGCCTATCAGGTGTTTTGTAAGGAGTACAGGGTCAACATCAATGCAGAACAGCCAGGACTGGGTGTGTACAACTTTGTATTGGCAGCAATCTCACCACAATGCCACCAGGTTAGAAACACAGAGGTGTGTGTGCGCGTGTGTGTGTGTGTGTGTGTGTCCCACAGTGTTCGGTGAGCTCAGTAAAAAGCTGGCAGAAGTGTGGAAAGCAATGCCAGAGAAGGACAAACTGGTAAGTGTTTGTTGCTCTGACTGCTGTGATTATATTCTGATCATGTGTGCGCAACCAGTTGTTGTTGTTGTGCAGGTTTGGAGACAAAAAGCGCAGTACCTGCAGCACAAGCAGAACAAAGCTGAGGCCACCACGGTCAAACACAAGACCTCCAGCGAGACCAAAAGCAAAGGTAGCACGCAGCGTAGCATAGCATAACCTCCAATTTCCACTGGATGTGTAACAGCAACAGAGCTGATACGTTTCTATCAGTTACTCCTCCTGTGCATGTGTTCCATCACTTCTGAGTAACTGTAACTAAGTAACTGTAACTAAGTAACTGTAACTAAGTAACTGTAACTAAGTAACTGTAACTAAGTAACTGTAACTAAGTAACTGTAACTAAGTAACTGTAACTAAGTAACTGTAACTAAGTAACTGTAACTAACTCCTCCTGTGTAACGACCCCATCAGTTTGGAGCTCTCCAACAGATACACACGACGACACATAAATTCAGTAAAAATAAGCTCGTCTGGAACAGGAAGTGGTGCACAGATGCAGTATAAAATATCCAGATTATTTTCAAAAGAAAATACTCTGTGTTGAAGGCAGATCATATTTCTATCCATTTTCCGACCCTCTTGCATCTTTTCAGGATGGTAGGGGTCTCTAGCTTTCTTCAGACGCAAGGGGGCGGGGCTAACACCCTGGACAGGTATTTCGCAAATAAATATTGACCTTATCCATGGTTGGATCGCAATAATCACCATAAAAGCTGAAGATCTTCTCCAAGGACACAATCAACTGTTTGTATGGCTTTGTGCTTCTCTTTGGATTCACAACAACTCATTATATGGCAAGATTACGTGTGAATTAGTGAGATCTCTTGCAACAGCTACACATCGTAGACGGAGGCAGTGGGGATTGATGGACAGAGGAGCACGGAGACGTTACAGAGATGTTACGCATCCAGTGTTAGGGTATCTCTGAATGCTGCGCACTTTAAACAATCTTTATTTTTTTACATTTGTGACGAGAGACAATGCACATTAATGGACATCAACATGTAAATGTGCCAGATTGTAGCCACAGGCTAGTTTCCAGCAGGTTAATGTTGTGTACAACAGAACGTTTCTTCCCATTCGTAGGAAATACTGCAACAACGATGGTGTCACCAAACAGAGGGCCCGGCACCTTGTCTTTGTCTCCGGCTCGAGTTCCAGATGTTGATCCCATTGATGCAGCTGCTCACCTTCAGCTGCTTGGAGAGTCCCTTTCCCTGATTGGTCATAGGCTCCAGGAAACTGAGGTGAGCTTTATATTATTTCTTATTCCACCCCAAAGATTGGTCCATCTGTGCTTGTTGGTCAGAATTACTAGAAATGCGGTACTCGTGCAGCAGATCCCCAACATGGGCCAGGTTTGCTTCCCTGCCAAGGCACGGATGGTCTTGCATGGCCCTGGTCACATTTAATCAATCTGTGGTGGATTCACTAAGATGTGAAATAAAGCTGGTAAACCAGGTGTGTCCCTAAATCCTTTGGTGGCATTGTTTCCTTATCTGCTGTGGTGAATTCACTAAGATTGCAGCGTTAATAGGTGGCGTGTAGACATGGTGGAGACCGCCCTATTTAAATGAACATTTTACTGGTTCAACATGGAGAGGTGAGTGCACAGAAGCACTAAATGACATTTGAAGAAGTTCAATTAGAGGCTGGTGGACTTCTCTGTCTGCTGCACAAACATTTAATAATGTAGAAAACGAAATCAACTAATACAAGTGCTGTTTAAGATAAATCAGTCTGCAGCACTGAAGATGATCTACTGAGAATCATCCAGCAGGTCTGAGCTCCTGAGTAGTGCTCTGATGGGATCCTTGTTCCATCACTGAATAAATGACTCAGCTGATTCTGGTCTGACGCTCTTTACCATCAACGCGACACAAAGAGTTTGAGTCCAAACATGTAGAGGAACATAGACACAGCTCAGGTGGGTCCGGAACGACATCCATGGAGCTCCGTGTACAGCGACTCTCCACTGCAGCGTGTCACACCAGACTCCAGCTGTTTCTCTCCCTCACACACACTTTACTCTGTATTTTCTTATTCAGTGGCTGTTAATATTGACTGTTTTATTTAAGGTATTTTCTTATACCAGAAGTGAACTGGAGCCTTTTTTTACATCTCCGCTGTGTATAGTCAACGTTTACTGCAGCTCATCTCTGTGTGTGAGTTTACACCTGTCTGTCAGTCGTACTGTTTTTAGTGCAGAAACAGTCACCACAAACAGTTCCAGGTTGATGAATTGCATTGCGTCCACTGAATTAATTTATTTGCATTTTTTCCTCCCATTAGTTTGCTCCCCCTATGTGATCCTCCTACTTTACATATTCATCAGAGGGAAATGCGCTAAATGGATTGTGGGCGTATTGTGACGCTCTCCTGAGTCTTCCGCAAGCAGGCTGTATACTGCCTCTCTGTTGGACTGCGCGTTACTCACAAAATAAGTATAATGTGCGCACAAAATACTAATTTGTGGCTTTGTTGCCACGAAATAATACCGCGGCAGGAAGTTATGTGTTTATGCCCTTTGTGCCTGTTTTTATTGTATCTTTTACATTTCTACAACCGCCCCGTTGGCTCAGTGGTTAATGTAGTGGTTGTTGCTTCATTTTCTTTCTCAACCGCAGGGGATGGATCAGTACCAGGTTAAACAGTGTAGTAGAAGCGTGACGATATCTCGATACGGCGATATATCACAATATTTTTCCGCACGATCGATTATCGATATGCTCTCACTAAGTATCGGTTTTTATTTTATTTTTTTTAATTTATTTTTTTAAACCTTTTCTGCTTTTGTGCAGGTACATCTTCACAGAAATTTTGTCACTGTTTGTTGAAGGAACCAATATTTTGTTTACTGGAATATTGCACTATAATGATGTCACTGGTAAGAAAGACCCTATTTTTTGTTTACAGAAAGCACTATTGGAGATAGTTATTAGTTTACATTGGTATGTTGACACTTATTTACAGAAATGTTGCACTAAAATAGTGTCACTGTTCATAGGACACTTTTTCAGTTTATTGTCTTTCAGAGATATTAAATAAAAATTGTATTTTTTCACTTAATCTTTTTTTTCTTGTTATGTCATAGATTATCGTAGATTGATTTCTGACCAATATATCAATAATCACAGTATTGTCATATTGTGAGATAATCGTTATCGTAAGCATTGTATTGTGTATCGTATCGTGAGGTACTCAGAGGTTCCCAACCCTACAGTGTAGGACCCAGACACTGGAGGTCTGATGCAGGTTTTATTCAAACAATAGTTGGTAGGTTGACTGGTATGAAGAGGGTTCTCAGAGCAGAGCCTCCAAAGCGCACTAACATGGATACAACCCGTACAGGCTGGAGGAAGAGCTCTGCTCCTGCTCCTCTTCTGGACACAGCGACGGACAAACACACTGTGCTGGTTTCTAACTGCGGTCCGACCAACCGTAGACTGACTGAACCCACTGTAGTGAAGAAGTGAACTGACCCCAGCCAGCGTCGTTCACCCATACTTAATATTTAACCCCCAAATTAAATCAAACAAGGAACCGGGGCACACAGCAGACACTGCCCACCGTCCTGGCCCCCCAAGGAAGACGAGCGCTCCTCCAGCCACACCAACAGGTTCTCCTTTTTCTACTGCTGATGAACTCAAACATTCATACAACACACGATCACTCTCTGATCTACCGATCACTCACACCCATACGACCCATAAAAAACACGAGACACAAACAGACCAGCAGTGACACGTGCACACACAAGCACTGACAGTGACGCGCACACATACAGACTATACACCTGACTACACACACACACACACATACAGACTATACACCTGACTACACACACACACATACAGACTATACACCTGAGTACACACATACAGACTATACACCTGAGTACACACACATACAGACTATACACCTGAGTACACACACACACATACAGACTATACACCTGAGTACACACACACACATACAGACTATACACCTGAGTACACTCACACAACCAACTGTCACACAAGCTAAAGGGACTGAGACACTGCCCCCTGGTGGAGGGTGGCATCCTGTCGCCCCGTTGAAGGTGTTTAAAGAACAAGAAACACAAACGCGCAAAAACATGTCATTTCCTGTTTACAGTGTTTACAACAGTAGCTGTGAGTTTATTTTGCATGGAAAAGTCCGGTGTTGTGCATATGATGCGTCTGCACACACAGAGCTACATACACTCATTAACACTTTGAACGGATGTACAACATAAATAAAAACAACACGGTATCCACGAGGGCAGCTCAGCACCTGCTCCTATTTGACTGCTAACCACCAGGAACGTAGTATTTTGTGCGTGTGTTATACTTGTTTTTTTTATTAGTTTTTTTTTTATTTATTTAAATAACCATGTCATGTCAAGAGGGTTCTCAGCAGAGCTTCAAAATGCAAAAAGATGAAACGGCGGTGAGACAAAAAAAAAATGCAAGTCAGCAATTTATTGCAAACAAAAACAAAACTGAAACAGGCTGTTCATCAGCTGATCAAAAGTATAAATTGTGTGTGTGTGTGTGTGTGTGTGTGTGTGTCAGGGCATGGTGGCGGTCTCAGGCAGTCTTTCTGTCCTTCTCGACTCCATCCTGTGTGCGTTAGGACCGCTGACCTGTCTAACAGCCCAGATACCACAACTAAACGGATGTCCTCGAAACATCCTGGTACGCTATCTCAGTTCTTCACATGATTTGATCCTAAGCTGTGATTGTAGCACCTAACCATATTTTATTTTTATTTCTGCTAGTCAAACACTCTGGACAACATTGCCTACATCATGCCTGGACTGTGAGGGATGGACGTGGAAGTAAACATTATACTACAGACAGCTTTTTAAAGTGTTTTAAAGTGTTCACTCAGTGTATTTTAAAGGAAATATTTTAACTGACATGTTTCTTCTTCGTGAATGAGTGTTTTAGCTCCAATATAAGACCGAACATGTCTGTGCATCAACCTTTTCTACTTCACTGTAAAAACATGCTGTTGGCCTCACTCTGATGCTGTGTAATACATTCCTTGTTTGTATAAAGTCCCTGTCCTCACTTTTGATGAGTTAATGTGTACACATTTAGCATCAACAACAATTTGGAGGTGTTGTTAAAAAAATCAATTGCAGCAGCGTTCAAGCGACTATAGAAAAATGATGTTTCTGAACTCATTGGGCAGCCTTTTCCATTAACACAATTTAAAGTATTCAAATCGATGTGAAATAACCTGAACATAAAATACACTGTAGTTAGTTTAGTGTAGTTTATTTGTTTATTTGAGCAGTTAAAGTTCTGCTCAAAAGGAGTGGGCCGAAGCAAGAGCTTATAAGCGCCCACCCCCGAGATCATTACAATGAAAATAACATATCACACAGTACAAGGGAACAAATTACAAGGAATAAAGTACAAGAGCATAGGAACACAGCATGCACACAACACACAACATATCCGTTTGTGATTTAACCTTAGACATTATCAGTGATACATTTAGCACATCATATTTTGATTGTGATTTTACCTCTTCAGCAAAAGAGAACCTGTTACACATCAAAGTGGTTGTTTTACCACTTAGTGAAGTTGAGCCAGTAAAGAATAATGCAATATATTTATCCATTCATTAGGAGAACCATTTGGCTACAATTATTTGTTTAAGAATCAATAAAGTTTAAATGGCTACGTAAGTCATATCTTCCACTATTTTTGGCGAGCCCTAAAACACTGATTACATTTCAATGTGTAGTAATATCAAAACGACTCAAATATTTAATTTGGACAGAAAAAAAATCAAACAGCCTGTGAGCTAATTTAGCTACTGTAGGCCCTTCAAAAATGTAGTTAACAGACGCGCTAAATTAACTTAAGTATGAATTTCTAGTTTGTTTTTTTCTGATGGGAATGAAATTTCATAAGATGCTGATCTCAAAACATTTTCCCCTAATGTTATTACATCATAGATTTAGTCAATGATTTATGGATTAAAGGGCTTATTGCTTCAATGTTGAGAGTTGCATCATATACAAATGTGTAGTAATAATAAATTAAAAATACTACAAAACTAATTTATATGTATTTAGATAGTCAGAATAAATATATAGAAAGATGAGTAAAGTTGTTTGGTTCATCTGTGTCCGATTGGTGACGTGTTTCCGCATTTCTTTATTTTTATTTTTACTAGTACAGTGCCCGTCGGAAGTATGCATTCATATAGTGGGCGCTTAAGGAGAGTTGTCAATTACGGGCATAACAATAACATACTCTGTAGCATTATTAAGGGGCATATTTGCAGGTGCAAACTAAAATAACGTGTGCAACTTCCCTGGTTTAATTCTATGAGACATGCGCATGATGAATGTGTTGGTTTTTTTTTACTAATTTTTATATTTTTTGTTTTAGTTATTGTTTGTTGTTGCCATTGTAGTGTTATTCTGGAGTCATTTTAGTGTTGTTTTTTTTTTGTATAAATATTTAGTTTTGTGTATATTGAGTCATCTTCATATTTTTGTTGTTTGGTGTATTTTTCTGTAATATATGTTTTTTGGAGTCATTTTGTATATTTTTGTGCATTTCTGTTTTGTGTACTTTCCGTATAAATGTTTAGTTTTTTGTTTTACGTCATTTGTGCATTTTTTTGGATAATTGTTTTTTGTTGCATTTGTAGTGTGATTCTGGAGTCATTTTGTATCTTTTAGTGTAGTTTTTTGCATTTCTGTTGTCTTGTGTATTTTTTATTTAAATATTTAGTTTTGGGTATTTTGAGTCATTTTCATATTTTTGTTGTTTTTTTTGGGGGGGGGGGGTCCATTCTATATTTATGCGCACCAGTCCATCCATGTGTACCTGCCTAACTTTCACTAAACTTCTCTATTGTCAGTAGTTAGATGTAGTGGTAGGTGTGACGGAGTGAAGCTGCAGTAATCAGGTGACCTTCACTGTGTAACATGTAAACACTTAGATCTGACCGCGTCGGGGAGATATTTGCTCCTCACACACAGACCTCCCTTGAATTATAGTATAGATATAGATTATAGTATAGATTCATTTAAATACAATACAATGTCATACACCAGAAGTCTCATTCTCGCGGCCCGAAGGACGATATGAAAATGTAATGTAAGTGCGGCCCGTGTGTTTTATACTGTATTGTAATGACTTGAGCCGTTATCAAAGGTTTATCAGCCTTTAATGGAAGTCGTTAAAACAGAACGTACCCCTCATTCTCCGCTTACACCCACCCTTCCCCAGCCTCCCAGCCAATCAACACGCAGAACACATGTAAACAAAGACGAACATTGGCAGAGAAAGCTGTTCGTAACGATGCTTCAAATGCATGAGAAACCACACCACCTGTTAAACATTGAATAAACTACACGTTTAACATGACTCAAGTTAAATAGGACCTAGTCTGTTACAATATGAATGGCACTTTACAGCATTGTGCGTTGACAATGTCACCAAGGGTAGCACACCTCCGATGGAGTCACCCACCCAGCCAGCTCGCATCGCCGTCCCGCTTCCGAGGCAGGGGGCTAATAGGGGACCTACCCACATCGGTAGTGTTGGCTGGAACGTACAGCTGATTCCATAGGGTTATTATAGAAAATAAAAGCCAGTAAATAACGCCTCTGTGACTGCGTCCCATGGTTTATATCGACTATAATCGGCTAATGTCCCGATGGATAGTAAACGCCCCACTGGCGATCGCCTTTTTTCCGCTCTCTATCTCGGTACTTTCTAACCCAAGGCCCCTCCAGTGATTGGATTAGATCATTGGAACATAGGGATGATATCATCATTGCGGAGGTGAGACTGATTACATCATCACTGTAGGTTGGCGGAGGTAATTGTTTCTACCATCTACAAATGTCATGATTTTAATTTCATCACGAAATACATGAACATTGAGAGCAAAAAAAAAGGCGAATGCTGCCGAGTGGTTCATTATCCGCCTTGTTGTTGTCGGAAGAAAAAGCGGAAATGACGTTCTCCGTGCGTCTGGTTGGCTAAACACGTGACTTTAACTGTATCGCTTGGGGGGACACACACACACTTTATTAGGAGAGTGACAGCAATTAGCTGACATGTCATGTTCAAAGCCTGCAGTGAAGAGAGAGGTTGGTGATGAGCACAGAATAGTTCTTCCCTCAAGCCAAAAATAGCTCAGTGATGTGAGAGGAAGTACACAAGAGAAGCTACGTTCAGAAGAAATGTTCATGTTCATCAATGTTGCATTAATGTTCAGTGCAGTTCATGTTCAGAAGAACTGTTAGTAATTGTTAGTAATGAAGTTTATGAAGATTCAATTTTTTTTTTACCAAAGTTGTTCGTGAAATGCCTGAAATTAAAGCTGGGGTTGGCAATTTTCTCCAGATACAGTTTTTCAGTTTTGGGTTGAAATTGTCTTTATGTCCTGACAGAAATTAAGATCTTATGTGCTCTGAAAAAAGAACAAAGAAAATCCATCAACTGTAGCAGCTGTAAATCTGTAATAACTTCAAGTTTTTGTTCACGTTTTTAACATATATGATGGTAAATTTTTTTGTTTACTTACTGCTTAATGAGACAACAAAGCTTCTACACAATACAAGCGATGAGCTGAGCTCCTCTTTTGCAGCAGCTGTGCGCATGCATGTGAGTGAGACGGAGCACAGAGGGGAGTGGGGTAGAGGCGGAGTCGTCAGGGAGGCTACATTCAAAATCATGCTAGCTATTGAAAATTGCCTACCCTACCTTAAAAGAACTGTCAGTAATGACGTTTATGAAGATTTCATTTTTTTACCAAAGTTATTTTGTGGAATACCTGATGCGGCCCAGCATCACCCAGACTCTGCTTACTGTGGCCCCCAGGTAATTTGAGTTTGAGACCCTTGTAATACACTATTCTTTGACCATTCACTCTCGTTAAAAGTTGTACATACTGCTCAGTTGCACACCACCACTTACCGCTATGGGAGGGGCTGACGTCATAAAGTGGCTGATTGACAGGTGAAGCTAAGGGTGTCGGAGAGGATAGAAAGAAAGGCAAATAGGAGAAATGAAATCATTCTTTCCCTGCCAACTTTTACAAAAGCCAGGATCAGAAATGGTAGATAAACATGAACAAACTAAATTTGATGATTTCAAATCTTGAATATGTCCATATTTTATCAGAAAAACTAAAATCATTTCAAAAAGTATAATAACCCTGAAACACTTTCACTCACTCCATTGTATAAACATTTGTTCAAAGCTAAACAAACCCTGTTTTTGGTGTATGCCTATTTTGAAATTGTATATATATATATATATATATATATATATATATATATATTCAGAGCTCCCGGGACGTGGTATTTGAATGTAAACCGACCATACTATGTTTGTTAAATATTTTAATAGTAAACATGTAAATATGTGACTGTTTTGTGGTGTTTTTAATTGTTAATAAAAAAATAAACGGATAAAACACAATACACAACATTGACGATCAAAAACCAAAAAGATATATGAAATAAGTCGGAATTCACTCAAAATATCCATTTCTAATTCTTTTTAAATAGCAGGGTTTCAACCTGAGGGGTATTCCATAAAGGAGGGTTAACAAACTCTGAGTCTATCCATAAACTCTGGGTCAACATACCCCACGATGGGAAACTGTGGGTATCTGATTCCATTACAGCTGGTATGAAGTGGGTTAATAAACCCTGAGTATGTAAACCTTGGGTTACTGACGTGCACGCGCGCGATGAAAAGCCATCATCAATGGATCGAAGATGACTTGAGCTGCCATGACAACCACCCGCAACATAGTGATTTATTCACCCTAATGGGTGAAATAAGCCGGTGTTTGAGAAATATGAGAATATTAAGACAGTAAATGCCGCTTGATATCGAATCATTTATATTGATTTTTAATGTAATATTGTCGCCAGAGTCATCTCAACATCCTAAAAAATGTCATAAAAAAACACTGAAGCGAGACGCGACCCATCGCTTTCAAGCGCAGCATCACAATTCACTGCACCATCATACCTTCAAAGATGTGTGATGTACAAATGATCATCTCCTCCTTTATATTATCCACAGATTTGTAATCAGTGAACTTTACTACAGACGTCAGTAGATGTTTTAATGTAGATCAACCTCTCAGTGTCTTTCACTTAATGATCTGTATCCACAATGTTAGAAAGAAAATTACCATTTGCACATTAAAAAAAAAAAAACATAAACATAAAGCAACACATTAGTAATGATGTGAACACTTCTGTGGTGTGTGATGTTACTAATGTGTTTCAGAGAAAAGTGTTAAGGTTCATTAAAGTGTTCAGGTGGGCGGAGCCAGGTAGAAACCCAGGGTTTCTTTGATAAAACCTGCCAGCCACCAGGTTTAGTTCATGAACAATGTTACCATGGTAACATACTCAGAGAAGAACATACCTCACGTTTAGGAATGAGATACTCAGAGTTTCACTCATTTGAGCCCAAACATACTCAGAGTTTGAACATAACCTACTTTATGGAATACCACTCAATAGAACAAACTGCCGATCAGATGGAGACGCATTACGCGCATGCGCGCCGGACAAATCTGACAGGCCGGACACATTTGGTAGTTACACCGGACACGCCCCATCCCAGCTGCAGCAGGAGGCGGAGCTGAGTCATTCCACTGGAATCAGGACGTTTTCTTCCTGCTTTCAGACTCGACATGTCAACGTCTGCTTCTCTCTCAGGTGGTAGTTTTAAACATTTCTATAAACTTTTACTGTGTCAGGGTTTAGTTACACACTTACACTGTGTGTGCGTGTGTGTGTGTGCGTGTGTGTGTGTGTGTGTGTGTGTGTGTGTGTGTGTGTGTGTGTGTGTGTGTGTGTGTGTGTGTGTGTGTGTGTGTGTGTGTGTGTGTGTGTGTGTGTGTGTGTGTGTGTGTGTGTGTGTGTGTCAGAGGAGCTGAGGCTGCTTGTTCTGGAGGGGTGCGGGGGCCATTCCGGACTCAGCCCCACGGTCTGTTCCATCCTGGGCCTGCAAGACAAGCCTCAGGGCACAGAAGGTCTAGAGTGCAGCAAGCAGTTATTATTAAACAAACAGGTAAATATTGCTATTAATAGCTTTTATTAAACAAACAGGTAAATATTGCTATTAATAGCTTTTATTAAACAAACAGGTAAATATTGCATTTAATAGCTTTTATTAAACAAACAGGTAAATATTGCTATTAATAGCTTTTATTAAACAAACAGGTAATTACTATTCACTAAACTACTTCAGCAGATTAACAACACACTAAAGACATACACACACTGGCGATGTTTTCAAAGTGTGGGCTGCGCCCCCTTCAGATTCAGGAAACTTTATTTGTCCCCAAGTTTCAGTTCCATTCTGACCAGGAAACATGGAAGACAGTCACATGGGGGGACAGGTACGGGAGAACTGGGGAGCAGCCGTAACAGGGAAGTACTCATTAGTTTCAACCTAAACATGTTGCAGCCAGGGCGTTGAGGGGGTTTGGTTTGGGGTCCTCAGGGTGCATCACTGCTTTTTGCAGACGATGTGGTCCTTTTGGCTCCATCACGCTGTGACCTTCAACTCTCACTGTATCGGTTCACAGCCCAGTGTGAAGCAGCCAGGATGAAAATCAGCACCTCTAAATCAATAAATAGATATGCACTCTACACACACATGCAGACGTTCCTTGATTTATAGATAATTATTATTATTATTATTATTATTACAACACCTTAGCGAGCTGAGCTGAGGAGAAAGAGACGGAGATCCTCAGAAACAGCTGGATACAGGCTGTCACAGACACTCCCCCCTTTCTTCTTCTGCTTTTTGTGATAAAGATTACCACGATTTCTTCAGGTTTATTTTTTCTCGTACGCCACGCCCTCCCCTGAAGAAACCCCTGTTCTAGAGAATAAGGACATTTTATTAAACATTATCATTTCACCGTATGGAAATGAAGTTTGACTTTGAACGCAGTCTGTCGGAAGGAGTCGCCTCGTGCCTCGATGGGCACGGCAGGTGGGAGAGCTCGTTATCAGTGCTTGCAGTTTTAAATATTATTATTTCTTATTTCTCACACACATTAGTGTGTAAATCTTTAGTGTGAGGGCCTTTATACCATTCATTAGCTCTTCTTTCAGCACTGCACCAATGTTTGTGTGATTCAAATATAGCTGGTGTTTGGAGCACGTAGCTTTTTTTTTTTTCAATCATTGTTTCAATGGTGTGGGCATTAACTGTTGTGTAGCTTTGAACAGCACATCTGTAGTTATCTCCACTCTCTCAGCCTTCTCCATCCCACGGACCAAGTAGAGTTGAAGGTCAGGAGATCTCTGTGTGTGGACATGAGGAGCTGCATGTCAACGTGACACAAACATGCAGAAGAGTTTTGTGTTCAGCAGTGGCTTTATCAAAGATCATATATAATAGTAGAGGTTTAATCAGGTTATTTTTTTTAAAAGTCCTTCTAGAGCAGCAGGAGATTGTTACACAATTGCGTTTGTGAGACACGTCCAACGCTATTTAACTCAAAAAAGTCAGTTTGGCTGTTGTGACACAGTCTGTAACCAGACTAAATGGTGAATGGTTGAAGTTGATGTGTCTGACACAAAGACGACGGACTTCAGCCACGGTGTGCCGCTGAATCGACTGGAATCTTTAGTCAGATTGGGTCAAATTGCAGAAATGTTGATTGGACAGAATTGCAGGGCCGTGCAGAATTCGAGGGGATTGGCTGAATTTGCATTAATAGTTGGGATCGCAACACCGCTAATTCCTGGAGGGTGTGATTTGTGCTCAGATGTGTTGAAATAGGGCCATATCCAGACAAGCATGCACTGACGTCGGTGTTTACTCCCACGTTATTTTAGCCAGGTTGTTTTTTTGGTCCCTACACACAACCGACATATGAGTGAACGGAGATTCTGCATTTTTCCTCCATTTTGTAAACACTGCGTCTGAGCTGCTACGGGAAGCCGGAGGGTTATATGTCATCACGCCGCTGCGCTTTTTTGAACCTTTGGTGTGGATTTTATTTTGTGAACCTTCAAATTTGATATTACCATTATATCGTGCCAAGAAATGTTGTTACATTCCTAGTTGTTAATGTTGGAGAGCTATCAGAATTTGAAAGTGGCACTACCTCTAAACTCCACCCCCTCCTCTCAGTGCTCCGTGCAAAGCCACTTGTTTCTACTACTCAGCCATTTCAGCAAGCGATGGTGAGTGTGCACAGGAGGAAGAAGGGATGAGACATGAAGGCATCTGATTGGTTCTTTCCACTGGCATTGAATAGCAGGGATTCATCAGTTTTTACAGAAGTGCAGCTGCAATAGATGCCAGATTGTTTTTGTTTCCTTTTCTGAATATGTAGTTTTGACTCGCGCTGCCAAGAGATTAAAAAATGTGTGATTAATTAATTATGCTCTGTTATTAATTAATTTAATTAATCTATTTTTTAATCTCATCTAAAAATTGCAGAGAAATGCCCCTCAACTTGAGGTATTTTCTCATTATTTCCGGCAGATCAAATGATTGGTGTGCTGTAGTCCCTCGTTTATTGCGGGGGTTAAGTTCGGCTTGTTTTCTATCCTGTCTTTTTATTTTTTGCCAAAATTAACGCAAACAAAGTTGAGAAGCTCCCCAGTCACCCATCTTGTATTGTAGCGTGTACATCGGTATTATGGGTATACTAAGAATTCTTGAAAAAAGGTTCTAGACTGTTTGGATTGCTAAAAAATTAAAGCAATTAACGGCATTATGTTTTTCCTGTAATTAATTCATCACAATTAATGCATTAAAGTGACAGCCCTAGTTTTGAGTGCTCTCAGGATGGAAGGAACCTTTTCATCCACTATGAAACAACAGCTTTAATGTTCTCTGTTTTTACTGTAGTTATAGCTTTGTACACAAACAATGGGTGCTCTGATGTTTCACCCTCCTTTCTTGTAGGTGGCTATAGTCTCCAGTCCTGCCTGGTTCGGCTCATGGTGCTCGCCAGAGGAGCGGAGAAAGCTCATCTCCTCCTTCATTACCTTATGCAGACCTGGGCCACACGCCTTCCTGCTTTGCGTTCCAGTCAACCAGGCAACCGATGGAGAGGCCAGAGCACTGGACGTCCTGGAGAAGCTGTTTGGCTCATCTTCCGTCAGCAGCAACACCATCGTGGTCTTCACCCAAACCGAGGTCCTGGAGGAGGATGAGCAGTTAGAGGACTACCTCATCACATGGCGTAAGGATCTGGTTGAGTTGTTGGAAAGATGTGGCGAGCGCTACCACATCCTGGATACCTGGAAGGGTGAGGAAGAGCAGAGGAGGGCAGTGGACGAGCTGCTGGAGAAGGTGGAGCAGGTGGTGAGCAACACTAGGAACAAACACTTCAGCTGCTCTCTGCTCCAGGAGGAGGAAGCTGTGAGAAGTGCAGGAGATCTGGATCTTATTGTAGACAGTATTTTCCCCTCTGACAGTGTCTCCACGTCACCCACAACGCCTTCTTTTCTCTGGAGCCTGTGGGAGACTCTGACAGGCTGGGTGAGGTCTCTGCCCTCTCTGGTGAGAAGGGAGGCCCTGCTGGGCGCCCTAGTGGGGCTGTTTGTTGGGGGGCCATATGGTGGTGTGGTCGGGGCCTCCGTTGGTTCTGTTGCCACTGAAGTAAAGAGAAGAAAAACGCAGAAAAACAAATGAAAAGCTAAAGTTATCTGTTTACCTAGCCACTGTGCTACATGCTAACTAGCTAGCACCTGTACACGTATTAATGCTCAATCACTTCGTATGACCACATCATGTATTTATGATGTCAGAATGTACTCCAGGTTTTAGAGGAAGCTTAATAGTAGTAACCTTTAATAGTAGGGCTGCACAATTCATTTTAATAAGTTTGTTACGCTTAAATTAACCTGATAGTCGGCAATATTCACATTTAAAATGCAGGCTCTGCTGCATATCTAACCTGTTGTCAGCCAACGACATTAAAGTCTAAACACTTTTTTATGATATATATGATCAGGTATGAAATAATGTAGTTTATTGATCCCAGTGCTGTCCTAAACCATTATTTTTTAAACTATTAATCAAGCAACAATTTTTTTGATTAATCGACTAATCCAATGATTAATTTTTCAGGTAACGATTATTTAACATTACCTCATATTAATACAATAAGGATCTCAAACCATTTCTAGGTAACGTTTCAACATGTCTTGAAGATTTCTGTATTTAAACAAACACTGCTTTGCAGGTCATTGCATGATAAAAGTATATTCCAAATATCCTCCTGCGGTGTTGAAAGGTCTCTAGTTTTTATTTTATTTTATATAAATCTTCAACACCGCGTTGTTGTCTTGTTACATCTCGCACACGGACACTTTGACACACGGACAGGCAACCACAATTAAATTACATTTTAATGAAACCGTATCACAATAAAGTAAAGGCAGCCCCTTCTGACATTAGAAGGTCAGTTCTTTTTCCATAATTAATATAATCCTACATTTTACAGTAACATACATGCTATGGTAAGGTCTAGTTTAACATAAAAAGTATTTTTATTTACTTTTTATCTAACGCACTGCACAGCCTCAAGTATTTCATGCAAACATTTCAACTCAAATGTTCCAACACTGTAAACCCCAACGTTCACAGTAATTTAATAGATTAAGTAGTTTTTACGACCTAAGTTATAGAATAAGTTCTACTAACTTTATTATGTCAAGTTGGTGTAACATGTTCTTCCTTTCTTGAGTTACTTTAGTCATTTTTTTAGTAAATGGAACTATATTTGTTTATAGGTAAACATAACTAAACACAACTTAATAGAAATAAGTAATAACATGCTGAGAATGATAAAATCCTATTCTTTCAAATAGGGATTATTTAAAAAATAATCCTAATTCATATAGTACTTTAATTTAACTTTTATCAGAAAGTACAAGTAGCCAGTCATCCAACCTTTTAAGTTCTGGAAAAAAATTATTTTTTAAGTAAATCAACTTTTTTGAGTTTTGGTAACATATTGATGTGTACAGTGAAGATGTTCATTCAAAGACTGTATGTAACATACATGCTATGGTAAGTCCAGTTTAACATAAACTATTTTTATTTTGTTATGTAACGCGCTCTGCACAGCTTCAAGTATTTCATGCAAACATTTCAACTCCAATGTTCCAATAAGGCATTCATTAAATGATGCTGGAAAATACTGTAACTCCAGCTATTAATTCATTATAGTGTTTAATTTACTACAGTATCTTACCAAAACTCTCCACAAGATGGTGATATTGAGCTTTTTTTTTGGTAAAAATGTCAAGCTTTGATGTGAGTGAAAACTATATTTAAGGAAATAAAAGTTGATGCTTCAAGAATTCTTTTGGTTTTTTATGAATGAAGAATGGTTTGATTTAAACTAAAGTCTAGTGTTTAAAGTTAAGCTGAATAGTGTCATTTCTATTGAACTTTAAGCTAAAGATGTCCTTAAATAAATGAAGACATATTTTTGGAGAACAAATGCAGTGCAGGTTGATTGGTTCATTGATTCCAGCTTTGACAATGATGTAATTGGTTCCATAATGGCTGCCTGGCCCCCGCTCTGCCCAGGGAACAGCTGGGCGTTTCAACGTGTGGGTGGTCTAGAGGTAGAGAAGACTAACTCATGTTTCCTTAGAAGAAAAGAGGAGAAAGAGAGAGTGGACGAGAAGCCGCAAATGCTCAGAGACCACATCTGTCCTCCAGATGCGGTCTCTTCTCCTGTCTAACCTGGAGAAAAGGAGCTTTTAAACGTGAAGGACTCAAAACGTTGTGTACACTAGTTAAAATCACTACTCCTTTGTTATTTGTGAACGGATCAGGCTGAAATTTGGTAGCTCTAATTTATGGATGTGTACGTTTCGACGCTCTGAGTCCGATTTTCGATTTGGGGCCCCAAAAGAAAATAAAAAACAAAAGTCTATTTCTCATTCATTCGCGAGTCAAATATTACTACGGTTTGTGGTACTGAATCATTGACACATACCAATATATAAATGGGGCCCATTTCCGTATGTGCCACGGAGGTGCTAGTGGTCCATTTTTTAAATGACTACTACTTCATTGAAACGGGCTGTAATTTGACATTGTCATAAAAAATAAATAGAGTATTGAATGGGGAAATATCAGAGTGAGAAATGTCAAGTGTGGCGTGTGGTGTGAGAATGCGTCAAATTGCGTGACTGTCACATTCAAAGGGTGAGGCTTGGCAGCTCTGTTATTTATGTATTTTTTCACTCAGAATTGTGAACGGTTTTCATGACCTCGAGGTCAGCGAGTGAGCTATTTGGTTTTTTGCTGAGATGTCATTGTGATAACTTTTGTTAAAGAACTGGATACCTCCAGGCGGGGGTGTCCCAGGGGTGGGTCTTTGGGTTTGGCGTCTCGGGGAGCACTCCCCCGCCGTCTGCCCATGGACTGGCCACGGTTCAGGGAGGCACCGGGTCGGGCTCATACCAGACAGGCCTCCTACATGGACACTTCACGCCACTCACTCCCAGCTGGTCTGGGTCACCCACTTGTTGCACCACACTCACATACCCAACCCTTGGGGGGCTGGGGGTGGAGGGGGTGCCACCTGTGCTACTAAGTAGTGGCGCGGGGTCGGCACTCCCACCTCTGACTGCCCTACTAATCCCTCCAATTTTAATTACACCTCAACACACCACCCCCCGGAGGGTGGGACCACCACTTCCACCCTCCGGAGCTATTGCACCACATACACACGCTTGGGTGTGGGTGGGTGGGGTTTGCGGGATGCTGGCGGGGAGCCTTGGGGTTGGGGGTTGGGGTCGGCGTCGGGTGCTCGGCTGCTTGGGGTTTCCTCGGATGTGTGTGTGGGGGGCAGTGGCTGCCTCTCGGCCTGGGTTCTTGGGGGCGTCTGGGGGGCTGCTCGGCTGTGGGGGGGTGGCCTGGCCTTGGCCCCCGCTCTATATGCTGGCCTGGCTGCATCTGCAGGCCCGGGGCAGTTCCTGGGTTTGTGGTAGCGGTATTTGCACATATACTGGTCTACGATGCACTGGCACGCCTTGGGATGTGGGATAAAACTCATACTGGGCTTAACTTTAGACACGTTAATCCCAAATACCTGCTTTAGGTATTTCCACTCACTCCTTCCCCCTGTCCACAGCCACCACCATTATAGCTAAGCTTCACACTGGTCACTATACTGGCTTGATTACACAACATAAGCACAATATGTTCTGAAACTTCACATCTCACCCTCACTGTAAAATAATCTATTCTTCCCCACCCTTTCTATTTCCTACCTTGAGTCTCTCTTCCATGCACTTGATGTTTTCCTTTGTTCTGCAGGATGTTTTGTTTCAAAGGGACCACAGAACCAATCAGAGGCCTATTCCTGTCTGCCAGTGGCCTGATGAAGATTAAAAAGCAGGCTCTCAGCTGTAGCAGCAAAGCCTTGTTGTAACCACCACCTTAGGGGCCCTCTGCATTTCCAAAGCGAGGAAGTTGTTCTCTGACACATATCAAGTTACTGCCTTGCCTCATTGTCAGTGGGAACATTTTCTGCTGCATCATTTGCAAGCTCAAGGTGCTTTTCAACTTTGATGTGGTTGTATGTGTCAGTTCCCCTGACTTTTCTTGGTGCATGCATGTAAACTTTAGGTTATGTATATTCTATGAGTTTATAATATCAGTGAGATGTCTCACTATGTATCCCATAGTGAGACATCTCACAAAATTTTATGAAAGAGAACCTTCACAAATTGCAGGACAGAAGATCAAGGTTGATGACACATTTTGGGTCTGTGTCCTCTAAAAAGAAGTGGTTCTAATCTTCATTTGCTCTGGTCTTTTCTGGCCTTCCAGTAAGCTTTGTAGGCATTCATATGACTCTCGCAAAACCAGTCGTAAACTACATGATAACATCTGGACCTGCGTGACATTTGATGTATGTATCAGAAACGAGTGCAACTCCTTCTTTGTCTTGTCTTCATGTGGTAAGGCCAGGATTAAGACTTGATCCCATGGAGCAGAAGTGGAGAAGGATGAGATGGATGAAGGTCTGACTTGAATTAAGTTAGTGTTGCAGCAGGAATAATACAGTCACCTCCTCCAAAACCTCTATAATTGTACTGAAGACAAACGTGTGTGTTGTGCTGTGCCCAGCCTAAACCACAAGCCTGGTGTCCGTTACAGAGATGAGAGTTCAAACACTGCGCCACCGCTACGGCTTAAAAAGGCCTCTCCAATCATTGCCCCACTTACAGCCAATGCATGTTGTTTAATGTGGACCACACCATTCATCAATTATGGTGAGCACACACACGCACGCACACGCACACACACACACACACACACACACACACACACTCTCTCTCTCAAGGCTAGGATGTGCAGGATGCGTGTCCACAGAGCTGTCACACTTACACCTTCAATGGTTCTTTCATGTCATGACACCACATCCCATTTCAGAAAAAGATGCTTTTGTAGAGCTAACACAGTTTATACATTTTTACACATAACTATATTATTTTGTGAAAGATCAGGAGGTAGGCAAAGCATCACTAACGCAATTCACTGTGGAGTGGTGATGCTTAACTGACCCACACTTTAGCACCAGTTTTTTTTTTGTGGGAATTGGATGCACAATGTTGTCTGGGATAGTGTATGGAATGTGCAGTTCTGCTGGTGTTTGTACTTTTGGGATGTTTGACCCACAGGTGTTTCCATAGGACAGAGAAAACAATGAACTCACTAATGTGAGTTGCTAATAAAGTCTAAGGGGTGGATTCACTAAGATGTGAAATAAAGCTGGTAAACCAGGTGTGTCCCTAAATCCTTTGGTGGCATTGTTTCCTTATCTGCTGTGGTGAATTCACTAAGATTGCAGCGCTAATAGGTGGCGTGTAGACGTGGTGGAGACCGCCCTATTTAAATGAACATTTTACTGGTTCAACATGGAGAGGTGAGTGCACAGAAGCACTAAATGACATTTGAAGAAGGTCAATTAGAGGCTGGTGGACTTCTCTGTCTGCTGCACAAACATTTAATAATGTAGAAAACTAAATCAACTAATACAAGTGCTATTAAATACACTTTAAAACCTAATAAATGTTGGACACTGATCAGTCCATAGAAAACAGGAGCAGCTTGGGACAGCATTGTCCTATTGATCTGTTGATATCATTGATCTGAGTTATTGTAGCAACAGATAAATCAGTCTGCAGCACTGAAGATGATCTACTGAGAATCATCCAGCAGGTCTGAGCTCCTGAGTAGTGCTCTGATGGGATCCTTGTTCCATCACTGAATAAATGACTCAGCTGATTCTGGTCTAACGCTCTTTACCATCAACGTGACACAAAGAGTTTGAGTCCAAACATGTAGAGGAACATAGACACAGCTCAGGTGGGTCCGGAACGACATCCATGGAGCTCCGTGAACAGCGACTCTCCACTGCAGCGTGTCACACCAGACTCCAGCTGTTTCTCTCCCTCACACACACTTTACTCTGTATTTTCTTATTCAGTGGCTGTTAATATTGACTGTTTTATTTAAGGTATTTTCTTATACCAGAGGTGAACTAGAGCCTTTTTTTACATCTCCGCTGTGTATAGTCAACGTTTACTGCAGCTCATCTCTGTGTGTGAGTTTACACCTGTCTGTCAGTTGTACTGTTTTTAGTGCAGAAACAGTCCACAAACAGTTCCAGATTTGATGAATTGCATTGCGTCCACTGCATTAATTTATTTGCATTTCCTCCTCCCATTAGTTTGCTCCCCTTATGTGATCCTCCTACTTTACATATTCATCAGAGGGAAATGCGCTAAATGGATTGTGGGCGTATTGTGACGCTCTCCTGATTCCCTGGGGTTTGTAGCCCTTATCAGAGAGTGGAGTGATGTTTGCACATGTTTTAATACCCCGAAACCTTTAGTGAATCCGCCCCTATGATTAAAGGAAGAAGGCCTCTGTTTATTTTTATTTATTCCTTTACAAAGGACTGGATGGCGTGGAAGCTTTTTCATGATTCGGCCATACATCAAATGAAATGCCTTCTTGTTAATGATGTCACAGGTTCTCTCAGAGTTATCAGCTCAATGTTGACAGGTAGTCAGGTAATCTGAGTTTACCATGTTATCGTGACCGGAGCATGTTGGCTGAGCTTGAGCTGCTTGGTGGAGGTCTGCGCGCTCTGAGTGCTTTTCTAGTTAAGAAGTATTTTTACTCTTTTCTGACTGTGATTTATTGTTTCTTTAACAGACAAGGGAGATAGTGATTCGCTTGACGTCATTTTTGTTCTGGTTTGTGCGTAGTGTGGTGTGGTGTTGGCTGGTTTTGTTGAAGGCCACAAAATCAACATCCGCCATTGTTTTTGTCAAGTTCTGTTTAGTTTTGTTCACTTTTGCCCTCCTTTTGTTCTATGAGTCAGTTTATTCTCGTTTCATGTGTTAACGCTTGTCTTTGTGTTCCAGGTATTCCTGCTCGTGGCTCCTCCTCCCAGTGATGTCAGTGTCTTTGGGTTGCGAGTGATTATCTGCCTCATTTTTTCCACCCAGGTGTGACCCGTTCCCAATCGAGCCTCCTGCACTATTAAGCTGAGTGTTTGGACACTGAATGATTGCTGAATCATCGTTAATGTTATGTGCCTGCTGCGTTTTGACCCATGCTCCCCGGTTTCGTTGTGCCCTTTTTAGATTTAGTTTTTTGGATCACTCTTATTTTCAACTCTACGCCTGCCTGCTGCCTGATTCTCTCTGCTCTTGGGTCCACACCATTAACTCCTTCACTGCCAGCCATTTTCAGAGCAGCCAACCTCATAGTGCCAGGCATTCAAGATGATTTTCACTGATCTTTCAAGAGCCACAGAATATTTTTGTACTTTGACAATCTGAAAGATTAGACTCTCTACTTTCGTTTCTAATATTTTTATTAGGAAGCAAAACAGGATCAGCATAAACATGAAAACTCGTACAATGCAGCACTTCCTAAATTTTCCAACTTATTGTAGAACCAAAAGCAAGAAGAAAAAAAAAAGACAAACGAGATTTCCTAAGTCAAGGAGACGCTGAGGGGGGGATTGCGACACTGAAAGCCGAAAATAACACGGCTATTTCAACCCTGAAAGCTCAGGTAAACTCATACGGGGAAACGCTGCAGGAGCAAACACAGGCAGCTAACAGCGACTTGGATACCATACAACAGCTTGAAGACAAAGTCCGTAAACTCTCTGGACAAGTCGAAACCCTCAACAAAAAATGTGTGGACCTCGAGGGGCGCCACTCACGCACACTCACTCACGCACAGTGACACTCTGAAGCCAAACTATTTCCAAATTTAACCCCTATTCTTTTTTCTTTTTTTTTTACTAACTAACTCTTCATTCGACTCTTAATATTTTTTTCGCTGTGGCTGCTGAGGTGAATGAGTGGAGGAGGAGGGTTTGGTAAACGTGTGTGTTGAGTTTCACAGAGGGACATCCACAGTGTCTTCTTGTTCTTCTGCTGCAGCTGCCCGAACTTTAAACCACGCACCATAAACCTTTTTAGCATGTTTTTTTGTACTGTTATGGTCATTTTTATATTCATCATCATATCCTCAAATGTATGTTCATGTGTACAATTTGTCATGTTTTAATACATGACGACTCCATTAATCTTTACACTTTTGAACAGCTGAATCATGATTAAACAGTACAGATCGTATTATTCTCAGTGCAGCACAGTCTCTGCCAAGGCCAGAATCTCTGCTCACATGCAGACATACACTGACGCACACACTTATCAAGAAGATAAAGACTGGAGCCAAACCTTCTCATAACATCTTCATCATCCTCCAACATTGCCACTATGGGCATCTGACTCCCTCCCTTTTGTCTCTCACTGTTGGGACCTTTTCTTATCTGTATAAAAAGCTTAAGCTTTGAAACTGTTGGAGCGGGGCGCGGCACTTCCTTCGGACGTCCGCCTGGACGGACGCTAATTTTGTTTCACTTTGTTCCATTTTGTACCTTTTTACTTAGCAATAGAATAAACTTTTTATATAAAATCATCAATGCTTCTCCTGGATTCCATCATTCAACCAGAGCAATGAATCATGTCACTAAATGAGGTCAACCGTAAATTCTGCCGTAACAATTGGCGTCGACGAACTGAATCCATCTTCTGCTCTGTGGGGCGCCGACCGTGGACCAGCACTGAGTCGACACATTTGAAGCCCCGGGGCTGGCCCGCGGTGGTCCGCCCTCGGACAGAGACTGGAGCACGAACCATCGGTTGAACCTCAAACACCAATTCGGACTAAGGTAAAGCTGCCTTTATAAACATATATGTATAAATTTTCATTTACATATATATTTGCTCTGTGTTGATTTTTTTTGGAACCAGTCAAGCATTGTATTGATTTTCAGCTTTGAGCTTTGATTTTGATCCTCAGCTGTTCTGTGTTTTGACGCAGTGAATAGCCATGAGAAGGGCTCAAATGGTTGCTTTTTAATGCTGTAGGCTCTCTCTGGTTTTCTTCGGGCTCGGATATTTTGTTTAGGCATCGGGTGCGGCTGGTCATTATTTACTTTGGTTTTGTTCGGACACCACAGCCTGTGAGGTCCTGACCATAGATAGACGGGCAACAAGGTTTCCAAAACATCCCAGCGGTGCCATGATCTGAGTTCACCTCTGTACCGAAAGATTAAAACCCCAAATCTAACCTAAATTGTGTTTCTGTGAATCAAACAGATGAACAACCCAATAAACAAATAATATATGCATACGCATATACAATCTTGGTATGATGTGAACTCAGATCATGCTTCAGTGAGTTTTACTTTTTTTTTTTTTTATCTTTGTATGGTTGTTTGGCCTTTATGAGAAAAGAACAAACAAAGGGGAAGAAAATAGTGTTACTGATAAGGTTGTTTTTGTTTGCTTTTCTTTCATTTATTTTCTTGATTGAGGGGAGGCCCCCCACAATGCAAGATATGGTTACATCCGCTGAAGAAAGAGCCCTCTGTTGCCTCAGCTTTTGGAGCTGAAGTTTTAATTTTTTATTATTTTATTGGCCATGATTTTTTTTGAGCTCACACGTTTTTCTCCTTTGTTATTTCTGAACGATTCTTCTTTTTCTCTTTTGTTTTTACTCAATTTCAGGAAAATTGAGACAGAGATTGAGGACTGCAGCCTCAACAAGTTTAAATTTTGACATTTTTTGACCGATACCCTCGTAAACAATCTGTACCTTACCCTTTTTGAAGCTGCTTGCGACAGACAGCCTAGTTCAACATTCATTGTTTTCATTTTGCGCGTCGTACTGTCTTGCCGGCCCAAAGCCACTCGACAGCATGGGGGGGGGTACCAAATTTTTTCCTGAGAAAAAAATGTCCCATTAGTTGCTATGAGTACATAGGCAATTACTTTTCAAACAAGAAGTCCTGGTTTAATGTGCAGAAAAAGGATAAACCTTGCTAGGGAAAGCGCTCTTTGGGGGATAGCGGTCCACCTGATTTGATACATGCTTGGTAACCGAATACCGTTCTGAACAAATTTCTACGTTCCCTTAGAGTGAGGGTTATTAGAGGTTGCGTGCTCCGTTCTATCTTAGAGGTGCCCAATAAAAGTCCTGACAGTTGTGCGAAATCTTCCCTCGGTTTGGTACCGAGGTTGAGTTTATGTGTTTTCCTTCAGTTTGGTACTGTTGTGAATTATCTCCCAAACTCTTATTTTCAAGAGCGGTGGTTGAGCCCTGCTGATTCAAAGATTCTTTTTTGTAATCTTTGGAGACGGACGGCGGGTGAGTTTTCCTTCAGGTTTGGTACCGGAGGTTGTGTTTTCCTTCAGTTTGGTACTGTTGTGAATTATTCTCCCAAACTCTTATTTTCAAGAGCGGTGGTTGAGCCCTGCTGATTCAGAGATTCTTTTTTACATTTCTGGAGACGGACGGCGGGTGAATTTCCCGCGGTTTGGTACCGCGGTTGAGTTTGTTGAGTTAGACACGGCTGTGCTATTCCTGCCTGATCAGCAGATGAGCAGACTGTCAGTACCACGGGCGATAATCTAAGACTCCGCCAAGGCGGAAGTAAAAAGGAGCGTACCTCTTAGTAATCAGACAATACCAGTAAAAAGCAATTAATTAACACTAAAAGGTTGCCAAGCATGGGGGGGCAATAAGAGCTCATTGACCCCGAGAGACGAGGTGGACTGGCTATCGCCGCTGGTGGGTTAGATGAGACCTATATTCTACTTAGACACTATGCAACAAAACCTTGTGAATGAATGGACGTGAAAATTGAGGCATGAACGTGTGCGGTGCATGAATGACTGAATGATGACACGTTACGTATGCCTGAGAGAACCGTGTTGTGAGTGCGAATGTGCCGTGGACGTGTCATTGAGTGATTGACCGATGAATGGCTGTTTGACTACACATGTTCCTCTGTTTCACCTTCCTTTCCTCCTGGGTTTTGATGCACTAGATCTTCTCCCTGTTTTTGCCAATTATGTAGTGGGGTGTTCAGAAAACACTGCTGCTTGTTAAAAAATTATGGTTTTAGGCCTTGGGCCTTCTAAAAAGTTACCAGGATTTAAAGGTTTTTTCTGGGTGTTTAAAAACACCAAACGACGTTTTTATATATGATACCACTTTCAGTGGAATGACTGGCTTTGACCTTGACTGACCTTACTGTTTATGTTCAGTGTCCATGTTTTTTGTTGTTATATGTGTATACTCGTTGTGGTGTGCACTTGTCTACGTCTTCGTCTTAGTTGTTGTTATTATGTAGCTTTTTCCAAAATACAGGTCGCTGTAAGGAGACGAATCAGATCCAACTAAAGAAAAGAGATATTTTAAATTATCCAGTTAAGTCTTAATGGTTTCCTCTCTTTCTGTTTCTGAGTGTTTCCTAACAGAATGCCACCGCCTTCTCGACTCCGATCCTTCCTCTTCGCCGCCATGCCTGGTCACTGCTTCTTATGATGAAGGATGAGAATTAAAGGGAAGTATTGTCCATAACTGTAACTGGGAAGCAAAGGGGAAATAGATTGAAATAGACACGTGACAATATGACATATTGTGAATGTTCTAACATAATATCTATTCCAGAGACTACAGCGACTTCCAATCCAACTGCAAAAGTGGGGACAGATCTTCAAATTTCCAAAAGGAGCGTACAGTTGACCCTGGCTTTGACCTTTATGGCTGAGGAGAAGGAGGTCGAGGAGGTTGGAGGGCACAAAGGCAGGCGGACACAAGAGAGAGGAAAACGGAGACACATCCAAAATGATCAGATAAGTGATTTTCCAATGATATTTATCATATGGTTTTAAGAATCCAAATGTATTCTTATGTAAAAAAGGGAAGGGAGGGGCCAACGTCCCTCTGATTTTTGATTTATATTTTATCATAGGAAAATAATATACCCCAAAACCCTCCAACCATTTTCTTCTTGTTCCAACAGCACTTAGCGTGCAAGAGCATAAAACACCTTCACTGGGTTTAGACACTTTTAAGGGAAAAATTAAGTGTTCTCAACATTGGGTTGGTGGCCCAATCTGGGTCGCCTGAGATTTAAAAAGGGTCCTCCTGAAATTCTTGATAATTGATTGAAATAAGAGATAGTTTAAATTTAAGTAACTTCCAAGCATTTAAGGAAGCTCTCCAAACCGTGCTGGGGCTCGTCACCCCTACGAATGGGATAAATACAGAGAGCAAAAGACAATATGATTGTTCGACTCAACTTAACTTTAATTCTGTCTAACCTTAAAGGGCCAATAATCTCGCTGAACTCTGGTTCAGACACAGAATAGGAGACACTTTTGCCACCAATTGACCTTCAAAATTAAGTAAATTACATCTCAAATAATAATTATGAGGGAAATGAATGAAATAAATGAACTGACAAATTCAGCTCTATAAAAGAATTAGGCTATGTGAATAGGTGTGGAGTTTTAACATTATTCAGAATAAATAAAGGATAGAATAAGATTTCTCCTTCACAAATAAGAGATAGCAACGAAAAATGAAACAAACAATTTAAATAAATAAATAACATTATTTATTTATTTGGTTAAACTCATTTAGCTTTCTCACATCTCCATGTCTCCCAATTGTATGTATTCATCTTGAGAAGACATGTAATCACACTCCACACTTCTCCGTCTGACTTGCATGTCCTTCTCCGTCCGACTTGCATGTCCTTGTAAACAGTGGTTCTCAAATTGTTGCTTCTCACCAGGTAAGTAGATGTACCACAGATAATCACTGCAACTCCAGCTATGCTTCTTCTTACTCCAGGAAAAGAAAATCGAATTAATACTTCCTGCTTTTCTTTCAGCCTCATATTTTCCCACTCGCGTGCGAATGGGCTACAGAGCTAGCATGGCTAAAAGCTCACTAACCCACACCTAACCATTGTGTGATTGTGCAGCAGCACCTTTTAGGATCTGAAAAGCTCTCAGATCCTGACCTCTGACCTGTCTCTGCCTTCCTGGCCATACTAACTATTCATTTAGTTAGTTAACTAAACCTAACACCCCTAAACTTCTATTCTATTTTATTCTATTTTATTTTATTTTATTTTATTTTATTTTATTTTATTTTATTTTATTTCATTTCGTTTTATTTTATTTTGTTTTGTTTTGTTCTGTTTTGTTTTTTCCCCCCCCCTTTTTTCTGTCCAGGTACCAGCTAAAGCCTACCAGGTACCAGGTACCAGCTAAAGCCTCAGTAGTGGGATCGCGCCTGTGTTCAGGTACCAGCCAATCCCAAGAGTTCTGTTTCGGTGTTTTTCCCCCTCTTCTGTTCAGGTACCTTCCGATCCCAAGAGAGGTTGCCAGGTGTGTGGAGACTACCCTTCCTCAGACAACAACCAATCATCTACAACGCCGACCGGAACGACCCACACGGCAGTGAAGGTCGCGGAGCAGGCAACATGGATCCAAGATGATTGCCGACACCAGCTGATGCTGAGACGGAGGCTGACCGAACAATGAAGGGGGAACCGACAAGGCCACTGAGACACACACAAGAAAACGCTCTAGAACAAGGGCCTAGCTTTGTTTATAAGCCACACCTAGCTGCAGGAATACAGTCATAAACCCTTCTGCTACGATTGAGGAAAATACTCAAGGTTCTTCACTCATGATGCCGCCAATCAAGTGCAGTGATTCTAACCATGGCTATTGGTTACCCCAGTTACCACTGAACTCAGCCGATGAAGACGAGTGAGGTCCTTGATGCAAATGATGATTTTTGCTTATCTAGATGTAATAAAGGATGATTTTTGATGATTCATGCCATTGATAATAATGATGAAGTTTTTTTTTAAGGTTTATTTCCACATTTTTCTTGATATATCTATATCCGTGCCTCACAAAAGAAGAATATATCCAATGTATGACAATAACGATGCTAATGGTTAACCCTGACAGACAGCAAAGGTGGAATATAATAATTTTGTTTCTTGATTTGGTCGTTGAGGCGACCAAAAGTGGGGAATGTTATGGTCATTTTTATATTCATCATCATATCCTCAAATGTATGTTCATGTGTACAATTTGTCATGTTTTAATACATGACGACTCCATTAATCTTTACACTTTTGAACAGCTGAATCATGATTAAACAGTACAGATCGTATTATTCTCAGTGCAGCACAGTCTCTGCCAAGGCCAGAATCTCTGCTCACATGCAGACATACACTGACGCACACACTTATCAAGAAGATAAAGACTGGAGCCAAACCTTCTCATAACATCTTCATCATCCTCCAACATTGCCACTATGGGCATCTGACTCCCTCCCTTTTGTCTCTCACTGTTGGGACCTTTTCTTATCTGTATAAAAAGCTTAAGCTTTGAAACTGTTGGAGCGGGGCGCGGCACTTCCTTCGGACGTCCGCCTGGACGGACGCTAATTTTGTTTCACTTTGTTCCATTTTGTACCTTTTTACTTAGCAATAGAATAAACTTTTTATATAAAATCATCAATGCTTCTCCTGGATTCCATCATTCAACCAGAGCAATGAATCATGTCACTAAATGAGGTCAACCGTAAATTCTGCCGTAACAGTACTTTCTACTTTTTGTTTTACCTCTCTCTGTTTCTGGCATCCCAATTTTAATCTATTTACCGACATGTTGGGAAGTCATGGTCTGAATGTCTAGCGTTGACTCAAGTCTTGCGCATGCAGCATGGGCAATACTAACTAAAGGTGGATGGAGGGGTGTGACGACACACATTTTGGAACATTTTTTAAAATAAACGTAAGAGCAACATAAAGGGCCTCTTGTACTGACTGACAAAAAAAATACCTTTCGTTCTTCTGTTATCAGCAGCTGAATAGAGGCACGTTTCACACAAATCACCAGTTTATGACAAAAAGCTGAGAAAAAAGCCTTGTTCTAAAAAAAAACCTAAGCATTTTTTTTTTTTGCTTTAGTGACACCTCAACATTGGTTTCCTTCTATAAGACTACAAAAACAACACTGAGACTGGGCTTTTGATTGCAAAATGATTATCTTTTTGCTATCTCGGTCAGACTTAATTGGTTTTCTTATTGTATGAGCCGTTTCACACTCTCGCTCTGGTTCAGTTCTTCCGCATTAGGTCAAAGGTCAGAGGGATAAACTCTCCATGGCTGACGGTATAGGAAGGAGTCTGACAGAGATTTAGATTATTTTACCTGCTGATTCCTTGAAAGATTTTTTTGCGTAAACGTAGTATCGGTCTCCGAGGCAGAAAGACCGAGTTAGCTGCTAACATACCTGTCAAGTTTTGGATTTGAAAATAAGGGAAATTTTCTGGTGCCACTACAAGCATCCCACCCACCCAGCCAAGCTCCAGTATCCCTTATATTTTAAGATAGGTGTACAAGAAATCTAAAATATCCACTTGTCAAGCACTTACTAAATACAATTATGTGATTATAATCTGGTAGGTCGACCTTTATTAACATTAAAATGCTGTGAACATTCCTACTAGGGCTGGTGATATGGACCAAAACTCATATCTCAATATATTTTCTCAAAATGGTGATAAATATACGATATAAATATAGATAATTTTATCAAATAAAGTCTGACCAGAAAAACAATTCTGGGTTAAATTTGCTGATGCTAAATGCTACACAGGGACATTTATTAACAAACAGCTGATCAATATGTGACACTCATGAAGCACATGTGTTTATTTATTATACTTACAGTTTATATACAAGTCAAAACGTTGCATATTTACTGTTAATTTCACATTGCTTCTCTTTAAGTTAAAGATTATCATTTTATTTTATTACATATTTTCTTATAATTTCACTAATATTCACTAGTATTCACTAATGACTTATTAGACACATTTATTACAGACTTTACATTCTTTAACACTTTTTAAAGCAGTGTATATTTGTGGAGCTTGTGATTGACTGATTTTTCATGGTGACTTACGTTGTTCCTTCTGCTGTGGTAGACGTTAAAATCTCAGTTATTAATCTAAGAACATGTAACTGTGTCACATCCTGATGGTCTTTAGGAAGATAAACTCTCTGTCACATTTTACAACGTATTTACACCAGTTCTGGAACGTCTTCATTCATCATCTCTGTTCTGAGTTGTTTCTGGGTTTGTTGCCGCTGTCAGCACTAATCTCGCGAGAACTGCCACTCAGACCATTTCAGGTAGAAGTTCTCGCGAGGCTAGTGATGGCGTTCAGTTTAGTAAGGCATCTTTTAATTATTATTACATTAAAATATGGGATATTTACGGGAAAATACTAATACGGGAAGATGGCGGGAAAGAGGGGTAAAATACGGGAGTTTCCCAGCCAAAAACGGGATACTTGACAGGTATGGCTGCTAATGCTAATGCTGCTAAAGTTAATGCTGCGCATCTGAAAAATCTGTTTTGTCCCTGATTTTCAAACTGTTTCAGCTAATGGTGTTACTCCAGTTCACTCATCGACCTGTCCATCTTGTGCACTTCTTTCAAATTTGTAAATTTAATTAAAATAATATCTTAATAAAAATAATCATGGACCTGGTTAGTAAATGATGGACATCATAAATTTACCTTTTCAAAGTGAGAACTCATACTGTCCTTTTCACACTCTGAAATCTCGCTTTACCATCAATATTAATAATAATACATTTTATTCATAAATGCTTTTCAAAAACTCAAAAATACTTTACAGTTGTTAAAACCACTACACAAGTCAGAAAGAGAAACCAGCAACAACAATAAAGTAAATACAGAAAATACATAACTATCAAAAGTTAAAAGCTTGGGAGAGGAGTAGGAAACAGAGGAGGTCTGTTGCTTTGATACAGTTTTTAACATTGGTTTTACTAAAGTGCTCAGATATGAGCATCATTCCCTGGTACAGTCCTAATCTGGAGACCCAGGTAGTCTGTGTTTTCATTCACCGGGGGTCACCTGTGTGGAAGCGAGAGAACTGCCCTAGCTTCCATACTGCTGCTGAGCTGCTCCATCGTTTTTTAAAAGTGCTCGGATCAGCTGAAAGTGACATCAGCAGAAAACCCTGATCCCTCCTCCAGTCTGAATATGTGTAATATTATTAATATGAACACTATTAAAACACTAACGGTCTCTGGAATAACATAACAAACGCTGTTAGGTTGGAAATATCAACAGAGTGGACGAGCTTGTTTACAGTTACATCCCTCTCGACCTATGACCCCCCACCCCCCCAGGTCGCACATGTGCAGTTCCAGAGTGTAAAAAGGCTTATTTTGGCTGTCCTCTAAGTCTCTCCCCCGTCATTCTCCACACATGCCATTTCCTCCTCCCACATGTCGAGTCTCACTGCTTGCCCCGTTTTTTTGATCATTTTTTCTCACCATCGCCACACTCAATAGTCCACTTAGTTCCACACATGCTCTGGTTGAGTGTGAGCTGCTGTGAGCTGGAACTTCAGCATCAACTCTCGTAGCACCATTTTCTGTCCCGTAAACTCTTTTCCTCTCCCTCTGAGCTCTGCTCATTACGGGTGATCCCTCATCTAAAGGTGCTCTGCTGCCACCTACATGTCACCAGTTGGTCACTACATCATGGTACAAGCTCCATTTTCACGGCAGAGCTTTGTCACACTGTCTCCTAGCAACTCCGGCCAAAAAACACAATTGACGTCTTTAGACGTTTTTGGCAATCAATGAGTTATCTCTGACATTGATGCTGAAAACGAATCCATGCATTTGTTACATCGAGACTAGATTATTGTTACTCCCTACTGTCAGGATGTCCTAGAAACTCACTAAAAAGTCTCCAGTAAATCCAGAATGCTGCAGGTAGAATACTAACAGGTACTAACAGGAGAGAGCATATTTCTCCAGTATTGGCTTCCCTTCATTGGCTTCCTGCAAAATGTAGAATAGAGTTTAAAATCCTCCTGTTAGCATACAAAGCTATACATGATCTAGCTCCTGTGTATCTTAGAGACCTATTAGTGCCCTATTGTCCAGGTAGAACACTCCGCTTTCAGTTATCTGGTCTTCTGGAAGTTCCTAAAGTGTCTAGAAGTAGAACAGGAGTAAGAGCATTCAGTTACCAGGCTCTTCCCCTTTGCAACCAGCTCCTAGTCTTAGTACGGGAGGCTACTACTCTCTCCACCTTTAAAGGACCCATGTTAGGAAGAGTTTTTATATATATATATATAAAAACTTTTCCACGGGCCGTCTCTTTTTCCTTTAAGCTTGGGTCCTCTACCAGAAGCCTGGGAGCTTGAGGGTTCTGCGCAGTATTTTTGCTGTTCCTAGCATTGCACTTTTCTGGACCGAGATGTCTGATGTATTTCCTGGGATCTGCTGTAGCCACTGTTCCAGTTTGGGGGTCACCACTTACAGCCTGCTGTTATGTGCTGGATTGTCTCAGGGGCCTCTTTGCACAGTCTACACCTGGGGTCTTGTCTGGTGTGGTAGATCTCGGCCTCTATTGCTCTGGTGCTCAAGGCCTGCTCCTGTGCAGCCATGATGAGTGCCTCTGTGCTGTCCTTCAGTCCAGCTCTGTCTAGCCATTGGTACGATTTCCTGATATCCGCCACTTCGGTTACGTCTCGGTGGTACATCCCATGTTGGTGCTTGTCCTCCCATTACCTCATCTTCTGTTCCCCATTGTCTGAGACATTCACTGAGCACGCCATCTGTTGGAGCCTTGTCCTTGATGTACTTATGGATCTTGGATGTTGCATCCTGGATAGTGGCTCTCACGCTCACTAGTCCTCGGCCTCCTTCCTTACGGCTAGCGTACAGTCTCAGGGCGCTGGATTTGGGGTGTAACCCTCCGTGCATTATTCCTGCAGGGTATCTGATTACTGGCAGGGCGTAGCTGTTTATTGCCCGGGACTTGTTCTTGCCATTGAGCTGGCTTCTTAGGACATGCCTTACTCGTTGGAGGTATTTGGCCGTAGCCACTTTCCTTGTCGCCTCTTCGAGGTTGCCATTCGCTTGTGGGATCCCGAGGTACTTGTAACTGTCCCCAATGTCTGCTATTGTTCCTTCTGGGAGTGAGATCCCTTCTGTGTGGACTACCTTCCCTCTCTTAGTCACCATCCGACC
Source organism: Gouania willdenowi (assembly GCF_900634775.1). Lineage (NCBI taxonomy): Eukaryota > Metazoa > Chordata > Actinopteri > Blenniiformes > Gobiesocidae > Gouania > Gouania willdenowi. The sequence continues at coordinate 3,715,258 of NC_041051.1, read as the reverse complement.
ACACTTCTCTAGTCCAAATGACATCCCAATGTCTGCGCTGTAGATCCGGGTGGTATGGATCAGTGAGTCTAAGTCTCACTCATTCTTAGCGTACAGCTTGATGTCATCCATGTAGAGGAGGTGACTAATGGTGGCCCCGTTCCTGAGTCGGTATCTATAGTCTTGTTGATTATTTGGCTGAGGGGGTTCAGGCCTATGCAGAACAGCAGTGGGGACTGGGCATCTCCTTGGTTTTGATGGAAACTTGTGAAAGTGGCTTGCCATTGGCCTCAAGGGTGGTGTTCCACAACCTCATCGAGTTTCCAATGAAGGCTCTTAGAGTCCTGTTTATGTTGTATAGCTCCAAGCATTCAAAGATCCAAGTATGTGGCATTGAGTTGTAGGCTTTCTTGTAATCGATCCAGGCAGTGCTCAGGTTAGTGTTTTGGGTTCTGCAGTCTCTAGCGACTGTTGTGTCAACCAGGAGCTGTTATTTGAAACCTCTGGTATTTTTACCAATTCCCTTCTGAGCTGTGCTCATCCATGTGCCCGCTTATCTTAGCCACTATGATGCCAGACATGAGCTTCCACGTTGTGGAGAGGCAGGTCATTGGCCGATAGTTGGATGGGACTGTACCCTATGAGATTATTGTGGACATTTTTGTCATGATCTTATTTTTCAGTATCTGTCTTATTCAGCGTGATTGCGGTTATTGGGGTTTTGTACCCAATCTTTGGAGGGAAGTTGGTGTTAACTCCAGTATGACCTGGCCGCATTGGCTCCACCTTGCAGTAGCATTGGTGTTGTACCTCCTCAATCTGAAGTTGTGATAGCAGTTGCCTTTTGTGGATGTTGGAACACTGAGCTACTAGTTGTTTTGCCGTGAGTTTGGACTGTGGGTTTCATAGTAACCATTTCTCCCACATCCTTTGCATGTAGCCCCTATGACTAGGGTTATTGGAGTAGTAGCATTCCAACAAAGCTCTGTTATCGTACCTCGCCCATTTCAGTCTTGTTCCTGGGGAATGCTAAATCCCGCCCGCACCCTGTCACCTGTGGGGTCCCCCAGGGCTCCGTGCTCGGCCCCACCCTCTTCACTATTTACTTGCTTCCCCTCGGGTGTGTCGTCGGCAGGCACAGTATTAACTTCCACTGCTATGCTGACGACACACAACTCTACCTCAAGCCTCTGGGTCCCCCTCTGCCACCCTCACTCGTCTCAGCTCCTGCCTGGAGGAAATAAACGCATGGATGAGACCAAACTTCTTGCAGCTGAATGGCTCAAAAACAGAAGCCATCCAAACTGGTACCCCTCAACAACTCTGTGCCTCCCCCATCGCCTCAGTATCAATTTTTGGCCACAGCATCCCCCTCTCTCCCTCCATTACCAACCTTGGGGTGAAGTTTGACCCCCACCTCTCCTTCGACAACCATGTCACCCACATATGCAAAACCTCTTTCTTTCACCTCCGTAACATCTCCGTAATCATCTCGTTTGTCTTCTCCAGGTTGGACTGCTGTAACGCACTCCTCATCGGGATCCCTGGCAGGAACATCCAAAAACTCCAGTATGTCCAAAACAGCGCTGCCAGGGTCCTGATGAGGGTGCAGAAATACGATCGCACGGTGACGCCCCCACCTACCTCACTGACCTCCTCACACCACACACCTCAACCAGGACCCGGTCAGGCCAACAACACCGTCTGCTCACGCCCAGGACGCGGCTCATGACCATGGGCGACAGGGCTTTTGAAGCTGCTGCTCCTCGTCTGTGGAACGCCCTTCCTGACCACCTTAGGTCTCCACAGATGGTGGATGCTTTTAAAAAAGGACTAAAGACCTTCCTTTTTAAAAAAAGCCTATAGCTAATTTGAACTTGTCCTGCTTTTATTGTTGTATTGTATTGTATTTTTTTCCTGTTTCACTATGTAGCACTTTGAGATTTTATTTGAAATGTAAAGTGCATTATAGATAAAATTCATTATTATTATTATTATTATTATTATTATTATTATTATTATTATTATTGTTCCAGTAGCCCATTTGGTGCTCTGGTTCCCCAGCACCTGACGCAGACCTTGTTTGGCCGGGCGACGTCTGAGCCGGCATGTCATTCATTTCATTGTCTCTCATCATTGTATGGTCGGCAGTAGCATGAAGAGTCTTGCCCAAGGACCCACGCTGGCAGATGGTATATTGCTCATTTTTCCCAACAGGGATTCAAACCGGGGACCTCTTGTGTGCAAGTCAGGTGTCTTACCAGTTGAGCTGGCCAGTCGCCATATATATATATATATATATATATATATATATATATATATATTAATGGCGCGCCGTTATCGGCGTTAACTTGCTGCGTTAACGCGAGCCTCTTATCGGGCGATAAAAAAAATATCGCCGTTAATCTATTCTCAAAGTTGGGAGCTGGGTCTATACTACGCAAGCTATGATGTCTTTCACCTTGATATTTTAGCGCGGATGTATACAGTACGGAGCCGAATTGCACTGTAGGGGAGGATAACGAGTCTTCGAACCTGTGTAAATTACCACATCCAACGTGACATGCTAACATGGATGCAGCTATGAAGCCACCGGGTTTGCTTCAGGGAAAATTTATTTTTAAAACGCTTCCCAATGGAAACTTCGACAAGTCAAAGGTTGTTTGCACCTTGTGCAATGCCGAATTAGTTTATTGTAGGAGTTCTACCAGTCTAAAGTACCACCTAAATGCAAAGCATCCCTTAGCTAATGCCGGGTCAAACGCTGATAGAGCGCAAGGGAAGAGTCGTCGTCAAACTACTATGTTTGAGTGCAACCGAGGCAAGCCCATCAGCACAGCTCTATCAGCCAAGCTAACGAATCTCCTCGCTCAGTGGATTGCCACCAGCTGCCGGCCCATCAGCGTGGTTGAAGATGATGGGCTCGAGCTCGTTCTCCAGGCTGCCACAGGTGACCCATCTTACAAGCTACCTGCGAGGCGAACTATTATGAGGAGAATAGATGGCCAGTACGCCGCAAAGAAAGCCGCAAAGGATGCGAAGATTGTCGAGGCGAGGTGGGTAGCAGTCACGGGGGATCATTGGACATCTGTCAACAACGATAACTACCTCGGCGTTACTGTACACCTCATCGATGCCAGCTGGGAACTTCACTCCTTCGCTTTAGGTAAGATACGTCATGTGAATTTAAATTACATTATTTAATTGAATTACTTAATCCAGGGGTCTTCAACAGGGGGTCCGCGACCCCTAGGGGGTCTGCGGAGGTACTGCAGGGGGGTCGCGAAAGTTTTGGTTAATTAGACATTTAAAAAAAAAAAAAAAAATAATAATAATAATAATAATAATAAAAATAATTAGACATTTTTTAATATTCCCCCCCGCAATTTTTTCAATAAATTGAAATGCCTTTAAATACACATTAACATGAATCCAACACACTGTAGTGAACAGATAAATGGAGGCAGAAGATGTCTTTCAGTCAGCAATGCACACGTTCAGCGACACACAGGAGCTCTTTCAAGCTGGGCAATGGTTCATTCACCTGTCCCATCATACATTAGTGAGTAATGTATGCCATCCATAGCTGGTTTGAGGATTCACTGCCCATACTACATGTATGTTTAAAATTAAAACATGAATCTGTCAATTATGTTAATAGTTCAGTATTATATGCAAGATAACAGGTATGTTTATGCATGCCAGTGGCACTAACAAGCATCAATAATTTTCGTTTCCACATTTATGTTGAACAAAAATGTCCATTTGAACAGCTTTTATGCAAATGTTGTTACATGCAATTTGACAGACATTGTTGATCTTGGCAGGTATCAGTTTATTATGTTATGTTATGTTTATGAATGGCAGTGGCATGGCCACCCTACTCACTGTACCTTGCACATGTTTAAACTAAAAACAAGAATATATAAACCTGTGTGTTTTGAATGTCTTAGTATTGAATGCACAATAGTACATTTATACATGGCACTATAGGACCAGTTTAATATAAAACACAATTTTATACAATATATATAAGTAGGGGGTCCCCGCTCCATCTCTCCATCAGTTTGGGGGTCCTTGGCCTGGAAAACGTTGAAGACCCCTGACTTAATCTATTACTTACCAGGACACAACGAATTACCACCACATTATGTTTGCTTCTTGATGATGCTAGTTTTTTACGAGTAGTAGTGCAATTTCGATGTCGGTTTTTGGTATTTACCATAATTACGATAGCACTTGAAGGCAGCATTATTCGGATCTACTTTTTTTGTCCGTTAGGTGTGATGAAAACAGAAGAGCGTCACTTTGCTGAAGCGTGTGCCAGGCAGTTTCTTGACGTCGCTAATCGGTGGGGGATTGCTGACAAAATCAGCACTGTTGGAACAGACAGTGCTCCTAATATGGTGGCAGCAGGGAGGATACTGCCATTTGAACATTTGCCTTGTGTGGCGCATGTTGTACAGAGAGCTATTGTAATGTCACTTCAGGCGGGTGGTTTTGATGGCGCACTGGCCAAGTGCCGCAAAGTGGTCGGACATTTCAAACACAGTCCAACCAACTCAGACGAGCTGAATGTCCAGCAAGCCTCCCTTGGACAAGTTCAGGAGCCACTCGTGCAAGATGTCCCAACACGGTGGAATTCCACCCTTGAGATGATCAAGCGCATGAGACGCAACAAAGATGCACTGCACACAACGCTGTCTCAGCAGAAGCACAATCTGGCCCTCCCAACAAATGCTGATTATGAGAAGTTGGCAAAGCTAGAGAAACTGCTGGAGCCATGCAGGTATGGTCTACAAAGATAGCGTGTTCATGAATTAGCATAAAAGTTATTTTTAAATGTCACTTTTTATTCAATAAACACGTGCCCTTAAATTTAATGTAATTAAGAACTTTAAAAAAAATGTGTAATCTAAGTTAAATGAATCAGTCATTAATTATTTTTTACTCTGTTTATGTCTGTCTGTCTGTCTGTGTAGGTATATCACTGATCTCCTTGGTGGGGATAAGTATGTATCCTGCTCTGCGGTTCTACCTGCCCTGTGCCACCTCCAGCACGCGATGAAGATCTCTGATGATGATCCTGCCTATGTTTTACGATTCAAGGCTGCCTTCACCAAGGACCTCAACCAGCGGAGGGAGAAAATAAACCTGGAATGGCTTAAGGTATGTCAGACTGACCAGAAGATAACTGCATTGTTTGACCATTATAGACTGTTAAGCCAGCAGATCCGTCAATGAATAGATGAATGAGTCATGAGGAAATATGGAGGTTAGATTTGGAAAATGAAATTTACAATCAATCAATAATTATTATTTTTATTCATCAAAGGTGGCGACTGCTCTAGATCCACGATTTTAGGACCTCAAGTGCTTGCCCAGAGCAGAGAGGGAGCCAGTGTGGGCACAGCTAAGGGAGTTGGTGAAGGGAGAAGAACCTGCTCTGCAGCCACTCAGGGAGGAGAACCCTGAGCCACCCAAGAAGAAAACAGCCCTGCTACTGATGGGATCAGACTCAGACTCAGATGAGGAGACACCAGAAGACAATACTGTGGAGAGGTACAAGGTAGAGCCCAGTGCCAGTCTAGATCTGTGTCCACTGAAGTGGTGGTCAGAGCACACTGCTGTCTATGGTAAGATGGCCCACATTGCCCGTAAATACTTGGGGACTCCTGCCACAACTGTCCCATGCGAGAGACTTTTTTCTGTAGCAGGCCATATTGTGCAGAAGAGGAGATCTAGTTTGTCACCAGAAAATGTCAACAAGCTGGTCTGCCTGAGTGACTGGTGGAAGGAGAAATAGAGCTTGGACTGATGGACACAAATCTAGTGACTGTAATCACTTCATCACGACCTATTATGTTCAGTTCAAAATTAATGTTAAACAGAATAAACAGTTAGTAGGCACAAGTTCTTCTTATTGAACATGATTTATTTTCATCATCATTTATTATAATAGAACTGCTTTCTCAATCAGTTTGTGATGCATTTTGGAAACAGGAGATGAGCCCCTGGTCTAATAAACCCGTTCTCAAAGACTTCCTTTTAGTCATTATTTGGGTTGCACACATATTCTGCATGCCTTTGGGAGAATTAAAATTACCCATTTTAATCTAGATTAATCTAGATTAATCTAGATTAATTTGAAGATTACAGTGAGATTAATCTAGATTAAAAAAATTAATCTATGCCCACCTCTAATATATATATATATATATATATATATATATATATATATATATATATATATATATTTTAATTTATTTATTTCTTTTTTAAATTAGGTATAAAAGGACATATCTCCTTTTGCAGCTCCAACAGTAAAATTAGCTTAAAAACAATCAAAATAACCAAAGATAAATATGAAGGACTTCATTGTCAAAAGTCAAATCTGTTATGCATTTGGACATTGTTTTTGAGCCAATGGCCTGTCAAAGGAAAAATGATCAAAGAATGCACTAAATGCCTTTCCATAACATGCTCTTTAACAAATGTGTTTCACTTTGTGTATGGCTTGCACACAAACATTATCTAGCAAGTAAGATGATGTTGGTGAGAGGAATAGACAGATTGTAGTGACTTTGGGGGTTGGTCCTCAGAACAGATATGGGAGGGAATAAAGGAGATAGGACCAATGACAGTGAAACAGTGCGTACGTGTTCAGAGAGAGTAAATGACTTGCACTGTACACACTCATTCATGTGTGCTGATCATTGAGGTGTCAATCAGATGGGACAAATTTTCCTCTTTTAAAGCTGCAGTATGTACGTTTTTTTTGGTGTCATTTGGTCATAAATCCATAATCATCTTTGAGCAAAGTGTTCTTCTCATGGCTTTGTAAATGAGCTTTAGAAATACAGGGGCATGATGCTGGACTTCAGCCAATCAGAGATCTTTCTACCAGCACAGTGCTCCATGAGCTGTTTTAGGCATCACTATTGGCTGCTCGAGCTGCTCGTCAAAATTAGATGCGTGTTCACAATCTGAGAATAGGGAAAGTGCAATAGCAGATGTCCCAGCACAATTCCCCATTGCGGCTTTTGGCTTTAGGCATCAAGCAACAGAATAAAAATGAGCCTCTAACTGTCCTCACAGCAGTGAGTGATACATGCTTTCACATCTCTAAAACATCAGAAAACTAAAAAAACTAAAGTTCCTTCATACGTTCCTAGTCTCTATTGAGAAAACAGTTGCAAAGAGTTCCACAGTGTGCGCGTTCGGGCAAGCGTTCACAAGAAGACCAGTGAGATCAGGCCCGTTAACGGGCACTGACACCACCATTAACGTCACTCTTCTTCATGGATTTTTACTGGACTGCTTTCGTGTTGTGTTGTGGAGTTTGAATTTGTGTACATTGTGGCGGTTGTATGTGTAAGAGCACCTCAACTTGTCTGCTTCATGAATTTTACATATTAGAGAAAGTCTGTAGGTGTTTGTGTGTTGACAGGCCATCACTTAGCACTGAAATAATGACTTGTTTTTACCAAGCAAAGCAATGCAACAGGAAGTGAGTGACAGTAAGGTTGCTTACTACGTCCCGCATTTCAAACAATATTTGTTTGTTCATCAAATCTCACTAAAGTTAGCTTTTATTTATGAGCGGTGCTGCTTGGCTAGCTTTTGAATGACAAATAAGTATAGATAAACCGGCAAAAAGAACAGACTTTGTATTTACAACGAGCAATGAGAAGCCTGTCAGTGAAGACGTACGTAAGGCTTTCTGCTCTTTGTCTCCTCGAGAGGTCCATCCATCCATCTTCTGCCGCTTACTTATCCATGGTCGGGTCGTGGGGGCATCTAAGTAAAAGCTTAGCAGTAGCATAAACCTAGCATTAACATTAATGTAGCATTAGCATTAGACTAACATTAACATTTACATAGCATTAGCATTGGGCTAACATTAACATTTACCTAGCATTAGCATTGGACCAACAATAGCATTAGCCTAGCATTAGCTGTAACCTGGCATTAGCATTAACCTAACATTAACCTATCAATAGCATTAACCTTGCAAAAATATTAACCTAGCATTAGCATTAACCTTGCAAAAATATAAGCCTAGCATTAGCATTACTTCATTCAGCGCCAGCCATTCTGAGATTTTCTACCCCCCTCAGTACCAGCCGTTTTTGAGCATTTTGACTGATTTTTAAAGACCCACAGAATATTTTCTCCTATGACTATCTGAAATCTGAAAGATTGAAGCCTCAACTTTCGTTCTTTTGTAATCAGCCGTTAAATCGAGCACGTTTTACACAAATCTTCAGTTTCAGAGGAAAAAGCTGAGAAAAAAGCCTTTTGTAAAAAAACCCTGTCAGTGACTTTAAAGCTATTTTTTTGCTTTAGTGACAACTCATAATCTGAACATCGTTTCCTTATATAAAACTTAAAAAAAAAAACACAAACCGGGCTTTTGATGGCAAAATTATTATTATTTATCTATCTGGGTCAGAGTTGAATGGATTTCTTACTGTATTTTGGCGTTCCTCCAACTTTCTCTCCCGTCAGTCAGCACACACATAACTTCCTCTTCCTCCCGGACATGCAGAGTGTCACTGCTTTCCCCGTTTTTTATGGTTTTATCTCACAACCACCACATTATCCATGAATTCCACACTTGCTCTGGTCGGAGTGTGCGCTGCTGTGCGCTGCTGGGAACGTCAGCTCTGCACGTTGCGCTATTTTCTGTCTCGTAAACGCCTTTCTTTCTCCCTCTGAGCTCCGATGAGCATGGATGATCTCACATCAAAAGGTGCGCTGCTACTTCCTACATGTCACCTATTATTTTGCTATCTGGCTCACAGGCTGGGGGTATTTTGTACCCACCTCCACACCCCCCCTCCTCCCCCTCCCCCCGACATGCAGGGATGACCCGTTTGGCCTGGTTAGTTGATGGTTTTATCTCACGATCACAACATTATCAGCAATCCACTCAGGTTCACACATGTTATGTGTTAGTATGTGGTGCTGTGAGCTGCTGGATACATCACAATATCACTTCATAGCGCCATAATCTCACTTCTTTTCCTGCTTCTTCCTCCTTTTCTGGGTAGCATCAGTGGCTAATCTCTCATCTAAAGGTGCACTGCTGCCATCTTCTGGACACAGTTGGTCACTACAACACCCCACAGCTTAGATATTGATGAGAGACCTCCGCCAGGGTGTTTTCTAGTAATCCTCGTGAAAAAATGCAAATGACGAGTTATCTCATCAATGGCACTGAGTGAGTTAACTTAACATTAGTATTAGCCTAACATTAGCAATGACCTGGCATTAGTCTAGCATTAGCATTAACCTAAGATTAGCATTGAGCTAACATTAGCATTAACCTAGCATTAGCAATAACCTTGCATTAGCCTAGCAATAGCATTATTCTAGCATTAGCTTTAACCTAGCAATAGCATTTACTTATCATTATAATGAGCTAGCAATAGCTTAGCATTAGCATGAACATATTATTACCATTAATGTAGCATTAGCAATAACCTAGGCTATGCCTAGCAATAGCAATGATATTGCAGTATTTACACAGTAGTATTAGTGAAAGACCCAGTATGAAGGAAAAAACCAGTGAATTTGATGGGATTTAGGATGTGATGGCGCGGAAATGGCGAAGGCCTTTCCTGTGACATTTTAGGCCCCTCCCACTGACCACAACCTGTATTTTCTTCATCAGCGACCTGCTCCCATTTGTCTAAGTTCATCCAACAGTATTTTGAGGTCAACACGACATATCGTCTTTCCGCTACTGTTAGCTGTTAGCGCCCTCTGAGAATGCAAGGCATGATCGTTAATTTTCTTATTTAGTCTTGTTCAGGGCTGGACAGTCATCATGTGTATCAAATATAAAGCAGTTTGAACTTTGTATTTGAGAGTTATGTGCATTTTCCTATTATGGCGTGCTATAGTTGCTAACAGTGAACATAACCGCAAATGACGCCTATTGAGGATTTTTCTTACTCCTGTGTGTGTGTGTAATAACGATTGCTAGAACACCTCATCCACACAGTTGCTCCGGTCAGAGAGAGAAATGAGGATACAGTGTTGAGTCTTAGCCTTTTATGTGCCACAGCATGGAAACAGTGATTAACTATCCATTTGTTCACTGATGTACAAAATAACTGATATTTGTGATGGTATTCTGTAAATAATAAGACAGAAAGACAGTGACCGTGGCTCAGGTGGTAGAGGGTCGTCTTCTGATCAAGAGGTTGGGGGTTCGATCCCAGTACCTGACTATGTGTCGAAGTGTCTTTGGGCAAGACACTGAACCCCCAGTGGTCGACTAGCACCTTGCATGGCAGTCCTGTCCCACTGGTGTGTGAATGTGAGAGTGATTGGGTGAATGAGCTGATATGTAAAGCGCTTTGAGACTGCTTCAGTGTGGTGATAAAGCGCTATATAAAATCAAGTCCATTTACCATTTACCATATAAATGAAAAACAGGCCAACCGGAAGTGACACGGCCGGTTAGCTTAGCATTAGCGCTGGTAACAGAAACGTACATTAAACAACTAAACGGTGCGCTACCCGTGAGGTTCACAACCAATAAACAACTGCTTACACATGCTTGCAGTGAACCAAACTTACTTCTTTCATGAACACGTCATAGCAGATGACACATCGGCCCGCAACAGTGCCCGAAAACAACGGTGAAAACAATAACTTCCCGTTTAGGTGCCTGAACAGGAAACACCGTAATACAAACGAAACATAGGAAATTTATAACAATGCCAGTCAAAAACACAAGGCATGATTGGAAATGTTTCAAGGCAGTCATGATTAGGCTTGGGCAAATGTCAATTGTGTGAAATTTGAAGCTGATCAAATTTTGTGTGTCAGAGTTATAGGGATTTTTAAATGGTGGCGTGCTAACAAAAATTGGCATTTCAAATTGCGGAAACACCATGACCAAACCGTTAGAGATACACAAATTATTTCGATGATTTTTCATCTTCAGTGGGTCCTACGGGTTTTGGCAAAGTTTGAAGCGAATCGGATGAAGCCCCTCAGATCTGTTCACGCAAATGTCGAAATGCCATTTTTGACCTTTGACCTGTTTGGTTTTGGGCAGGGTCATAATGTAACTTTTTGCTCATCTTGGGGTCAAAAATACATGTGGCAAATTTTATACATACCGGTCAAACTTGCCGGCCGTGTAGTTCCATCGCATTTTTTTACCGATTTTTTTCATTGCACTAAATTATCAAATTTTTCACCAGGCCTGAGGTGAGTGCAAACTTTGGTGAGACTTTAGGTATGCTCAGGGGGTCAAATTAGCAATAAAAGGCAAAGTTAGTACAATACTGATAGTAAAAATAAATGCAATTAAAGCCGCGAGCGGCGTCTTAGGGTCCGAAGGAGTGGTCGAGTTCGGTAACCCATGTGTTATTTTCACATTGATTCTTGTTTAAGGCTGGGCAGTCATCATGTATATGAAATATGAGGCCTTTTGAACATTGTATATGAGAGTTATAGCGGCTTTTCTATTATGACGTGCAAAATGGCGGCAGTCGAAAAAAGCCAATATGAAAGGGAAAACATGTTAAAAATCACTCTCAGTGAATTTGATGCAAATCCATTCAAAAATAGCCAAGATGCAGCATTTAGAATATGATGGCGAGCGATTTTCTGGTGACATTATAGGCCCCTCCCACTGATCACAGCCTGTTTTTTCTTCATCAGTGACCTGCAGGTCCTGCACCTATCTTATAAGATTCATTCAACACTATTTTGTCTTTCCGCTAGAGCTGTTAGTGTCGGACGCCACTAAAGGCGGCGCACAATGAGAACGCAAGGAATGATGGGTTATTTTCACATTGAGTCTTGTTTAGGGATGGACAGTCTACATGTGTATCAAATATGAAGCTGTTTGAATGTATTGTATATGAGTGTTATAGTGGTTTTTCTATTATGGTGTGCAAAATGGCACCAGTCGCGCCACGACCAAACCGTTAGAGACACACGCAAATTCTTTCAATGATTTTTAATCTTCAGTGGGCCCCAAGTGTTCTGGCAGAGTTTGAAGTGAATCGCATGGAGCCCCTCAGACGAGTTCGTGCAAATGCATTTTCAGGGCGAAACGCCATTTTTTGACCAAAGATGGTTGAATTTCTGTTTGGTTTTGGGCGTGGTCATAATGTAACTTTTTGCTCCTAAGGGCATCCTAAGGGGGTAAACTGTTGTGGAATAATAATAGGGAATAAATGCAAGAACAATAGGTTCTAACGGCCAGTTTATTACGACTATTACAGTGCTCGTTGGAAGTATTTATTCATATAGTGGGAGGAGCTTAAGTAGAGTTGTCAATTATGGCCAAATGAATATGTGTTTGAAGGTTGGATGTACAAAGAGGTGTACATACTCTGTACTCTGTAGTGTTATAAAATGGTTTATTTGTGGGTGTAAAGTAAAATAGCGTGTGTGATGTCCATAGTTTAATTCTATAGGACATGTGCATGATAAATGTGTTTGTTTCTTTTTTTTTTAACTCATTTTTATATTTTTTTGTTTGGTATATTTTTCTGAAATGTATGTTTTGTGGAGTCATTTTGTGTATTTTTGTATCTTTTTTGGTGTAGTTTTGTGCATTTCTGTTGTCATTTTGTGTATTTTGTGTATTTTTTGTATAAATATTTACTTTTATGTATTTTGAGTCATTTTCATATTTTTGTTGTTGTTTGGTGTATTTTTCTATAATGTATGTTTTTTGGAGTCATTATGTGTAATTTTGCATAAATATTGTTTAGTTTTGTGTTTTATTTTACTCATTTAGTGTGTGTGTGTGTGTGTGTGTGTGTGTGTTACGTGCAGGTAAACTGCACTATTTTGATCCTCCTCTGTTGTTTCAGCAGCTAATCTGCTGCTGTGCTCACCTGGCCTCGTTAGCAGCCCTGCAGTGTATATAAGGGCTCAATCAAGCACACTCTGGAGAGAGCTGTGCTGCGTTCAAGGTGGCCTTCATTTTGTTTTGTTCTCGGTGTGGCGGTAAGGTGTAGGGTTAGGTAAGACGAGGTACCTCTTACATTTTACACACCTAGGAATTTGTCTGTCTAGTAGTGATGGCAATATGAAGCCTCATGAAGCATTGAGGGATCGCAGCCTATTACTCAGCACATGGTTCGAAGGGTCGCGGTGATACATGCTCCACTACGCCATCATGTGGACAAAAAAATGTAATACATGCCAAGGGCCTATAACAAATGGTGGGGTCTGAACTATGGTCTGAAAGAATACAGCCAATAATGTGGAGAAAGTTGTGATGTAAAATGAGCTTGTGTTACTTTGTTCATGTATGTGCTTATGCAACTATTGACAGAGTTTAATAAAAACAAAAATACATTTATTCATTTTTATTTAAAAATAATAATTTTTCGAGAGTATTTGGACTTAGGCGATTTCTTTTTTTGCACAGGATTTCACCCGCCTTTGAAAAAACCCGTTCACAGGGCACAGATGATGCAGGTGTACATAGATATGTAATGGCAAGTTTGTACAGATTTGGAAATGTAGATGTATGTTTTTCCAAATATTGAAGGGGACTTTCAAGTCGAGCAATATTTGGTTCACCCAGGTATGTTTGGACCTCCACTGTAGCATTGGCAGTTATATTAGGGGTTCTTGTCTGCTGGCATGTCGTGTCAAAACGTTGCCACAGTTTTCTCCCTAGAACAGAAAAAACAGGCTGTAAGTGACTTATTAGCACAATTAGAGTACACATATTACCTTCTTCTACAGATGAAGAAGGTCCTGATGATGATGATGAAGCTGAAGCAGATGAGGACAATCCAAGTCTTAAGACTCGAGCACATTCTCCGATCAATCTTTTTTCTGCTCCTGCTGCCTTATTAGGGTTGAAGAATCCTATTTTTTTGAATCTTGGATCAAGTAACGTAGAGAGGGACATGATGCTCATTGATTGAAGGTGGCTGAGCTTGTCCCTCAGCTGTCTACGCAAATACTCAGCCACGTCTCTGCTCTCAGGTGTCTGGATATTGCCAATCTCCTCTTCTTCCAGAGCATTATGAAGAATGGAATGACTTTTGACCCAGAGACTTTCTTCTCCTCAGACACCTCAATAGTGGCATAGTTAAAGGGGGCAAGTACTTTCCGACAGTCTGCAATTATATTATATTGTTATGCTGAGAGTGGTACAATGTCTGTATGGAGCCCAGCCAAAGCTGCTCCAACGGGCTCTCTCAAATTAAACAGACGCTGAAGCATTAGGTATGTGTTGTTCCATCGCGTATCCACCTCCTGAATAAGTTTAAGTACGGAGAGACCCATTTGCAATTGAATCTGTGTTAGTCTCTCCTATAAAACAGTAAATAAAATAAAACAATGCAGGAGCAGAAATAATAATTGACAAATTACAAGTAAGGACCTTACCTTTGCAGTGGAGCTGCTCTTAAAATATCCAACCATCTTACGACAGTTCGTCCTGATGTCACACAATTCAGGACTTCGGTCGAGAGCTTTCTTTATAATTAAGTTTAGAGTGTGTGCCACACAAATTGTGTGACGCAAATGTAGCTCTCGAGCACAAGCACCCATATTGGCAGCACCATCAGTCACCAGACATGTCACCTTTTCAGCTAAACCCCACTCAGATATGAGAGAGGTCTTCACTCTCGCTATATTTGCTGCTGTATGTGCCTCAGGGAAATGCTGCACCCCAAGGACAACAGTCTGCAGAGAAGTTGTCTCATCAATAAAATGACAAGTCACAGCGAGATAGGCATCCGTGTTGATTGAGGTCCACATGTCTGCTGTTAAACTAACAGCAGATGCAGTAGACACGACCACTTTGGCCTTGTCTTTGGCTTCCCTATACCTCTTCTCCACCATGGCTTTCAAAGTCTAAAAAAAGTAAAGTATTGAAATAGCTGATCTGAGAAAAATAACTTGTTAACATTGTTTCATTTGTTCACATAAATACCTGCCGCGTGGGAAGAACATAAGATGGAGCCAAAGCTTTTACAAGCTTTCGGAAGCCACTTCCCTCCACAATGGAAAAGGGCTGGGAATCCTCAATCACCATATCCACCAACACCTCAGTCAAGTCAACCGTCTCAGCTGAATGAAAATGCATATGTTATAGTTAGACATTTTAATGGACAATTAAATTCAAATAACCATATAAAGTGTAATTGTAGGACAATCATCATCAATTATTATCATGAAATAAAATGGCCTACCCGAGACAGGTTCACCCTGGTTGGAATCCACACTGCCATGCAAGGCTCGGTAGTGCCTTAGCATAGCTGAGGTGTTATTATTATAACCCAGTTGTTTAGAGCACAACAGACACTTCACCTACAATTAAAAAAACTATTATTCAAACCTATTTAGAAAAGACAAATGTGAGCAAGAGAAATTATGTGTTGTCATATTTGTGTAATCTATTATTACATAATTATTGCTATGCCTTACCTTATTAGGTGAGATCTGCTCAAAGTGCTCCCAAACTGGAGAAAATCTTCTCTTTCTTGCTGGTTCCATCGCAAAAGAAGAAGCGTGAATAGGATGCCAAAAGAAGCGCAATAACCCAAAAACACAAAAAGTGAGGGGGAATCCATTGCGTTGACTCATCTGTTTTATTTTGAATTGCGCTCCAAACCAGCGAATCATTTCCTGAATCAGTCACGTGGTACGGCCGCTTCGCAAGGCTTCGAACGTCACCACATACGTCACCAACACGCGCCTCGACCCACGCTTCAAAAAAAAACTCCCTTAGATTACTCGGTACACGCTTTGAAGACTCGGCACGCTCAGCACATCACTACTGTCTAGGAACACTAGGTAAGTGGTGAGTGCCACCCCTTGTATGTTTTGGCCTCTTCTTTAGTTAGTTAGTCAGGATTTTTGTTCTTTGTTCTTTTTCATATTGCAGCAGTAGAGTTTGATAGGGCCTGGTTTGTTTTGTTTGTTTCATTTATTTGGCACAAACCTCCCAGCCCTCACCGTGTGTGTGTGCGTGTGTGCGTGCGTGCGTGTGCGTGTGCGTGTCCCAGCCACAATTCGGCTGTTTTTTTTTTTTTCACAAAATCATTGTTTACTTTCAAACCGAGTGGTCAGAGCTTAACTTCCATGCACGGCACCTCAGAGAATCCGCAGTTTTCCAGATGGAGTATTGAACGGGTTGAAGTCAATACCGACTCTAGTGAAACAGCGCTTTAGTGAGCACTTATGTGGTTTAAACAATGGGAAAGTTGTCTGCAAAAGACTCACCAGTGGCTGATGGTTTCAAATGATCTATTCAGAGAGCTCCCGTTTTTGAGACGCGACGATAGCATGGAACAGCGATGAAGACAGAGGAAGTGGAGTCCGTGACCCGCAATTAAAAGGAAGTTTGGGATCACAGGGATGATTTTAAATAACCATGAAATATTAAATAACCATAAAAAATTAACTTAAATAACTTTTAGAAGTGCAAAAACTCTTTAATATTGACCTTTTTTAAACCCAAACAAACTGCGACAGTGACGTCATGAACCCGGAAATAGCGCGCTCAATAACAAGAGGCCCGTAATCTTAAAATGAACATTTTGCAACACTAAATTACTCCAAAATAACAGATGCACACACTTGGGGTATTTGCAAGCCGTTGACAAAGTTTCAGGTCAAACACATACCGCAGGGAGATATTTGCTCCACACTCACACATGTACGCACGCACGAACACACAACATTCTTGCTTTTATAGGTAGATGTTACTGATGACACGTGCTTGCTCACATTTAATGCATGGATGTGCATGTGTTTGCTTCACATAAGAAAGTGGTTTATAGATTTTATTTATTTGGAACGGGGTTAGCTAACAATTTCATAGATTTTCGGTTACAGTTTGAAACCAAATGCCTCATACGCACTACATAAAATGAATAATTAGCACACACGTTTGACCCCTCATAATGATTAAACCACATATAAAATAATTAGATAAAAGAACTGATCTATCAGTAATCTTGTATTTAATTAGTATTGCTTTAATCAGGAGAAATTAAAAGAAGTAAATATTTAATGTAATCCTAAAAACAGTTATTGGCCATGTGAGAATAGTTTTTAATGTTGGAAGTATAGTTGATAATGTGAACACTGATATTTCTGGAAGCTAAAGTTAATATTATTGTGTTATAGAAGATGTGACCATTCCTCGACTCTCTGAGGATTTTGGTTCTAAACCTTTTCAAAATGTGAACAATCAGGAAAGTCTATGTAACTCTTTCACTAGGAGCATGCTGTTGGAGCATGTGCTCTGTAAATGGTCAATTAGTTTTGCTTTCTATAATACATTCTATCTTTTGCATTGAAATCTCCATATTTTTATTGATATTAACTGAGGATCAATCGGCGCCGATTTCCTTAATTTTGGGGGTCAGTGTTTGACCGATACTTGCATATGAAACCGATCTTATCCACCTCCACAAACGTCTGACCATTCTGCTGTGAGATGATTGACAGGTCCACCTGGTCACGTGTGCATCAACGCTCAATGGATCAAATAATCTCTCTGCCAATCGCAAAATTCAATTGTAATTGCTGGCGTTCAACTCAATATGCATAACTAAAATATTTATTAAAATGTTAAAAGTTGGACTAGGATCCAACAGCACGACTTAATACCCCAATACAGAAAAAGGTGGGTTTGGGGTTTAGTTCCTCCTTTAGTTACCTGATTCCTTATAATCAGATTATAGCGTTACCCTTATAATCCCAATTTTAAATTCCTAAAATCTAAAGTTAATCTGGGACTCATTTCAGTTTAACTCTGACTTGAATACAGAGGCTAAAATAACTCCTACTAGTTCATTGATGTGCTAGAGCTTGTTGTTCAGTGATATTTAGAACAAAAATGTGTCATGTGCTGTCATGAGGCAGCATAAATCTGCAGGAAATGTAGGATGAGACAAACAGAACAAGAATGAATGAAATAATTTTGCCATGAGTTCTTTCCCAGGCTTCAGAGGTATTACTTTAAACTAGAATTCAAGATCATTTCAGGTAGAGCTTGAGTCATTTTGTGGCTGCAGCTTCCTGACCGTTGTTTTTCCTTTCCAACTGAGTGAATTTACATCCTCATGCTCCTGCAGTGTTTCACTGAACGCCTTTAACTCAGCAACAGCTTTTTTAAATTTGGGGCTTGTGACACTCAGCCAAAAGCCACAAATTACCCCCCTCTAGCAACAGCGAATCAGGAACAATTTTGTGTTGGCTATAAAAAAAGAGTGAGAGCGAGAGAAGTGAGGAGAAAATATAGCTTACACCAGGGACCACCAACAAAGGCAACATGGGCTGAACAGCTCGTTGGCCACAGTTTGGGTGGCAGCAATCACTCCCATCATATCACATCTACGTAGTATGGCACAACATCCATTAGCTAACTCCCAGGCCTGAATTAGTGGATTTATGTCACTGTTCCAAGATGTTTGTAGGCCTGTGATTGGAGTGCAGAGACCTGCAGCGGTGAGAAATTCAGCACTATTTACACTAGTCACAGTCAGGAGAGAAAAGGGATTTGGATGAGGTAACAATTTGCCACCTGGAATTTTCATTCTGTCTTTTGTGAAGGGTGGGATTTTTGATTTCCACCCCACACCATGAAGTGGGTCTTTAACTCAAAGCGTTTCTTACAAAGCATGAGGTTTTGGCATTCCCTCCTAATATGCTTCCTTTGAGCCAATCCATGTTTTTCCTATTCTGGCACCCCTCCTGACTTCCCTTTTAAAATTCATTTCATGGTTGCAATATGCCACTGCAAAGAGTCAAGGACAAAGCAAAGTGATGTGGAAGAATTCCAGCTAATCACAGCCTGATATTTCAGGCTGGTGCTTTTTTCTATCGCTGAGATCATCTCTGAGGTTACCAATCACCAGATTTGGGTTAAAAGCTGACCTTGTCCCATAAACTCCTCCACTGGACTTACCTTACATTAGTATACCATAGTATACCAACACCCCCATGGCCTTAATTTGCTGACACATCTTTGCCTTGATATTATTTGTTCTTCCTGCTTTTCTTTGCAATATACAAAAGAGCTATAAATGTTTGTTTTGCAGATTAATGGCTCACATTTAGAATAATAATTGGTTTAGGGGCTACGCTGAGTCACATCACTCTCTGACTATCTTTGATCTGAAGTCTGCAAAAGGTGATCACTTGTCTCTGCAGTTAGCTTTTATACCAGTGACGTGCAGTCAAGGTAGGCAAGGTAGGCAGTGCCTACCCAAGGGTGAATTGATATTTTGATTATTTGTATTTTTTTGCATAATTTTAATATAATTATAAATTATTTATTTTTCCATTTCCAATAGCCTACAGTACTTATAAGTTTAAAAGTGTCAGTATTTTGTGCGTTTCATAGCCCAAATTACTAAACAGCGCTATTTCCTGGAACGGCTGCAGTCTCACTCCGCTGTAAGGCAAAGGGAGGCCACACCTCCTCCCAAATACACATTACTGCTCTGCCTCTGTTCTCATAGCGTGTTTTAATGTGTTTGCTCATGCGCAGTCAGGTCCCCAAGATGACAACCATTTACGTCTAAGGGCAGCTCTCTACGCTGCCTTTGGACGTAACCGTGCTATGCTAAATGCTATACGTAAGTTCACAGAGCAATTGATCCCATGTGACCACTGCTGCTATATATACAGTATATATATATATATGTGTATGTATATGTGTGTATATATGTATATGTGTATATATATATGTGTATGTATATGTGTATATATATATGTGTATGTATATGTGTGTATATATATATGTGTATGTGTCATGTTCTGTTGGTTAAGTTTAGTTATTCTGTGTCTTTGTTTATTTTGAGTCTAGTCTTGTGTTAACTCTTGTCTGTGTTTCAGGGATTCCTGTTTGTGGCTCCACCCCTCAGTGATGTCTGTGTGCTTGGTTGGTGATTGATTAGCTCCCTCATGTTTTCACTCAGGTGTGGGCCATTCCCAATCAAGCTTCCCTCACTATTTAACTGAGTGCTTGGTCACAGTGTGGTTGCTGGTTCTTTGTGTGATGTTGTCAGGTTCGTTGGCTCCCTTCGTGTGCAGTTGTGTCTAGTCTTGATCCCTGTTCCTGCTCCCCTGTTTTTTGAGTTTGGATTTTGAATAAGTTTGTTTGAGGAATAAACATGGACTGGTTCCACCAACGTTATTCCTCTATCCTGCCTCCGTCTCTCCTTGCATTTGGGTCCACACCAACACCGGACCGTGACAGTATGTATGTGTGTATATATATATATATATATATGGTTATGTATGTGTGTGTATATATATGTGTGTGTGTATATATATATGTGTGTGTGTAAAGCATAAAGGTGCATTTACACCGAATGCAACTTCAATGACTATAGTCGTTTCTTTAATGGTGTTCATGATGTTGATTTTGTTAGATGGCTAAATGCTTGTTCATGTGGATCTTGTTGGGTTTTTTCATTGTTATTATGAATTTTATATTTTGATAAGCGCATTGAGATGACTTTGTTGTAAATTGCTTGATACAAATAACGTTGAATTGAAATAAATTAACACTTGCCAGCAGAAACATATGAAAGTGTCATTGGTGGTCTCGATTTGCAACGTGCCTACCCAACCCTAGTGGTCACGGCACGTCACTCTTTTCTACCTACACCTCCATATGCCACACTAAAGAAAAAACAGCAGGCAGGCTTTCTCTCCAATTAGAGCTGCAATGGTAGAGCGAGGGTGTGAAACTGCCAGCTGGAGGGCTGGAAATAGAGAGCAACAAGTGCACCCAGTGAAACAGGCTCTCTGAGGAACACATGTGGTCAAATGAAGGATTTATCGGCTATATAAACCTAAACGCAAACCGGATTTTCCTAAGATGCTTAATGGAGCAATGCATTTCACTTTGGTTTTGGCTGACAGAGAAAAGCTGGACTATTTGCATTATGCAACCTCCTTCAAAGAAGTTTTGATGTCTTGAACTAAGGCAAATTATCAATAAACCAATCATTAGTGCTGTCAAGAGAAAAAATGGTGGGATTAATTAATTATGCTCTGTGAATAATTAATCTAATTAATTTATTTTTTAATCACACCTAAAAAATGCTGAGAAATGCCCTCAACTTGAGGTATTTTTTTTTAAATTACATTATTGTGGCAGATCAAAAGTTTGATATATAACAAAGTGTTTTTATAAAGTAATTCATTTTTTTGTTTTTAACAGACTTGAACAAATGCAGATGTAACATTTACATTCCTCTGTTTTTTAAACTAGTCCCAAAGGCCACGTGTCATATTGATGTGAACTTTTGTCATTCTCCAAATAATAGAAATTACAAATGAAATAAATCATCAAAAAACTGCAAAAAAAAAAAAGATTAACAGCGTTATTTTTTTAGCACATTATTTTTTCCTGTAATTAATTAATCACAATTAACGCGTTAAAGTGACAGTCCGACTAATCATTAACACCTAAAAACAGTTATTGGCCATGTGAGAATAGTTTTTAATGTTGGAAGTATAGTTGATAATGTGAACACTGATATTTCTGGAAGCTAAAGTTAATATTATTGTGTTATAGAAGATGTGACCATTCCTCGACTCTCTGAGGATTTTGGTTCTAAACCTTTTCAAAATGTGAACAATCAGGAAAGTCTATGTAACTCTTCCACTGGGAGCATGCTGTTGGAGCATGTGCTCTGTAAATGGTCAATTAGTTTTGCTTTCTATAATACATTCTATCTTTTGCATTGACGAAAACGAAAAAAGGATCGATCGGCACCAATTTCCTTAATTTTGGGGGTCAGTGATCGGCATATGAAACCGATCTTATCCACCTCCACAAAGGTCTGAATGTACTGTAGTTACTGACCGTTCTGCTGTGAGATGATTGACAGGTCCACCTGGTCACGTGTACATCAACAGTCACCCTAGCATGTCGACAGTTTGGCAGTATTACACGGTAAAATAAAAAGTGAATTTTTGGTAAAGTGCCTAAAACAGGCCTGCAGTGTAACCTGTAGCACACGTTTTATGTATTGTTCCTTAAAGGTGTATGCTGTCAGTGAAACAAACGTTTCTAGTTTCTATTGTAGAATTAACACTCTGAATTATTCTGCAAACTCTTTATCATGTTGACAAAGCTGAAAGTGATGTAACATCAGTAACTATTTCTTGTGCAAAATAAGAAAATGACTTAAACTTACAGTATGTCACTATTTTACATAGTGCTAATCTCGTAGCGCTCATCACATGATAAATAACGCTGTGCTTCGACTGGTTGTGGTTAGTGTACAGGAAGAGAAGGAACATACTAGATGAACCACAAAGTAGTGCTTCTAAAAATATGCTCTTATTTGCTTTCTATTCTTCACCTGCTGTTTTTTTTTAGGATTTTTTAAGATGTTGCCAAAAAGCAGCTCCTTCAGAGGCTTTTCCCACAGATATGAGTAGAATTACTGTAATCACACCATTGGTTCTCAGCCCGGGTTTGATGTAACCCTCGGGGGGTCTTAGGGGTTTTTAGGAGGGGTCAAAACACACAAGGTAAAAATAAATGTAAAATAAATTACATTAATGGAAGATAAATTATATAGCAATATTTAATTTTAATTTCAATATACTAATTTGTAAAAATGAAAACTAAAAGCGTAAATATTCATTGCTATATTTTTGTGTAAAATTCATGTTGAGTTGTTTGTGTTGTTTTGTTTTATGAGCACAGCAATTTTCTGTGCAACTGATGCATAGTTCATTTTGTATATATATATATATATATATATATATATATATATATAAATAGTGCATATATACTGTATATACACAGTATACATACCTATGCTCTGATGAAATCATATTGTATTTTTCCAACTACAAAGGGTTCAGTACCTCCCACTAAGGTTAAGTACCACTGATTTGTTCCTTGTATATTGACAGAGGTACAGTCAGTTGCACTGGTGAGCTCAGTGGGAACCCCAGATATTTCTACAAATTTATAAAACTGTTTCATAATCCTGCCAAATTTTCCTATTCTGTTTTGGATTTTCAAAGAATAAAAGGGTGCCTCATCAATTCAAATACAGGAAAATTTTTGAAAGGGATTGATGGTATTCCTATATTGGCTACTATATGATAGTATTTTGTTTATTTTTGTAATGGGCATATTGCTACTCATGCAAATCTTACTGTAAAGGCATACATCATCACAGCCTGTATTTTTCTTATATTTAGTTAATTCTCGTTTAACTTTGGTCATTTCAAACATGTTAATTTACATCTCCTTATAGCACCACCGTTAGCTACTTTGAGTGTGTGTGTTTTTTTTTTTTTTAATTGTTCCCAAGGGTTAGGGTTAGTGTTTCCAAATAAGTCATATAAGTCACTGTCATGTGCTGCCACTAATGTTTGTATTATCATCATTTATCCGAGCCTGGATAAAGGGGCACAGTGGTGGGGCAGCATGTTTTAGTGATTTAGTAATTCCACCTCAGCAGAGAAGTGTGAGATTTAAAGGAGACATATCATGCATTTAAGTCATTCCTTTTTACATATAAATCATACAGTTGTGGTCTATATAAAGCGGAACTGCAATGCTTGGGTCTGAATTCCTCATTATTATAGCTCCACCCCTTTTTTTACCCCTTTTCTGATGTGCAAATGCAAATGAGACACTTCATACCCCGCCCCCTCTCCAGGTTGCAGAGGTGACACTCGGTTCAACTCCACCCTGTTCGGCCATTTTTGTAGTTTGATAGAAGAGATACGATTATTTAGCGGCGCAGAAAATGTTTATTCACATGTTATTTACAAAATGTCAACAACAGAAGACTTGTCCATCCAGCTTTACATGTTCGAGCCAGAGTCGGACCCGGCGGAGCGAGATGAAAATGAAGATGATGAACCTGCAGAACCCTAACAAGTGAGCTAACGCTAGCGCCAAGCTAACGTCACGAAATGCATTTGAATAGACTTTTTGGTGACAAAAATGGCAAAATGAAATGACAAATGAAAACTTTAGACTTAAATTAAATCGAGTAGGCCATATCATCAAGGATCTAAAACGAGCACACAGCATTAGCAGTTGCACCATCTTCATATGTTAGCGCTAACAAAACAATGACAGGGACGTCTTATCATCACACTTTTTTGCGTTATTTACAGTTTACCGAAGTGCTCTGTTCGTCGTCTCCAAAGATAGAAGGAATTGAACCCTCAATCGGACAAAGTCCTTCGGCAAATCCTTCTTTATACTGGTGGAGGTTGATGAAGCAGTCATCCTTGAAGTGCTTCGCGCACACAAAAATGACCTTACCCACAGATGTGGGTACATTTCCATAAAACTCAACCAGGCACTTTGAAAAGGTTCTGATGCTGGGAGACGTTGTAATGAAGCGTGTGGGTTACTACATCCAACAACCAAACATTTTGACTTATCCTCTCATAACTTCGGCATCCTTGAGCTTGGTTTACAAAATAAATGCGAGAAATGAAAATGGCGGATTGCTCGAAGTGTTGGGCCTGGAGTCGATGTCCTAATTTGGCAGTTCCGCTGAAAAATACTGTGATGTCATTGTTCAAAAAATGTAATAGAGAATAGAAAAATCGAAACAATATGACCAAAAATATGACCAAAACAGAATATAAAGATATCAACGGAGCACCTGAAGAGACTAATTTGAACTTTTCTGTACTTCTAAACACTCTAGATATACAACAAAATGCATTTAAGGGCTAAAAAAGTGGATTTAGCATGATATGTCCCCTTTAACAGCTAGAACTGAAACAGCTCAACACTTAAATCTATAATGAGTAATATGAGTGAGATGTCTCACTATGGGATGTCGCCTCTACTACATTTCTCAAAATACCAATTTCACTTTGCCAATCCTGATTGGCCGCTGAAGCGCATCAGTTTGATGGGAGAACCTCCCACCTTCTATAAACGGAGGGGACCAACAGATGTGCGTCATTCTTCATAAGCAAACCTCTTCTCCTTGTTCAAGAAAGAAGGGAAGTCTGGTGAGACATCTCACTCATATTACTCATAGAACCGGGGTTACGAAAGTAACCTATAGTTCTATTTTGTGACATAATAATGCATCAATTTTATAGAGGGCTTTTTTGGACACTCAAAGACAGAATTAAGGGATTATTCTTTCACTCCACACTTTGTGGTGGTGAACTACTATTGTAGCCACAGCTGCCATGGGGCAGACTGACGGAAGCGAGGCTGCCAAAGTGCCCCATCGGCCCCTTCAACCACCACCAACACTCACTCACACACTACATTCATACTAGACAATGTGGGTGAGGTGTCTTGCCCAAGGGCACAATGACAGATACCACTGGGGTGACTGCCAGTGAGATGTCTCACTATGGGATATGGAAAGTCCCGCAGTGCAGACATGCTTACCGAGCATCACCAGCCCAGGGGGCAGGAGTCTGCTTACATCAGGACAGAAAGACCGCCCGTGCTACGCATGGGGCGAATACGTCCAGCATGTAAAAGCGGACAAACGTGAGGCGCAAGGCCCAGCTCGCCGCTGCACAGATGTCCTGGACAGACACTCCCCTAAACAAAGCCCAGGATGTGGCAAGTCCCAGAGTCAAGTGTGCACGCAGACCCGCAGGTGGCTGCAGACCCTGACATGATAAGCCGAAGCAATATCCTCCACCACCCAGTGTGATAGGCGTTACATAAAGACAGGCTTCTCCATGCGGGGATTTGGCCCAGGAGACAAATCAGCTGATCGCTCCTCCTGAGGCCTCTTGTCCTGTCCATGCAATTGTGGATCGCACAAACAGGACACAATAAAAATGAGGTCGCTGCTCACTCTGTGAAGCAGAAATGGCCAGCAGGTTGATGGGAGAACATGAACCCACAACCTTCGGCACAAAGGCCGGGTTGGGTCTCAGAATGATTCTCGGATCACCTGGGGAAAGCTGAGCGCACAATTGGTGAACCGAGAGCGCATGAATGTCACTGACTCTTCTGGCAGAAGCCAGAGCCAGCAACAAAACAGCTTTAAGGGGGGCAAACTTTACTTCCGTCTCACCAATCAGTTCAAACGAGGGTCCCTTAAAACCCTCCAGAACCACTGCCAGATCCCATGGTGGAACCACCAATCTGGACACGGGGAGGAGCCTGTGTGCACCCTTCATATCAGCGGATGCTGACTCGCTGGTTTGTCCGCAAAGCCCTCGTGACAGGCGGCAATCGCTGCCAAATACACTTTCACAGCCTGTCAACCAGGCCCTGCAGTAATGACAGAATCACACCCACCGGGCACTGAAAAGGAATATGCCTTTTTGGAGACACCAGTCCTCAAACACCTTCCACTTGGAGATCTAGTGGAGGGGGCACGAGCGCTCTGTATGGTAGAGATCACACTCTGTGATAACCCTACGGCGGATTGTGCCACTCAGGGGCAAGGCCCACAGCTCCAGCTGGTAAATCTCCGCCAACCAGTGCATAGCCGGTAGGTGGGGATCCACCAGGATCAGATAAAGGCCATATTCCCTCACCCTGTGCAGTCCGCTGGAAAGCACATCCCCGGGATGTGCGTCACTCTCAGAGAGAGGAGACGCCCCACACTCCATTGGAGTGTGGGGACTTCCTCGGCCAGGCAGGTTGGCCTCGCTGAGGTTGCGGAGGCTGGGCGGAGGATCTTGGTGCACTGAACAGCAGACCCTGGAGAGGAAGGTATTCTAAACAATTTATTAGGAACTGTTTTTTCCATTTGAGAAGCATCTCTAAGCTGAGACACATGGTCTCTCGTCATGAGCTTGAGATGATTGTGCATGCGTTTTTTCCCTCACGATTAGACTACTGTAACAGCCTGTTTACATGCCTTAGTAAAAAGGACTTGGCTCGCCTACAAGTAGTCCAAAACTCTGCTGCACGGCTCCTGACCCGCACCCACAAGACAGCCCATATTACTCCTATTTTAAAATCTCTACGTTGGCTCCCTGTGATATACAGAATTAATTCTGTATATGACCTTCAGGGCTCTCCATGGTCAGGTGCCTGGATACATTAAAGGCCTGATCCAGCCCTATGTCTCCAATAGGAGCTTGAGGTCCTCTTCTCAGAACCTGCTGATGGTCCTCTGCACTTGCTTTAAAACTCGAGGAGATCGATCGTTTAAAGTGGTAGCTCCTCGCCTTTGGAATGAACTTCCACACACTCTGCGCATGCTCGACTCTGTGGATGATTTAAAAAATCAACTAAAGACATACTTTTTTAGGGAGGCTTTCTAGCCACA
The DNA here is from genome assembly GCF_900634775.1 of Gouania willdenowi. Taxonomy (NCBI): domain Eukaryota; kingdom Metazoa; phylum Chordata; class Actinopteri; order Blenniiformes; family Gobiesocidae; genus Gouania; species Gouania willdenowi. Next base: position 3,688,043 of record NC_041051.1, on the reverse strand, counting down.
CTTTTGTATCTGCCCAATGTAGGCTTTGTATGTACCCTTTTATTTCTTGCATTCTACCGACACGGCACTGTACTGACATATGTACTCCAATTGTTATTGTTTTAAACATTAAAATGTGAAGCACTTTGTGACCCTGGTCTGTGAAAAGCTCTATATAAATAAACTTTACTTACTTACTTACTTAAGGTCGTTTTCTGACGTACAGGTGGAGACGTGAGCAGAGGCTTCCTAGAGAGGCATAGGCGCAGAGCCTCATCGTCCCTTTTCTTTGCTTCACAGCACCTGCGGCATCCTGAGCAGTCCGGGGGCCTCCATGGCCTCGCAGTCGTGAACGGAGGAGCCTGCAACCGGAGCCCTCCCAGTAAATGGGCGGGTCTGCCAAGGATGGGCCCCTTCTTCGAGCAGCTCGGGGACGAAGGGGAGAGTTTATCTCAGAGCGCCTCTGGAGAGAGGAAGCTTTTTTCCCTCGTAGCGGGACCTGGTGGTTTCCACAGGCTATGAGATGGCCAGCCATGTAGCAGCGCGTTTGCACACTTCCACCGTATCCAGGCTCGGAGGATGAGAGACAGGTGTGGAGCCCTCCATGTCCTCCTGAGAGGCAGTGAAGGAGGCAGACCGGAGTAACGAACACTTTGTCCCCTTCGTCCACCATGGAGAGGAATGGATCGGAGACGTCCCCATCATATTCTTCACAGTTGATAACAAGGACATCCTCGTCAGGTGGGGAGATATCTTCTAGGTTCAGCTGAGAGCCCCAGCTGAAGCTGTGAACAGCAGCAGTTTCCATGGGAACAGTCTTCACTGCATCCACCGCGGTCATGCCGTGTGTGGAGGAAGAGGGGCCTTGCTCGGTCCTCAGAAGCCAAGCCAGCCCAGAGGGCTTTGAATAAGGTTTGATTAAGGTTTGGATATTTTTTGGATAAGCTTTAGAAAGGCTTTGGAAACGATTTGGATAAGATTTGGATACGGTTTAGATAAGATTTAGATAATATTTGGATAAGGTTTGGATGAGGTTTGGTAAAGCTTTGGATAAGATTTAGAAAAATTTGAACAAGGTTTGGATAAGGTTTGGTAAAGCTTTAGATAAGCTTAGGATCAGGTTTGGATAAGAATTTTATATAGTTTGGAAAAGGTTTGGATACGGTCTGGATAAGCTTTGGATATGGTTTGGATAAGATTTGGGTAAGATTTGGATAACCTTAGGATACGGTTTGGATAAGCTTTGGATAAGCTTTGGATAAGAATTGGATAAGCTTTTGATAAGATTGAGATAACCTTTGTGTGAGGTTTGGATAAGCCTTGGATACAGTTTGGATAAGCTTTGGAGGAGGTTTGGATGATGTTTGGATAAGCCTTGGATACGGTTTGGATAAGCTTTGGATGAGCTTTTGATAAGATTGGGATAACCTTTGGGGGAGGTTTGGATAAGGTTTGGATAAGCTTTGGATGATGTTTGGATAAGCCTTGGATACGGTTTGGACAAGGTTTGGATAAGCTTTGGAGGAGGTTTGGATGATGTTTGGATGAGGTTTTGATATGGTTTGGATAAGCTTTGGAGGAGGTTTGGATAAGCTTTGGAGGAGGTTTGGATAAGGTTTGAATAAGCTTTGGATAAGATTTAATAAGGTTTGGATAAGCTTTGGAGGAGGTTTTGATAAGGTTTGGATAAGGTTTTAATAAGGTTTGGATAAGCTTTGGATGAGGTTTGGATAAGCTTTGGAGGAGGTTTGGATAAGGTTTGAATAAGCTTTGGATAAGATTTAATAAGGTTTGGATAAGCTTTGGAGGAGGTTTTGATAAGGTTTGGATAAGGTTTTAATAAGGTTTGGATAAGCTTTGGATGAGGTTTGGATACGAATTGGATAAGATTTTATTCAAAGTCGGTTAATCAACGATGTTTTAAAAATAATATAAAGAAGTACTTTTTAAAAGTACTTGTGAATGATTAATAAAATAAAATGTATTTTATGTGTTGACACTTCCAAACATTAAAAAGGAATATAGAGTTTAAAGCAGGGTTGTTGAGGTAATCATTGTAATTGTGTAATTGATAATAATTAATTGCAATTATGGCATAATTATAATTGAAATTGTAATTTTAAAAATTGGTTGCTGTTGTAATTGTAATTAAATTCAGATAATTTACTTTGTAAATGTCATTGTCATGAAAACTCTAAACATTTTTAATTATAATTTAATGTAAAACGGGTGAACCATGTTACAGTTCTATGTGTACAGTTCTACACATATGTAGTTAATAAGTACATAAATATGTTCCATATCAAGCTTTACAACACCATTTAAAGACAATGGAAATTTAACCATAACTTTTACCAAAGGAAGAATATTCTGTATTTTCTTCCTGAGGGAGTGATTAAGTTTTTAAATCCCATCTCATTTGAACCAAAAATAAAATGCATTTCCAGATTGTAATAATAACCCAATTCAATTATGATTACAGTGACAAGCATTTAGTCCAATTACAATTATTTTTTTATCCTCAGAAAGTCAATTACAATTGTTTTCAATTTCTAAAGTCCAATTACAATTAATCACAAATTCTGACCCTGAACTAAATTACCTAATAAAAATGAACTTTCCTCTTGTGTTAGCTTTCTGTTAGCACTAAAAACTAATATCAATCATCTAATTTATTTCCTATATATTGATTACCTTGTGAGGCTTTGTTATCATTATCTACAATGATAATACAGGTTTTAATATTTATGGTGTGAGAGTCTGAGCCTTTCTTGTGTCAGTATACCCCTAGATTTCAATTCATTTAAAATTATAAAATGTGGTGATAAATGCTTGATGTGAAACATATTTTAATAATTATTAACTACATATGTGTAGAACTGTACATATAGAACTGTAACATGCAGTTTAGAGTTAAATTATAATTGACAATTTTCGTACAAATTTCACAGCAATTACAATAACAAATAAAATTATCTGAACTCAATTACAATTCAAATATGATCACAACAGCAATATATTTTTTAAATTACAATTATAATTTTACGCCATAATTGGAATTAAATATCAATTACGCGATTACAATTATAATTGACTCCAACCTGCTTGTAGCTATAAGTCCAAGAATCTTTAATTATCAAGCCTAAACTATTCTAAAAATTGTTGCTTTAGTTCCTCAAAGTTTTAATTTAAAAATTATAAGCACAGAAATTCTGTAGCTTTTTTGTTGTTGTTGATAGAAGGACATCAAAGCCTGTGCTTTCGTTGCCAAAGGAGATATCTAGAGATGTTTTATTACTTTTTAGAGTTTTATTATTTTTCTGGCTGATACTTTACATGAAAATGTGCTGCACAGATTTTCTTGCGGGATTTCTTCCCGCTCCGTGTGTGGCCTTTTCGCATGAGGAAATAATAAGCTTACATATTTCACTGACATTTCTATTTCAACAGTAAAAACAAAACCCCACACTGGGGTGGTCAGGCTGTACTTGTTTCATTTCATTTTTGTGAAAAAAAATTATAAATATTAACAAAAAAGTGCCCCTGCTTCTATTTTAAGTCATTCATTGTGTTTTGATTTTTGGAAATTATTAAACAGGTTTCGACTTCTAAGGACTTTTTGTATATTTCATATTGAGAGAAAAAAAGATCCTCCATATTTTCTTTTTCTTTTCTGTAATCTAAATGTAAAGGTATATATGTCTATTTACAAAGGTAGTAAAATAAACGGTCCGTTCCAGAAGTGTACATGAATAAACAAGATAAATCAGGGTTTAAATTCCATCTTTATTCCCAGTATAAAACGAAAGAAAAGTCGTCATTTAAATATTAAGACAATAGATGATAAATCAAGAGCAATAGACAATAAGCTGTTTTTAAAACATTACCAAATGTTCAAATACGCAGTAAAACTTGTTAGCGCGTTCCTTACAGTACTTGTTTTTACCTGAGAAAACCAGTTCACCCCTCATTCACCGGCCCTGGTGCTGGGGGGGTGGGGGACACTTTGTGGAGGCCCTGCGGGCTCCGCAGTGCGGGCGGCGGGTGGAGGAGGACCTGGACCCGCGGGTACGGAACGCACACCGCCGAGGAGAACGCGTCCATTCTGGGCTGCGTGTGCAGGAAGAAGCTGGAGAGAGTCGGTAGGAGGCTGCTGACAGGAGGGCTGGAGGCCGGGCTGAGGTGATGGAGGCACGGGAAGAGCTGCAGTGCTGCGGCGGTGTGAGGGAAGCCGATCAGGTGCTGCCGCTTGAAGCGCTTCCTCCTCCGCAGAAAGCTCCCGTTCTCGAACATGTCAGATGAGTTGGGGTCCAGGGTCCAGTAGTTGCCCTTCCCGGGGTTCCCGGGCTCCCGGGACATCTTAACGAAGCAGTCGTTGAGCGACAGGTTGTGTCTGATGGAGTTGTGCCAGGCGGGGAACTTGTCCCGGTAGTACGGGAACCGGCGGCTGATGAAGTCGCAGATCTCGCTGAGGGTGAGCCGTTTGTGGGGGCTCTGCAGGATGGCCATGGTGATCAGAGCGATGTACGAGTACGGAGGCTTTACCGGGACCGGCACCGGGAACCTCTCAGACTTCACCGAACCAGCAGGCTGCCCGTGTTCACCCACGCCTTTACCGGACTCCCCGACCACGTCAATGAACGTGTCCTCCATCGGTTCCACATCCAGAATCATAGTGGAACCTAAACACCATCACATTTACACTTCTCCATCTTTTTACTCAAACACCAGCTTTACACACTGATGCTGCCCCAGTGCGTTGCTGTGCGTATGAAGCGTGTGCACGCTTGGGTGTCCCCCTGCCTTTCCTGAGCTCACGTGGACGCGCTGGGGATCGTGACCAATAAAAAGAGCGGAAAGGCAGAAGGCCTCAGAACGCCTCACCTGGAGCCACCGAGGCATGACGTCATCATACCGATAATAACCAATCATCAATAATAACCTCACAACATCCATTCAAGAACGCAACAGTTTGTTTAAATATTCATATTCTATACTAGAATTATTTCATTTAAAATATTCTTCTACTGTATTGCAGTTAACACGCGCACACACTCTAAGTTGTGTACATTTTGTTTCATCCATTTGTGATTTAATAAACAAATCAATTGGACTTGAAGAGCTTTTTTTGCGGTCAACGTTGATGGAAGAACGGCTTGGATTTCTGGGAAAATTAGTCATATTCTGACGGAAAAAGTCTGCTACACACACGTATATAAATTATATATATATATATTTTTTTCTGTTCTGTAATTTCTATCTGAAATGTAAAAACGGGCACAGACTATTATATTATTAACGCATCTGTTTTACTGCATCACTAGTGTTTATATTCTGAGCTGTAGTTTATCTACTATTAACTCCACATATTCATCTTTATCTATTTATTGTTGTAACAACCGAACATTAAGTCCATAAAAGAAAGGAACCAAAAACAGGGCCTGCTTATATTTTATTTAATAGATAATTATTATTTAGCCTTAAAAATTATAGTATTATATGATTACTTTTTTTGACTCAACAATCAGGAAAAAATAAAAAAAATTCTACATTGCAGAGGAAAATAGGTGGCCTAGTGGTCAGGAAAAGGCTTAACCGGATATGTTCTTATTATTAATGAGACTCTCCTGGTTAGATAAAGGTTAAAAGATATATTTATCCACTTCAACGTGCCAAAAACAATAACTAGGGTTTTTTTTTTTATTATTCCAAATATTTTTATGTTAACTTAAAATGTTTTTTTTTTTTTTTTTGTTCAGCCATTGCAATAATATGATGGAGCATTGTAGTCAGTAAAATGAAGGAAATAAAATCAGTTTTCCAAATTATTATTATTTTTTAAAAATTCGTTTTCCGAATTAATTTTTTTTTTTTTAATCCGTTTCCCGAATTAATTTAAGTTCTTTTCACTATGAGGATTATCTTGTAATTTTTTTCTAATACTGGTTCCGGGTCAGAGTTCATCGCAATGGCGTCATCCACAGTGGTGGATATTCATCCTTTTATTCATTTTTACTTTGAAATCGAGTTAAAATATAAAGATAATTAGGATTTGCAGTCGGCGCAACTTGATACTTTAGTTCAAGAGGACACAGTCGTCGTAAGGCATACTGGTTGAAATCATTAGCAACCAACTACAATACTACGACAACTTCATTGCTAATAATGATAATAATGCATAGGATTTTATTAAGTGCTTTTCATAGACAGTCAATGCGCTTTATGTTATTTTCATACATTTTGTTGTGTTACAGTAGAATAGCATGCTTCAGGATTGGAACCATTCCAGTTCTACACTCGTTTTCAATTGAACTAGACGATAAAATGTGAACATGTCTGTATTCATCAGAGAAGTTATACGTGGTCTAGCTTACTGCTTAACATGCTAGAATGTGAGCTAATGATGCTAATGATGGTGAACAGCTACAGGATGATAACCAGTGTTTATTACACACATACCGTGAGGAGGTTTTGTGTCCAGACACGTAATTATTCATTTATAGTTTTAATAGTCTTTGCATACATATAAGCCTTTTCACACTCTGGAACTGCACTTGCGCGACCTGCGGGTGACAAAGGTCAGAGGAATATAAACAAACAAGCTCGTCCACAGCGCTTGTAATGTTATTCCAGAGACCGTTAGTGTTTTAATAGTGTTCATATTAATAATAATACACATATTCAGACTGGAGGAGGGATCAGGGTTTTCTGCTGATGTCACTTTCAGCTGATCCGAGCACTTTTAAAAACCGATGGAGCAGCTCAGCAGCAGTATGGAAGCTAGGGCAGTTCTCTCGCTTCCACACAGGTGACCCCTGGAGAATGAAAACACAGACTACCTGGGTCTCCAGCGGGCAGATTAGGACTCTACCAGGGAATGATGCTCATATCTGAGCACTTTAGTAAAACCGATGTTGGAAAGTTTGGACACCCCTGAAACTGACCGAGTGCATGGATGTAATGCGTCTGTAAAAAAAGGAAAGAGCTGCCAGTGGAGGAGAGGTGACTTTGGTAGCGTGATCTACCAAGTGTTATGATTGAGGATCGCGCGTAAACACCGGTGTCACGGACTGAGTTTACCTCGTACTGAGATCAATTATGAGTATATATGCGCATGCAAGCCTAACTCTAACCCTAACCTAATCTAGTAAACTAATAAAACACGTGTTCTCTCACTTTGAAAACAAAAATAAACAAAACTGAATTATTATTATTATTTTTTTTTAGCAAAAAATAATTTTCTGATAGTGCGCATATGCATATATGCTCATAATCGATCACACTACGAGGTAAACTCAGTCCGTGACACCGGTGTTTAAGCGAGATCATGCTACCAAAGTCACCTCTCCTCCACTGGCAGCTCTTTCCTTTTTTTGCAGACGCATTACATCCGTGCACTCTGTCAGTTTCAGGGGTGTCCAAACTTTCCAACATCGGTTTTACCAGCGTGAGCTGGCAAATCCGGATCGATGACATCAAGGTCCAGATTTTCTCTACTTACCTGAGGACCATTGGCCCACCATACCTTCTGCTGATCCTGAGTCCGATTACAGTAAGCTGTGGTTGCCAATGTGATTATCCTCCCTGGTAACCAGCTCCCATGGAAAGAGCTCATAGAAGCCACAGCCAGGTCCCTTCACGGGGCGGCCGACCCGCAAACCACAAATCTGCATTGTAAAGCATCTGACTACCTCGCCGCTGTGACAGCTCTTCTCATCAAGGCCCAGTCAGAATCATTCCTCTACCACAAGCCATTTATAGCTCTACTGACCTCCTCGACACACGTCACTGAAAGCATCGTCAGGTGCCGGCATATCACTTCTGGTCCACCTTCATCCGCCACTACTTGCCAGGTCTGCAAGACAGACAAAATTGGAGAAAAGATATTAAAGGACTTTCAGCCGGTAAGGTGGTCCTCATTGTTGACCCACAGCTTCCTTGAGCACTCTGGCCAGTTGGGAAGGTGAAGGATAAAACATACCTGCACCCTGTGTTCAGGCAGGTGCTGCTCCCAAATCTCCCAGATACGGAGGAACCTTAATAATCTTTCCTGTTTATGTTCAAAAGGTCTAAAGTAGACTTTTGGGGGTGGCTGTGTAGGAAAGCCCTGTTATATAAGTGTCTAGTTTCACTTTCAGTTATGTTGTTACTAGCCCTTTAAGAAGAACGTATTTTAGCAGAGTTCTTCCCACTGCATGCTTGAGCAGAGTAACTGCATGTTGACCAGCTGCAGAGCTGCATGTGTGTGTTTCTCTCCTGTTCCATGGAAGATGTGTGTACATGAGAAATGTAAGTAGTGGCTGATTCATGTTATAACTCATGACAATACATCTTATATTTGTGTTTACATGTTAGCTACTTTGTGGTAGTTGCTAACTCATGCATCCTGGTTATGCTAGCTATGCTCTCCTTATTTACATTGCTGTTAGCATGCATTGAAGAGGTTTTTTTTTCTGATTTACATTATAATTTCTCTTGCTAATTGCTTATGTTGATTATTGCAACCCATCGTCATTATATGTGTTTACAGAACCACGTTCTTCCAAGTAAAGCCTTCAGTTTCCTGCTTGCTCTCAGTGGAGAAGGACGCTATTTTTTCCCTCTCCCAAATTTTCCCTACTTGCTGCTTTTTTGTCTTGTTCAAATCTAACAGGAGCCTCTATCAGCATCCCAATCCTGAATCTAATCATGGAATTGATTATCTGGTCTTTCTTCGCTTATGGTCAAATTTCTCTATTAGAAGGACGGGCAATGGGAGAGTTCACAAGTCCTGAGGATGTGGAAGACATCCATCACCAGATTGGAATGTATGATATCGGGTCTTATGCTGATTGGATCTGGCATTTTCCTGAATTATCACAAAAATTGAATTACGTTGGCAGCACTATTGGAAGCCGCAATTAACAAAGAAAGGACCCAAACTCTCTGAACTCTCTCAGATGGATTCCACCGTGGAACTTTAAGAGGAGGATAGTTTGTCTCACAGGATATGGCCACACTATTGGTTTACTTATCGAACTGATCAGGAACAGTAGGGCTGGCAGCCATGTTACGGCTAGCCCATCTCAAAACACCTTCTCTATTCTCATTCGGCCACCCCTGAATGAACAGCCTGTGGTCTGTTTTCTTCTCTCCAAACTCTCCAAGGACGGAATGTTGATAAGACTCTCTAACCTTTCCCTCACTTTTCATGTACACCTGGTCCCAGCTCTGCCAACAAACTCTCGAGGTCATCTCTATGTGAGAGTCAGCAGCAGAGTCTGAGCAAACAGGCTTACCTCAACGAACACTTTCACTCCCCCTACATCACTACATATCCTATATTTGTCACTGTCTCTTCTGGCTCCAACCCTCCTCCTTCCCAGCGATTGGTCAGCCACACTGTGGCTGACCTGTGAACTACCCATTCTAAAGACCCATCCCCTGTGCTAACATGCTGGTGTATTGAATTGAATGTTGTGTTTGTGGGTTTCTGTCGCAATGTTGCTGAAGAGTTTTTTTCATGATCCCAAACTCTGCCCCTCTCTACAAGGGCCTAGTTTGGTTTTTGCCTTTTTTATCTCTTCTTCCTCCCCATTGTTGTTATCCCATTTCTCATCTGAATAAGGGGCGCCGCCCGTGTGGCGAACCACAGTTCTCCCACTCCTGTGCTCCCATGTTATGATTGTCTTTTCATGTTTTCTTGGACTAGATGAAACTGAAATGTAATTTCGTTGCTCTGTAACATGTGCAATGACAAATAAACTCAACTCAACTCAACTCAACTATAAATCCTGAACTGCTTTCGGGACTCTCTAACCGGAGTCACACTCCCATAGTGTCACCGGCTCTATTCTGGGCACCCTGTAGAGGCCCCGAACCGCTCTTCCAAGAACTATGGATTGATTTGTCACATGACTGTTCCAGGGTTTGAGTTTGTTTTATTTAGTTTCACATCTACCTGTAGCTTTTTGTTTTTTACACTGCTGCCAACTTGTTTGTTGTTTTGTTTCAGCAAGTTTCACTTTTACAGTTACAGTTGGGGACCTTTGTAATTGAATACCCTAGTTACATTACAGTAACTATGTTAAACTGTATCAACTAAGTGAATTAATAAAAAAATGGCCTGTGTAAAGGCTATTTCAAATTAAAAAATTCTCCTGCGAAATCTGTTACCTGTTGACCTGCACAACTCGAATCGGAATCGAGAATTGTTTAGAACAAGAATCGAAATTGGGAATCGGAATCAGAATCGGTAAAATCCAAACGATGCCCAACTCAAATTGTAGCCACAGCTACCCTCTGGCATACTGCCAGAAGCGTGGCTGCCATTTTATGCCTCTGGCCCCTCTGACCACCACCAACATTTATGCACAATTCATACAAGGCAATGTGGGCAAAGTGCCTTACCCAAGGACACAACGACATGGACTTAGAGCGGGATTTGAATCCCCAACCCTTTGGTTATTGGACGGCCCACTCTACCACTGAGCCATTATACTGGACTGAGCAGTGCTTTCCAGCCATGGTTGCTTGTTAGGAAATACCCTGATGGACTTGGTGGGTAGGACAGCATCAGTGCAGAGCTGAATGTAGGCCAGAACAGATGAGGTGTACACATCCAGGTCTCAATAAACACAATCCAGTCTGTGTATTCAAAGCTGTTCTGTATCGCAGCGGCCTCATCACAACAAACCTATACTGTTCTGGTGGTGGGTTTTGTTCTGCAGGATCAGGTCCACAGAGATGTGGTCTGACATGCCCAGGTGGGGAGCTGAGAGAGAGAGAGAGAGTTTTCAGGGGACATCTGGTATCCCTGGACATCTCTGCACTAACCTTTAGCCCCAGTAAGTAGAGGAAGTGTACCACCTTCTCAGTGCAGCTCTACAGACAGTGATTTCCCCGTCATTTACATTGATTTTTAAAGTAATACAGTCGCCAGAGTCGTCTGGGTGTCCAAAAAATACGTATTCCAGATGTCATAAAAAAAGATGACCCTGCTTAAACTCGAACCTCTGAACCTTTGCCTTCAAGGACACTTTGTTTCCTGTTGCACCACCGCCGCTCCATTGTACAATCCATATTGCTCTTCAACCTTTTGAAGATATGTCATTGTATATTTCTTTATAGAGCAAACTTTCTGATTGCTCTGCATACAGAGCCTTTCCATAAAATGCTCTATACTTTGCCTTCAGGAATGGATACTCAGTTTCCTCATTTGAGCTCCAACTTACCCCTTTGGATATGGGTGATAATAAAATAATAATAATAATAATAATATTGCCCCACCTCTTTGGTTCTGCTGGAGGTTTCTTGGTGACCCATAAACTGCAAACAAAATGAGCCTAATTTAGTTGAAAAAAAGTTTGATAACAAGCTAAACTAAAACTGCCTGAGCAAAAATGTTTCAAAAATAGTTAAAAGAAAAACTGTTTTTTACTTTAAAGTCTCATTAAAAGAAACTAAAAAATTAGTAATGAATGTATACTAAAGAGAGTATATAGATAAATATATAAAACATGTTTATAATCAAAATATTGTGTTCCTTTGGTTTACACACAAAAACTGTTTGTGTTACAGACGTAACAAAGCCAATGCCGTGCTATTGCGTCCTGGACCCTTTTCATGGTCTCCCTCTTTAGACCAGAAAAGAAGGCTTATGTGACGTCATATTGCCATCACTACTAAAGGAACCATGTCCAAGGGAAGTTTGAGTGCAAACACGTCAGAAATAAATCACATGAAGTAACAAATCAACTGGTCTGAGATAACAAAAAATTAATAATAAAAAGAAGATAAAAATTGTGGCCGGGGGCAAAATAAAAGGACAAACTCACAGAGTAGTTTCTAATAATTTCCCACTAGAGGGTGAACTTTTACCACTAAGTGCTTGTGTCCTTCTGCTAAAGGCTCCTCCCCTCACTAACACTGGGAGAGGCCCTACTTTCTCACTCTCTGCACCTTCAAATTCAATTATATATATATATATAAATTTGAAGATATTTATTTATTTTCCCACTTGGGAGGGTCTGCGGTGGCACTGAGGATATGGGACCACGCCTATAACAATGACGTCATCGCCCATAGACTGCACTGAACCCTTATGTGGATTCTCCACTTTTTTAAACATACTCTCCTTCTCTCTCCCTCCACTTTGGATTAAACAATCAGATTTAACCAGTTACGTGAATGCAGCACTTCCTTGAGTAATTACCAAGTCACAGTTTGTCAAGCATGTTGACCTCTACAATCATGCATTTATAGTACTTTTATTGCACATGCAGCTATTTACATTGACATTACATTTAGCAACAAAACACATTAAAAAAACGTATGTTTTTTTTACATTACTTTTGACCGGATTTACAGCAAAATTTGTGAAGTTTGTGATTTTTTATTTTCTCGTAAAAATATAATATCATTGTTAAATCTAAATGTTACATTGAAATATAAATATAATAGTGTCAATGAGCTTTTATTTTGCTACTTCCTGTGAATTTGCATATTGGCTAAATATTTGATTTCATCTGTGACATTTAGATATTATAATAAATAGATATACAGTAGATATATAGATTTAGATAAATAAAATAAAAAATGATATTTAGATTTAGCACAATAGGTTTAGATTTAACATTTAGATTTAAATGTAACATTTAACATTGACATTGTAATTTTAAGAGAAAAGTAAATATCAGAAATTTCACAAATGTTAAAAGAATTTACATATGTTTTTTAAATGTGGTTTGTTGCTATATGTTGTGAAAAGTTGCTGTTGATTTTAGCATGTGCAACTTTACAATTAGCACTCCATACCAAATTGCCTCTGATTCCTACAAGTTCACATACAGTATAAAAGTCTTTCAGGCCAGCTGTGTTTTGTAATAGGCAAATTTTACATGCTACATTGTGGGCTCGGGGAAATAATTCTGTTATCAAACAATGGTTCACAGTTTTCTGGAAATCAAAAGAACTTGTAGCTCTTTAGAATGCAGCCTGGGACCAAAAGTGGTCAAT